>NC_056737.1:1320887861-1320940361 GCF_019279795.1 Protopterus annectens | reverse complement strand
TTGAGTTTTAAAAATGCCAAATGACATCTTTAAAAGGAATTTCTTTAAACATTAATGGATTGAATAATCCGTGTAAAAGGGCACGCCTAATAAGATACATTAATCTACACAAGGCCAATCTAGTCTTCCTGCAAGAAACCCATCTCTTGAAAAAAGATATTGATAAACTAGCCACTAATAAGTATGCAGTATTGGTTAGTTCAGAGCACACTCAGAAAAAAAGAGGAGTGGCTATTTTATGGAATAAAAGTATGCCCATTCCTAAAACCATTAAGTCTTATCAGGATGACAAAGGAATGTTTTGTATGGTTACAATACAAATTAATGGGAAGACTTACACTTTAATTAATGTATACTGGATACCTGGAATTGGTATTAATACAGTGAAACATCATATTGATAAGATCATATCATTCTCTATAGGGGATATTATTTTAGCTGGTGATTTTAATTGTATACTACATGAAAGTGATACTACCACTATAAAGAAAAGAAGAATTACATCTAATGCAAAACATTTAAATGATTTTGCTAATTCTTATCATTTGAATGATATTAATAATCAGATAGAGTCAAAATCATTACCATACACCTTTTTTTCTAACAGATACAAAACTTATTCAAAAATAGATAGGGTCTTTATTTCTAACCAGATGGTAACAGATTTAATTAATTCCAAAATCATTTCATGTCCTATATCTGATCATAACTCAATTGTTTTTGAATTCATGATAAAAATACTCATAATGTTCAGATCAAAAGGATACCAGCATACTTAACTCAGCTAAAAGACTATAAAGAATATATACTTTCAGAAGTACAACATTTTCTAGACATAAATAATACTCCTGAAGTCTCCATTGTCTATGTTTGGGATGCCTTAAAATCATATCTATATGGACAAAGTATCAGATGGTATAATAACAAAAGGAAATCTTGGGATAAGGAATTGTTAGATATTCAAAGTAAACTAGACTCTTATAAACATAATAATAAAGAAAATAGTATGGACAAGAAAGTTATTGAAGAAATAAACAAACTAAATGAGAAATACAAAGAAATTTTAACTCATAAAGTTAAAATAACTTTAGAGAAATACAAGTTTTGTCTTATTCAATAAGCCCCAAATACTTACATAGACTTAAAAATAAAACAAAAGATTGAATAAACAAAACCATATCAAAGAAATCTTTTCTCTAAGGAAAAGAAGAATGTTTCTAGTATACCAGAAATACTGGATGAATTTAGAAATCACTTTCACAAGATTAACCATAACAACATTAACATGGAACCTAAAGATAAAATAAAGGAGTTTATAACCACAAACATGAATAAAAAGCTTAATAAACAACAGATTAAACTATTGGACAAGAGTATTTCATATACAGAAGTTATTACACAAATAAATAAGCTTAAATCAAACAAAGCACCGGGTAATGATGGTATTATACCAGAGATATATAAAATCCTTTCTAAAACTACATATTCATTAATACATAAGGTTTTTATTCTGGCCCAAACTGAGTTAATAACCCCCCCCATCTTGGCAATATACATTTATTTCACCAATTTTAAAACCTAATTAAGATCCAACTAGATGTTCTTCATATCGACCCATCTCATTACTTAATGTTGATTATAAAATGTTTATGAGTATTTTTGCTGATAGATTGAAGACAATTATCCCGGCATTATAGACATAGATCAGACGGGCTTCATTGTAAATAGAAATACTTTTGATAATATAAGAAGAACTTTAACATTAATTGATTTTGCAAATAGGAAAAGAAAAGATTTAACACTTATTAGTCTTGATATAGGTTCAGCATTTGATTCAGTAAGTTGGGACTATCTGTTTACCTTACTGAAGTGCACAAATTTCTCTGATGCATTTGTAAATTTAATTGAGCATTTATACAAAGGAACGCTGGCTTATATTAAGGTAGGAACATATGTTTCACAAAAATACCCATTCTTAAAGGTACAAAGCAAGGATGTCCACTTTCTCCACTATTATTCACTTTAGTAATGGAGCCTTGGGCTAATTTGATTAGAAACAGTACTGACATAGAGGGTTTTGAAATAGAAGAAAATACAACATCAAAATTCAACTTTTTGCAGATGATGTTCTAATTACATCAGCAGGGTCTAATTCTTCTATGCAGTCTTTATTTGATAAAATGATGAATTTTAAAAGTATTTCTGGTTTAATATTCAATGAAGAAAAAACTAAAATACTACCTATATATACACGAAAAAATACTCTCATTAGTGATTTTACTAAATATGTACCCAACTCAGGTCAGATAACTTATTTAGGTATAATACTATCTAAAGATATTAAATCTATTACATATAATAACTATAATACCTGTTTTCTTAATATACAAAATCTTTTTAATACCTGGAATAATATGTTTTTTACTATGGAGGAGAGACTTACAATTATTAAAATGATAATATTCCCCAAGATTTTATACTTAATACAATCAATAATACTTTCACCTACAAAAATAACTATCAAGAAACTGAATACACTAATGTTAAATTTCTTATGGGCACCTAATAGACCTAGGATTGCATTAAAGAAACATACTAATAGCTGGTCTCAAGGGGTATTTCTTTTCCAGACTTTAATTTATATATTATCTCTTCTATTATAAAAGTTATTACTTTATTAATAGATCGGTCATATGTCGCAAAATGGAAAGATTATTGGGAGCTAATTAGTATGCACTTCATGAAAATCTCCTTAACACATAAAAATATGATTATAAATAACTCCATGTTGTGGTTGCTAAAGGAATTTTGTACTTCACCTATTACACCTAAACATATGGTCTGTTACCCATTAAATATTATTATTAGTTATCGTAACTTTATATTCATGCACCCTAAGTATAGGGAATGGAATTTTATTGTATTCCTATAATTTATACTCAGGGTATGCTTATGTCATCTACTTCTGAAGGAGCTCATTTAGCTATAGATAATAATCTAAAGTACTGGTATCAGCTGATATCTGATAATAAAGTTAAAAATCTAGATTTCTTAAAACAAGAATTTGATCTAAGAGAAACTTGCTGGTTAGAGGTTCAGATCTTTAGACAACATCTCATTGATAGAATAGATCTAATGTCTATAACAGTTAAAGAATCTATTCCAAAACTGATTGATTACTTGATAATAAATTTACAGCATAAAGTTTCTGATAAAGGTAAACTTTCATATATACATAAAATTATCAGACAAGAAACTTTTACAATGTAGATTCATACTGGAATTATTTCACCTCTATTAATGGGGACCCACCAACTCAACAAGATAAACAATATATATTGGAATCTGCTTATAGAACTACATCTTCCATTGTCTGGAGACTTTATACATGGAAATTTTTACGTAGATCTTTTTATACACCTTTGATGATGAATAAAATTAATAATAAAGATAATCTATGTAAGAGATGTAATGTAGAAATTAATGCTGACTGGGCTCATATGTTTTATGACTGTATGAAGTTGAAAGAATACTGGAAGTCAATTAATGAATTTTGCAGGCTCTTTTACAGATAATTTCATTATTTCTAAGTCTCTTATATTATTCAACACACGGTACCTCAATGTGTTAAAAGATTAAGCTTCCCTTGTTATGGTCTATCCTAGCAGTGGCTAGGAAAATAATAACTAGAAATTGGATTTCAGATACACCTCCTTCGTTCAATGAATTTAAAAATGTTATGAATATAATGTGTCATATGGAAATAAGCACAATTAGAATGAGAACAACTAGAAAAACATCACATTTTATTGTATGGGATAATTTACAAAATTTGTTTAAAAAATTCTAATTTCAATAGCACAGTATTTTAGTTTAATTAATTGATCTGATTGTAGTGGATGTCTTTGTAAATACTTTAGTTGTTTTGTTGAATATTATAATAATACCTATTTTTAATTATTTGTATAAAATTGTTATGATATTTCTCTTATATGTTAAAACAATAAACTTGTTTTAAAAAAAAAAAATAGTGACTCAATTTTTTTGGCAATGTAGCGTATGCTACCAGTTAGGGTAGAGGTACTGTCTAGTTCCTGCCAGCGGGACGCTTTCCTGGCTACTACAATGATAGCAGGATATGATTTTTACCCTGAATTTCTTTTAAATGGTAAATTCTTTAACTGAATTATTATGCTCTGGTCAGTGCATTCGCACCAGGTTGGAGTCCTTTATAACAGCGTTTGGGACCTGGGAGCCACGCGGTGTGTAGTTAGTGTGGGGGGCTTCCTAGGATGAAATAATAAAAAGAGACAGTGTTTTAATGTCACAGTAATTAGCTTGCTGTGTCATATGAGAGATTGTATTAACACATTCAATTTCTAAGGCTATACCTCGTTTCATAGGGTAAGCAGAATGAAAAGAAGTATCTACAGAACACATTCAATCGCTAGAAAATCTACACAGAAAAGTTATTTAAAACTTGTAATGCATAATTAGGGATGTAAGGCACCAGCCAATCTTTCTAGCAGTAGTTTAATTCAAGGCTAACGCTAGTTTTACAGTATCTGCATGGGTAGCAGAGTCCTAGTTATACTTTTATACACTCCCCAGACCTTCTACATACTGTTCACGTTCCTTCATTAATATTGCATTTGGCTTGTGAAGCTTGAAAGCGATAACATGCAAACAAAAATGTATATATATCTCCAAAAACACAGTATTTGCCCTTGAGACAAGCTTAAACTAGGCTACTATTAGGCTATGATAAATAAATGATGCCATACAAACGCCTACAACACGTGCAATCACTATCTGCAACTCTTAGAAAGTTAACATGAACAGTCGTGCTATCTACGACTTGGTATTGCACTATTGGTACAGTTTCAGTAGTATAATACAGTAAAAAAACAACATACAACAGTATATAGACACCAACAACACGTGCAAACACTTTCTGCAACTCTTAGGAAGTTAATATCAGCAGTCATGCTATCAAGACATAGTATAGCCCTAATTGGTACAATTGCAGCAGTATAATGGAGTAAACAACATCAGCAGCTAAATGTAGAAACAGCAACTTTGACTGGTTATAGCGTACCTTCAGGCAGGGAGATGCGACCGGACAGGAGGACAGGACATTACCTGTTGTTTACTGATATTAAAAGAAATGGCGGAAAACTGGTAGAGTTTATGAAAACTCACTGACGTCAGGATAGGCCCGCCAGGAGTTTGCAGGGTCTCAAAGGCAGCTGGTTGTGAGTACTATTAGACTGTTTTTCAAGCAAATACTTTGCTTGCAATAGTGACTCAATTTTTTTGGCAATGTAGCGTATGCTACCAGTTAGGGTAGAGGTACTGTCTAGTTCCTGTCAGCGGGACGCTTTCCTGGCTACTACAGTGATAGCAGGATATGATTTTTACCCTGAATTTCTTTTAAATGGTAAATTCTTTAACTGAATTATTATGCTCTGGTCAGTGCATTCGCACCGGGTTGGAGTCCTTTATAACAGCGTTTGGGACCTGGGAGCCACGCGGTGTGTAGTTAGTGTGGGGGGCTTCCCTGAATTTCTTTTAAATGGTAAATTCTTTAACTGAATTATTATGCTCTCGTCAGTGCATTCGCACCGGGTTGGAGTCCTTTATAACAGCGTTTGGGACCTGGGAGCCACGCGGTGTGTAGTTAGTGTGGGGGGCTTCATTCAGGCAGGGAGATGCGACCGGGCAGGAGGACAGGACAGTACCTGTTGTTTACTGATGTATATGTATATAGGCTGTCCCAAACTATTAGCAAATTCATCCTGCACATCTACTGTAATTTAATGAATTGCTAGATGCATTTTCAGTAAATGTGGGTTTTAATGGAAGAGAAGTATAGTTTTGCTCATGTCGCCTGTTTTTAATGCAAGAGTATTTTGTTAATCAAATGGCTGTCAGTGTTTTTGCTGTAAAAACTTTACTAAATGTTTTACATTAAATCCAAATCTCTGTGATCATTGTAAAAGTAAATCGGAAAGTAGTGTGTACATGGAAAGATTTCAACAGTGTTTTATGGTAACTAGGGAGAGAAATAATAAGATATCACATATATATATATATATATATATATATATATATATATATATATATATATGATATCATAGAAATCACACCACTGTCATGCTGTTAGATCACTCAATTGCCTAGAGTTCCCTAACCAACTTAAAATCACCCAAATGCTCGTCATCCACTATATCATCAATAAGCCTTCTTCCTGCCGTAGCTTGTCCTCGCTAGTCTCATTTTATACCCCTCCCCGATCTCTAAGGAGCTCTGTTCAATATTTGTTACAGATTCATAAACCTAAAAAATCTGTTGGACAGGACTTATATAGTTACTCACCCGCTATTCAATGGAACAAGCTTCCTATGACACTACAAAGCATACCTCAAGTTTATAAATTCAAGAGATCTCTTAAAGAATACCTAAATCACTCTTGGAAATGCCACTGTAACCACCCTATCTGAATCTAGTTCCTACTCTATCTTTTCTTTTCTCTTTATACTTATATCCTTCCTTAACATATCTCTTCTTCTGTTTATTCCTACTAGTTTCTAGTCATTATCCTGTATTTTACTATCTTCTGCTCTACTTATTTGTGATAACTTCATGTACTTTTGCTAAACAATCTCCTTTAGTCTCTATTCTTTTTTATCACCATGCTATATATTGCTAATCTTTTGTATTATACTTTTTTTGTAACATGTAGTGTTTATATTTGTATTGTGGAGCATTTCCCCCTGGGCCTCTGCTGAAAAAGGGCTTTGTCCCAGTCGGACTTTCCCGGTCAACAAATGTCAAATAAATAAATACATAAATATTGGTATAGTATCATAGGATCATCTGAGGTTACTAAGCTAATGGCCCTACAGCCTTTTCAGCCTAGCCAATCATGCTCTAATTTCCCAATTTTCAATGCCCACAGGCTAGAACAGCTTTGCTATATGCTTGTGTCGTAGGGCATCTACAAATTGCCCCTGTCCATAAAGGCCACAGGTGAAAAGGCAGGAGTGAATATGCAATTTCCCATCCATTGGTCCAAATTATGTTTGAACAGGCTGAGGGATGAGCTCTGATTCAACTGAATGGGGAGTCTGTTCCAGAGAAGGGGTAATGTCTGAGACACATACCTATCACTCCAACATGTTCTGTTTATATCACAGACAAGGTTTAGGTCCTTAGATCGGGTAATTCTAGCACTGTTTGTTTTGTGAATGCATAGCAGATCCATCAGGGCTGGATCAGAGAATGCCTTGTAGGTTGGGCACAGACTGCCCCTCACTAGTTGTAGGTGACTATCTGCAGGGACAGGGTTTTGAGGTGGTCTACATAGGGCATATTATTTACACCATCTATTCTTTTAGTGATGGACCTCTTTGGCAGCTCCAGTTGTTGGAAATACCTGGAGAGATATGTGCCTCAGGGTATATTGTACTCTAATATTGGTCTAATGAGGGCTGAGTATAGTGGGACTATGATCTCCTTAGATCTAGATGTCATGCCTTTATTTATAAGTTGTGCCACATAGAAGAAGTTTCTCACTACCATGGACACATGGTGATCAAAGTTCAGGTTACTGTCAACCTCGGTTTCCAAGTCCCTTGCCACTCTGTCTGCTCTTAGGGGAGTGTTATCATTGTAATTTGCATGGCTTGTCATCTTCCCAGAGTGTATAATTATGCATTTATTTACATTGAGTTGTAGGCCATGGTTCTGGCTCTAGTTATTTGTCTGTGTTGGACCTTCAGGAAGATATCTATATCTTTGGGGGCTTCAGTGATTGGACCTATTTTGCAGTCATTAGCAAATTTGGTAAGCCAGAGGTCTTCTACATTTGGATTAACTTCAGAGAAGCATATTTCAAACAGAAGAGGTCCCAGTATTGAACTTTGGGGGGCATCACTAGTAACAGGCTTCTTGGTGGAGTTGGATTCCCCCACCCTAACTTCATGTGTCCTTTCTGTGAGCCATTTGGCTATTCATCAGGTGACATAAGGATTTATGCCTAAATTTGTGAGTTTGTCTTTAATACCCAAGTGTGGTATTGTGTCAGATGCCTTTACCAGGTCAACGTAGTCAGTATGTACCATTTTGCCCTCATTCAGGGCTCAAATTACCTTTTCAAAGAAATCCACCAAGTTTAGTAGGCATGACCTGCCCTTGACAAAACTGAACTGGAATGGGTCTAGTGTTTGAAGATTTCCTGTGTATTTATCAGGTCCACAATAATTCTTTCCATGGCCTTGCATATACAACTAGTCAAATTTACAGGTCTGTAGTTCCTGTGTCTGTTGCTGGTCTGCCTTTGTATAGAAGGATAACAGTTACAGTCCTCCATTCCCCTAGGAATAAAGCCTGTCTGAAGGCTGTAGTTGAACAGAGGTTCAAGTGGGTCTGACAGGTCATGTTTCAAGCTATTTGGGAGGCATCCTGGGTTATTATCAGGGCCCACTGATGCATTTTTTTTTAGCTCTGGAGAGTGCAGTAAGGACCTGTTATTTAGTGATAGTTGTGGGAGAAATAGTAGAGAGTATTTTCTGGGGGGGAAACTGGGGGTGATAGGGGGTAAAATTGGAATTAATCTAAAATTTGCTTTATCCCCTGGTTTGTTATAGGGAGTTACATTTACATTAGCTCAGCAGACTGCTGAGTATTCCCTTTAAGGGTGCATACATAACTGAAAAATGCCTTATGGCTATTCTTAGCCTGGGAAGCTACTTTTGCCTCAAAGTTGGCTTTGGTGGATTGATAAGTCCCCTGAGTTGCCTGTTGAGACTGAGGAGTTTTTTGTCCTGCAGGCATAGCCCTTCCTGTTTATAGACATGATTTTATTTCTTTTGTTGTACAATCTGTTTTTATTGAGGGTCCACAAGGGGCCTTGTTTTTGAAGTATGTCCTAAGATTATTTCTGTTTGGAACTGCTAAGTCTGTGCAGTTATTTACGTTTGTGCAGGGTTTCTGTAAATATTTCTGCATAGGCCACCATATTCTCTGAATTTGGGGGGCTTGTAATCTAGCTAAACCTTCAATTAATAGAAGCTAGTTAGCCTTAGAAATTTTTTTAAAGGTTCTAGGGATTGCTGGGAGTTCATCCTTTTTATTTATTTCAGGGGTGATTTGATTTGACCAGTGAGGAGATTACAAAGGGGGGGGGGGTGTAATGTTCCCTCATATCTGTGAGTACCAGATCCAGGGTATTTGCACCCTTATTAGGGTGTACAGACTAGCTGTTCCAGGGTGTTTACATTGACAAAATCCAGAAATATTTGATCCTGCATGTTATTGACTGTGTCTGTGTTCCAGTTTATGGTGGGATAGTTGATATCACCAACAAATATAGTGTTAAGGAGAATTCTGAGTGATTCCAGTACATTCAAGTCTGTGGTAAGATGTGGTAAGATTATCCTGGATCATTGAATGGGACCTTTAGCTAGCAAGGATGTGGTATGGGACTTTACCTAAGGTAAGTTAGACATGGAGCAACTTAAGCATGTCATACTGTCTGACCATTATTGAGGTAGATTGATATATCTACACCTTTGTCCCTTCTTGTGTAGTAGCTGGTCAAAATGTGTGGAAGGCATTATAGCCTTGTAATGCCAGAGTGCCTTCCGCAGCTTTAAACCATGTCTCAGTAACTGCACATGTATCAACACTCTCCAGGGTGAGGAATGCTTTTTGTTGGGACTGCTAGCACTGAGCATTAACACTTTTAGTTTATCTTGCATAGAATTTACTGTGTTGGAAGATTTATCATAAGTTCATAGGAGATTACTAGGCTAATGGCTTAAGGACCCTTACAAGCCTAGCCAATATAACCCAATTTTTACCCAATTTATGGCCTCTGGGGGCAAGAGGATGGCATGGATCTGTGCATGTGTATTGAGTATCTTACAGATTGCACCTGTCTATAAGGGACATAAGCACTACCCCAGGTGTGAATTTGTGATTCCTCATCCATTGATCCAAATTGCGTATGAAGAAGGCCAAGGAAGGGCTCTGCTGAATAGGTTCATAGGTTCATACTAGGCTATTTGCCCTAGGGCATTTAAAAGCCTAGCCAGAGTGTGTGTGGCTTTCACCACCCCTTAGGATGAGAATACTATACCCATTAGTTTGCTGTGCCTCTGTCCAGCAGTGATACAGAGATGATTCCCGGGGTAAACCTACGATCTCCCATCCACTCGTCAAGATTTCACTTGAACAGAGTCAGTGAGGGGCTCTGCCTCACATGGACTGGGATTCTGTTCCATAGTGTAGGGAGTCTCTGGGTGATGAATCTGTCCCTCCAGCACGTCCTATTTATATCCGTGTTGAGGTTTAAGTCTCTTGCTCTCGTGGCTCTGGTGGATTTGGATTTTTGAGGTGGAGCATGTCCATTAATTCCGGGTTGGACATGGCCTTGTATGTCAGGCACAGATCACCTCTGAGCAGGCGGTATGCGACTGAATAGAGCTGGAGTTTCTTCAGTTGGGCATTGTATGACATATGTTTGAGCCCTTTATCCTTTTGGTGAGGAACTTTTGGGGTCTTTCCAACTGCTGCAGGTGTCGGGTAAGGTACATTCGAATGGGCGTTGTACTCAATCATTGGTCTGATAAGTGAAGAGTACAGGGGTACAATGACCTCTCCTGATCTGGATGTGAATCCTTCATGATCAGGTGGGCAATGTAGAAGGTCTTCCTAACCACTTTGGCAATGTGAGTGTCAAAAGAGAGGTTACTGTCAACTTGGGTCCCCAGGTCCCTGATAACTTCTTCCGTGTTTAATGGATTACCACCTATGTGGTAATTAGGGGTTACCTTGTTTTTCCCAAAGGATATGACTATACATTTTTTGGCATTTAGCTTAAGGCCATGGCTCTGGCACCAGTTATCCATTTCTATGAGACCTTTCTGGAGGATGTCTGTGTCTGATGGAGTGTCAATTATGGTGCCCAATTTGCAGTCATCTGCAAATTTTGTCAGCCACAATCCCCCTATGTTTGCCTGCACTTCAGAAAAATAAATGCCGAACAAGAGGGGGCCCAGGACTGAGCCCTGTGGGACACCGCTCGTGACTGGCTTAGAGTCTGATATGGCACCAGCAACTCTAACCCTGTGTGTTCTGTCCTTGAGCTGGTTTGCAACCCATCTTGTGACATATGGGTTTACATCTAAGCTGGTGAGCTTTTCTATGATGCCCGAGTGGGGTATTGTGTTGAACGCTTTTGCTAGGTCAAGGTAGGCTGTGTGAACTGCCTTACCCTCATCAATGGCCTTAGTGACTGTTTTCGAAAAAGTCGACCAAGTTCAAGAGGCAGGATCTGCCCTTGACAAAGCCAAATTGGGTAGGATCCAGTGTCTGTAGGTCCCCAGTGTCTTTATTTATGAGTTCCATTATGATCCTCTCCATAGCTTTGCAGACAAGGCTCGTCAAGCTTATGGGGCGGTAATTTCCAGGGTCCGTAGAAGCACCGCCTTTGTGGAGTGGGACCACAGTTGCCGTATGCCATTCTTTGGGTACGTATCCTGTAGTAAGGCTGAGATTAAACAGCAGCCTTATGTGTGGGTTTAGTTCCTCATTGAGTTTGTGTAGCACACAGCCGGGGACACCGTCTGGTCCCATTGATGCTGTGTTTTTTGCTTTAGAGAGAGCAGCTCTCACCTGGGCATCTGAGATGTTTGGGAGGCTAGACTCTGGTGGGATAGATACTTCTCCTTTTGGGGGGGAGGGAGGGGAGAAATTTGCACTGAACCTGTCTGCCAGTATGTTGGCAATGTCTGTGGGTTCAGTGATTTTTTTATCATTTTGGACTAATTCTGAGCATATCTGGGAGTTTCCACCCAGGTTTCTAACATAGCTAAAGAAGGCTTTATGATTGCCTTTTGTGTCATTAGCGATTTTTCTCTCAAAGTTGGCCTTGGATGATTTTATGAGTGATCGTAGTTTTTTGCTAGTATTGATCAGAGATGCTGTGGATAGGAAGCCTGTCCAAAAAAGGGGCAATCTCTGAGACACATATCTGTCTCCCTAGCATGTTTTGTTTGAGTCGCTGACTAAGTTTAGATCCCTAGATCAGGTGACCCTTGTGCTGTTTGACTTGCAGATGTGTATCAGCTCCATCAGGGCTGGATTTGTGAGTGCCTTGTAGGTCAGACATAGGTCACGTCTTGCTAGTCGGTAGGAGACAGAGTAAAGGGATAGGGCTTTTAGTCAGTCCACATAGTTCATGTTGTTTACACCCTGTACTTTCTTTGTGAGGAACCACTTAGGTCACTCCAGCTGCTGTAAGTACCAAGTCAAGTCTATGCCAAATGGCGCACTGTACTTGAATATTGGTCTAATGAGGGCTGAGTACAGTGGGCCTATCATTTCCTTGGATCTGGATGCTATACCTTTACTTATAAGTTGTACGACATAAAAGGATTTCCTCATCACTATGGACACATGGCAGTCAAAGGTCAGGCTATTATCTATCTGCATACCTGGATCTCTCACCTCTGAGTCCACTCTAAGGGATATGCTGTAATTAACTGGGCTATCTGACATCCCAAAGGATATGATAATGCATTTTTTTTTGTTTTAGGCCATGGTTCTGGCACCAATCATTTGTCTGATCTAGACCCTCCTGAAGGATATCTACATCATTGGGTGATTCAGTGACTGCCCTCAGCTCGCAGTCATCACAAACTTTGTTATCCAGGGGCCTTTTGCCTTGAATTCAGAGAAGTATATTCTGAACAGGAGTGATCCCAGTACCAAGCCTTATGGCACACCACTAGTAACTGCCCTCTTGCTGGATCTGGATTCACCCACTTTAGCCACATGTGTCCTGTCCATGAGCCAAATGGCTATATATATATATATATATATATATATATATATATATATATATATATATATATATATATATATATATATATATATATATATATATATATATATATATATATATATATATATATATATATATATATATATATATATATATATATATATATCTATATATATATATATATATATATATATATATATATATACATATACATATATATATATATATATATATATATATATATATATATATTTTTTTTTTTATATATATATATATATATATATGGTGACATAGGGATTTATGCCCAGTTTTGTGAGCTTGTTTATAATACCTGAGTGGGGAATAATTGTGTCAAATGCCTTGGCCAGGTTGAGGTAAGTGGTATGTACTGCTTTACCCTCATCCATGGCCTTAGTGACTTTCTCAAAGAAATCCAATAGATTCAGTAAGCATGACCTGCACTTGACAAAACTGAATTGGGTCAGGTCCAGTGTTTGGAGGTCTTATATGTCTTTATTTATCATGCCCATATTTATTCTTTCTATGGCCTTATATATAAGACTAGTCAAACCTCTGGGTCTGTAATATCCTGGGTCAGTAGGTGGTCCCCCTTTTTGAAAAGGGATGACTGTTGCTGTCCTTCACTCTGTCAGGACAAAGCCAGTTCAGAGCCTATGGTTAAATAGAGATCCTAATGGGCCTGATAAGTCCTGATTTAAGCTGCTTAAGAGGCAACTTGGTATACTGCCAGGCCCCATTGAAGCCATGTTTTTAGTTTTAGAGAGCACAGTGGCAACCTGTTCTTTGGTGAAAATTGGTGGTGCAGTTGTGGAGGGTATCTTTTTTTGAGAACTGGGGGTGATGGGGAGGTGAAATCTTAGCTGAATTTATTTGCCAGCAGATTTGCTGTGTCTTCTGGCAGAGTATAAGTGATGCTATCTACAACTAATTCCACACATTGTTGTGTGTTGCCTTTAAGATTGCGGCCATAACTGAACAAAATGTCTTATGGTTATCCTAAGCTTTGGAGGCTATTTTTACCTCAAAGTCTGCTTTCAGAGACTTGGCTAATACCCTGATTCACTTGTTTAGGCTAATGAGGGGCTTATTTCTCTGTTGTGCATATTCCCTCTTACTTCTAGACAGGATTTTCTTTCTTTTGTTGTAAAACCTATTAATACTAGGGGTCCACCAAAGTGGCTTGTTTTTGCAGTTTGACCTGAGTTTATTTCGGTCTGGTACTGCAGTTGTTTATATGGTCATACAGGGCTTTTGTGAATGCCTCTGCATAGGTTTCTGTGTTTTCTGGATTTGGAGGTGCTTGGAAACTAGCTATGCCATCCCTTAATAGGGGGCAATGTATCTTAGAGAAGTTCTTAACGTTTTTGGGGTTTGGTGGGGGGACTAGTTTTACCTTTATTTCAAGGGAGACCACTTAGTGATCTGATCTTACTACTGGAGGCATAATATTAGGGGGAGTGCAGCACTCTCCCATATTTGTGACTACCACATCTAGGATATTTGTTCCCCTAGTGGGAGTCCAGAGCAACTGATCCAGGGCACTTGAATTTACAAAGTCAAGTAATTTTGGAGCCTGCATGTTAGTGGTTGTGTATGCCTCCTGAATAATGGAGGTGTAGTTAAAATCACTGATGAGTATGGTATTGGGCTGGACGGTGAGTGATTTTAGTAACTTCAGGTATGATATATGGGTTTCCTGGCTCATAGTGGGGGACCTGTAGCTAGCAAGAATATGGTAATGGATTTTTCCCATGGTTAGCTGGACATGGAGTAGCTCAAGCATGTCATATTGTTTGACTAGCCTTGAAGTGTGCTTATGCTTTATGTAAATAGTCACAGCTCCACCTTTAATTATTTCATGTTTAGTGAGTAGTCAGAATGTATGAAAGGCATTATAGCTATGCACTGCTGGAGTGCTTTCTGTGGCTTTGAACCATGTTTCAGTAACTGCACAGGTGTCAGCATTCTCCAGGGAGTGCAGTTTCTTGTTGAGGCTCCTACCATTGAGCAGTAAAACTTTTAGCTTATCCTGAGTAACTTTTGTTATGTTGGAAGGTTTGTCTGTTTGGCAATGCCTAAAAAAGGCACTACAGGGGGTAGATAATGTTTTGGCCAATATCCAAAAGCCTAGATACGACAGGTAAAGACCATCCCTGGCAAAGCAGCATGGCTTATCAATCATCTCCTCCCAGGCTGACAAGTACTGGACCCCTTTGGAATGACACCAGTAGCTAAGTCAATTGTTAAAGTCGATCATTTTCTGCTAATATTGTGCCATCATCCTTGGAGACAGTAGAATGCTGCTCAGTGTTAGGCTCATACCTGCCTATAACACATATTCTGAAAGCTCAATCATATCTCTGTTCCATTAGCCCAAGGAGGTATGTCTCAAGTCATTCATGCCCACATGGACTATGACTGAGTCATACCAATACTCAGGGGTAAGTGACCTGAGTGCTTGAATGATCTTGTGAATCCTGGCCTCGAACAGGCAACTAACTGTAACCTTCCTCTTATCCAGCATGGTAAGAGGGACATCAGTGTGTCTCACAATAGAGTCTCCTATAACCAGAATATCGGGTCATGGAGTATTACGCCTTACGGACTTGGTAGTTGAGGCACAATGAGAGCTTTATGTGCTGTGATGGGAATTGTCTTGTTTGTCTGCATGCAAAGTTTCTGAGGACTGAGCCTGAGATGCCTGTGAGGTTTGGGTAAGTTACATGTGAGCACTTCCGCATATGTGGGTCTATGTGTGTGGTCCTTTGCAGGTGCAGTGAGTGATGTGTGTGAGTCACTGACAACCTGTTTACTGCTTTTTGTGTCTGTATGTCAGGGTCTAGCCTCCAATATCAATGTGTAACTGCATCTCTCACATACTGTATTTGTCTGTTGAAGAATTAAGTGGTTGTCAATATACATAAGACAATTGCTACATTCCCTCAGGATACTCATATCCACCAAGCTAGATGCAGAGATAGCAGGAAAGTGCCCATCCATGGTTGCAGGTCTTAATGTGTACTTGAAAGGAATAGGAGTTGAGGGTGTTTGTAACCGGATGAGGAAAGTGTGCTTACGTGGTGTAATCTGCAGCTAACCTAACCAGTGATATTGCCCAGTCCCAAATCAGATGCTCTCCAAGCAGCAATAGTCCGGGGTGCTATAATAAGGTAATTATCACAGTAAACTTTCACAGTATGATGAAAATAAGCAATGCTTTCAAATATGTGCATCTGTGAAGGGCACTGGCACAGTGAACAGCTCCGTGCAAGTGTTCCAAATTTATACCAGCACTGGAAATACTGAAAACTGACTAAGCCCTCTGGCCAATACAACAACTACACTTAGAATATTTTTGTGTGCTTCCCAGCTTAGATAGACTAGATAAACATCTACTGCCACTAGGTGAATAATCCCAGTCCTCCTAATGTAAAAGCACAGTAAAGAAGTGTCTGGAGTGAAATGCTACCACAGGCAAACTTAAAAGATAAGAAATGCTAACACAAACAAACTTGAAGAGGCTGATACAGCAGTGTCCTTTAAACAGCTTACAGAAATGTGATTATTCAATAAAAATACTTTGCTTTGTACAAATGAGCCAAGAGCCACATAATTGTACAGAATTTATAAAGGAATTAAAAACAAGATAAGTTGATTAATAAGACCTCCCACCATAAAAATGACCTGCAGAAATTTCAAGTGTTTTCCAAACCTAAACAGACCAGGCTAACTCCCACTGCACTAGATGGAAAATCCACTGACATCTTGATGTAAAAACACAGAAAGATGCTTACTAGAGTGTAAAAATAAACTACTTTATCCAACAGATAGCAAGATATTGAATCTACAGTAAGCAAATCAGTAAAACAGATAATGAGAGGCAAGATTCACTTTTTTCAAAAGAAACACAAGGAGAGACAAATAAATAATTCAAGCTATAAGCAACAACTTATAAAGGGAGAATCTTATTATGCTCAATTTACAGTAGGGGTGGGCAGCTTGAAATCACCAGGTTTAGAAAGCAGATCAATGAAGGGGAGAGTGGGCAGGCAAAATAACTATCAAGTAACCACCGGCAGTGCTTTTGGTTTATGCAGGTTTGAAATCTTTTCACAAAAAGAAAAAGACCCAAAAATTCACTGTGTATTTCAGTATCACTCAAGAAACAATTTAACAAATGAAAAAGAAAAACATGAAATGTGCAGCCTAGATAACTGTATATCTATCACATATATCAAAAACACAAGGCCAAGCAGATTTCTTAAAACAGAAAACAAAATGGAGAAGGTAAAACAGAAAGCAGTTCTATCACTGACAGACAACAAATATAGGTTTAGAAGTGTTTCTAGTTTATGCAGGCTTGAAATCTTTTCAGAAAAAGACAAAAACACAGAAATTCACTGTATATTTAAGTATCACTCAAGAAACAATTTAACCAAAAGAAAAGACATGTGAAATGTGCAGCCTAAGTGTCTGTCTCTCACATTGAACAAAAACACCAGGCCAAGCAGATTTCTTAAAACAGAAAATGGAGTGGGTAAAACAGAAAGTAGCTCGTATCACTCACAATATATATATATATATATATATATATATATATATATATATATATATATATATATATATATATATATATATATATATATGTGTGTGTGTGTGTGTGTATAGGTTTACTTTCCTCACCCAGCAGGGAATCACCAGCAGTGCTTTTAGTTTATGCAGGCTTGAAATCTTTTCAGAAAAAGACATTGATCCAGAAATTCATTGTACATGTAAGTATCATTCAGAAAATAATTTAACCACTTTAACCAATAAAACAAATATTAAATGTACAGTCTAGCCAATTTAAGTGTTTATTTCTCACATAGAACAAAAATGCTAGGCCAAGCAGATTTCTTAAAACAAAACAAAAAAAAAAACGGTGTAGGTAAAACAGAAAACAGCTCTATCACTCACAGATTAAAAAAATAAGTTTACTTTACTCACCAAGCAGGAAATCTCCAGCAGTGCTTTTAGTTTATGCTGGGTTGAAATATTTTTTAGAAAAAGACAAAGACCCATACATTCACTGTGCATTTAAGTATCATTCATGAAACAATTTAAACATTGAAAAAATGTGAAATGTGCAGCCTAGATAGTTTAAGTGTCTATCTTTCACATAGAACAAAAATGCCAGGCCAAGCAGATTTCTTAAAACAGAAAACAAAATGGTGCAGATAAAACAGAAAGCAGCTCTATCACTCACAGACAAAAAGATATAGGTTAACTTTCCTCACCCAGCAGGGAATCACCAGCAGTGCTTTTAATTTACACAGGCTTGAAATCTTTTTTAGAAAAAGACCTAGAAATTCACTGTTTATTTAAGTATCACTCAAGAAGGAATTTAACCAATGAAAATAAAAAACAGATTGACATTGCTTAAAAAGGCACTATAGGGTTGATAATGTTTTGGCCAATATCCAAAAGCCTAGTGGAGTAGGTGCAAACCATCTCAGGCACAGCAGTATGGTCTGACGATCATGTCCTCCCAAGCTGACAAATATTTCATCGCCTTAGAATGAGACCAGTAACTAAGCCAACTGTTAAAGTCAATCATCTTTTGTTTATACTATGGTATCATCCTTGGAGAAGGTAGAAAGCTGCTCAGTGCTAGTCTCATGTCTGTCTGGGACACACAATCTGAAAGCTCTATCATGTCTATCTTCATAAAGTCCAGGGAGACACGTCTCAAGTTATTAACATCCACATGAACTGTGACAGAGTCATACTGGTACTTATGGTACAATGTCCTGAATCTATGTGTGATCTGGTGGATCATTGCCCCTGACTGGCAACTGACTGTGGCTGGGTCCTTGCTGAGCCTGGTGAAGGGTACATAAGTGTGTCTCACAACAGAGTCTCAAATGACCAATATATTGGGTTGTGTGTCAGTTTGCCTTAAGGGCTTAGAGTTTGAGACATTGTGAGATGTGGCTATACGTGCCCTGGGAGTGATGTCTTTGTAGAGTGCTTGGGAGGTGGCTGAGGACAGCATATGAGTGGCCTTTGAGGTTTGGGTAGATTGCATTTAAGAGCCTCAGGAAATGTGAGTATCTGAATTTATCTCTTACATGCTGTGTCAGTTTGCTTTATAATAAGGTGGTTGTCAGTAAACATGAGGCAATTGCTAATTGAAACAACTAAGAAAATAGTGTTTAAAAACTGCTACGAAGTAATTCAGCTGTGTAAACACTATTGATAGGATACCAAGGATAGAGCTCAAGCTGACAAGCAATAATACCACCAGTTTATTACAATTAAAATAACATAAGTTCCAAATACATAATGGATCTAGCGCTTTCATCCATTGCAATGTGGACTTCTTCAGAATCAATTAATTAATCATCAGTTGGCTCATTTATATGTTTTTTTGGTGCCAAAAGTATATTTCAAACTTAAAGGAACATACTAAATAAAAACATTTAGAGTATAATTTATATCGCAAGTCTGATCTATTTACATGTGCTGAAAAGTTGGAAATTACACTAATACTAATTATTGTAATAAATATTAATTCTAAAAAAACACACATAAACACTTCATACAATTCATTCATATATAAACACACAATACTAAATAGCAGTAACCTGATTATAATGCATTTATAACCCCTTATACTGCTAATAATAACTTGCTATCTAATATTGTTTCCTATATGTAAGTATAGTAAAAATACATTTGGTAAAAATGATTTTACATTAATAATCCATTCCATATGGTATAAAAAATGTAATAATATGAAAATAAATTAATATACTATCTTATTACAAATGGAATATGAATATACTAAAAAATTAACAATTAATACTATAATAAGTTAAATGATCTCAGTTTCATTCAGATCTATTTCATACATAAATGTGAACAAGTTGTAATATAGTGTAATGTTGGTCTATATAATTCAGGTGTATAGTTCACCTTTGCTTATGTGTATCTCTGTAACATAGGCTTTATAGTTATATAGTCATTTAGACCTGATGTAGTTGAGGCAGCCGTTAAAATTTGCCATCTCACTTCTCTTTCTCCTAACATGGCTTTATTGTTGCCTCCTCTGTTTCCCATACTTATTTGCTCTAAAATGGCAAATCGAAATTTGTGACTACTCGTGACTAACTCAGGGGAAAAATGGAACGCCATGCCATATTAGAAAAAGAAGATATCATACTGGAGAATATAAATAGGACCAAAGTAATTTTCCATAATGGAAATTGTAATACCAAAAATATATATATGGCTAAATGTTTGCCCTGTCCAAGCTTCTATATAGGAAAGACAGAAAGAATGTTCAAAAAAAGAATTTATGACCATATTTATATGATTAGAAAAAATGACAGCACTAATGCACTTTCCAGACATGTAGCTACGTATGGGAGCAGTCACGAATTTCGATTTGCCATTTTAGAGCAAATAAGTATGGGAAACAGAGGAGGCAACAATAAAGCCATCTTAGGAGAAAGAGAAGTGAGATGGCAAATTTTAACGGACGCCTCAACTACACCAGGTCTAAATGACTATATAACTATAAAGCCTATGTTACAGAGATACACATAAGCAAAGGTGAACTATACACCTGAATTATATAGACCAACATTACACTATATTACAACTTGTTCACATTTATGTATGAAATAGATCTGAATGAAACTGAGATCATTTAACTTATTATAGTATTAATTGTTAATTTTTTTGTATATTCATATTCCATTTATAATAAGCTAGTATATTAATTTATTTTCATATTATTACATTTTTTATACCATATGGAATGGATTATTAATATAAAATAATTTTTACCAAATGTATTTTTATTAAACTTACATATAGGAAACAATATTAGATAGGGAGTTATTATTAGCAGTATAAGGGGTTATAAATGCATTATAATCAGGTTACTGCTATTTAGTATTGTGTGTTTATATATGAATGAATTGTATGTAGTGTTTATGTGTGTTTTTTTATAATTAATATCTATGACAATACTTAGTTAGTATTAGTGTAGTTTCCAACTTTTCAGCACATGTAAATAGATCAGACTTGCGATTTAAATTATACTCTAAATGTTTTTATTTAGTATGTTCCTTTAAGTTTGAAATATGCTTTTGGCACCAAAAAACATATAAATGAGCCAACTGATGATTAATTAATTGATTCTGAAGAAGTCCACATTGCAGTGGATGAAAACGCTAGATCCATTATGTATTTGGAACTTATGCTATTTTAATTATAATAAACTGGTGGTATTATTGCTTGTCGGCTTGAGTTCTATCCTTGGTATCCTATCAATAGTGTTTACACAGTTGAATTACTTTGTAGCAATTGCTACATTGTCTCAAGATGTTCATTTCCACCAGGTTGGCTACAGAGACAGTAGACAAGTGCACATCCATAGCTGTGGATCCTCTGTTTTGTGATCTATGAGGGGCAGTGCAATCAGGGTTTAAGGTAGTTGAGCTGGGAGGAGAGGTCTAGGATTGATCTAAAACAACACTCTGGAGGTAATGCTTCTCTGCGGGTAAACTGGCTAGATACTTGAGAAAATAGCAGAGGAAGTTTTAAATGGAAAATTACAACTCTATGTGTTGCTTTTATGCAGCTCACTGCAAACTACTACTACACAGCTTAGCAGAGGCTTTGGGAGCTGAGTTAGAGAGGAATCCAATCAGTAAACAGTAAAAATGCAGTGTAAGTGTATATATAAAGTTCAGATCCTGCAGCAATTCACAATTTTCTCACTATAGGGAGTGACAAGACAAGACTAAGTTTCCCAGTCTAAGTAAAATGCAATAAAAATATAGTAGAAATGTAATAAAATGAAGTTCAGATCCTGCAGCAATTCAGAACGTTCTCACTACCGTGAGTGATATTACAGGACTAGACTAAGGTGCCCAGACCAAGTAAAATGCAAGCAGAAAAATGCATAGAAATATACTAAACGAGGCTCAGTTCCTGCAGCAGTTCACAATTATATCACTGTTGTGAGTTATACTACAAGACTAAGGCCCCTAGACCAAGTGAAATATAAATATCAAAAAACAGCAGAAATGAAATAAGTGAGGCTCAGATCCTGTAGCAACTCACAATTCTCCCACTACTATGATGCATACTACAAGTCTAAGGTCCCAGACCAAGTTAGAAATGCAAATAGTTGACTTTTTATTAAAACAAGGAAAATACGAAAAAGAACAATACGCAATTCAGATTAATGAATATTGCCATATGCAGTAGTTGAAACTGGATTATATGAAATAGAGGTTAACTTGAGCTTTAAGAGTCTAATCAGACCACCTTATCAGTCTGAGCTATTAGTGTCTAGTAGAAATAGCATTGGGAGAGGCTTGCAAGCTCTAATTTACAGTAGGGACAGGCAGCTAAAAAGACAACAAGTTTAAATGCAGAACTCAATGCAGTCAAACAGCAGTTTTAAATTCAGAGCTCTTGTAGCTGAAGCGGAATGTAGCTGAATACTTTAAATAAGAAAACTGTTTCTCAGCTCCTCCCACTAATTAGCTAGACCTAATTCCCATACCTATGCAATCAATGAATGCAAAATAACTAACCCTAGCCAACAACATTTAACACTTCAAGAAGAATAAAACTTTGCAGTAAAACTAAGTTTAGAATGCAGCAAACTGTAATATAATAATACCAAACTCAGGAAGCAATGGAAATATCTAGACTTGAAATGTAATAAATCCAAAAATCAATGCAGTTAAGCAGCAGTTTTAAATTTTGAGCTTCTTGTATGTTTGCTGGGGGGGGGGTCTGGTCCATAACATTGCCTAGCGCTCTATTTGACCATGATCTGGCTCTGCTCTCATTGTTCAGAAACTGCACATGATTATTTACCCTAATACATATGCCCTATATTTATTTATTTATTTGACAGTTGTTAACCGGATTGGTCCAACTGAGCCAAGTGGCCCATTTTCAGTGGAGACCCAAGGAGAAAAGCTCCAAATATATAAAGTATAACACTACTTGAAAATATATACAGAGATAGGTAAATCACTAGACAAACTATAACACTGCTTAAAAATATAAACAGATATGGATATAGGTAAAAAAAAAATCTTGATACATTTATGCAACAGAGGAGACTTAATATCTATCAAACCATACTGTGACTTATTAAAAAGAACATAAGAAGTGTGTGCCATATAAAAAAGATAAACCATAGAACCCTATCTTCTAAAGCTGCTTAGAACTAGGTTCGGGGGGGGGGGGGTTACAAAGGCATGCCCTGAGGTGGATTAGGTATTGTTTGAGTGACTTCTTAAATTTGTAGGTCTGGGGTATGCTTCTTAAGATCAAGGGAAGCTTGTTCCATAGAATGGCAGGAAAGTAGCTGTATAAGTTATGTCCTGCAGATTTGTTAGGTTTATAAATTTGCAATAGGTATTGATCAGAGCTCCTAAGAGCTCTGGAGGGGGTAGATGCCAGTAAGATCCACAACCGATTTATTGATTGAGAGCTTTCATCTCAGAATAGAAACTTCATCAGAATACCTATAGTGGAAGCAAGACCTTCAAAAACATACCCTATAGCTAGGTTCACCGATAGTCAGCTAAAATGTACTTAAAGACTGACCATGGATTTTAAAGGATTCCTGGAACTGTTTAGGTAAAATAACCAAAGACAAACACTGAGATGATTTAACCTTGCCACCATTGATATAAGAGATTTATTTTCAGCTATTCCACAAGATATGGGCATTGAGTGGTTTTACAGCTTCCTGTGCCAACATTCTAATATTAGCCATGGACACATTCTCACTATCAGGACCTTGATGGAGTTGGTCTTAGATATGAATATTATTATTTTTGAAGGCCAACTTTTTCAACAGTGTGGGGGGGTAGCAATGGGAGCAGCGTGTGCCCTAATATTCGCCAATATTGTCTTGGCATTTTGGGAGAAGGAAATTGTGTTTAAAAGTGTATTTACTGATTATTGGACATTTTATGGTCGCTTTTTGGATAACATTGTTTTCTGGAAAGGAAGTGAGGGGGAATTGCACAATTTTCTGGAATTTATAGAGCAGAGCACCGAATTTCTGGAATTCACGAGTACTGTTACATGGAATATTACCCACTATTTGGATATCACACTAAAAAAAATAGGAACATCAAACAATTTACGTCCAGTATTTTCAGAAAATCCACATATTCCAACACCATCCTGCACTTTGATAGTTGCTATCCACTGTCACAGAAAAAATCCCTAGTAAAAGGGCAAGGGGTTAGGATAGTAAGAATGGTATCAGAACATGACGAATTTGTACATCAGTTGAATATATTAAAAAATATGCTGATAAAGAAAGGATACCCTGAAACATTTGTGGATGGGATATTGAAGGAAGTTACAACAAAAAGAGAGAATTGACATTTTATTCCTCTGTTAGGGAAAGCACAGAGTAGCGAAAAAGTGTGTGTACATAATGAAGGGAAACACTTCAACAAATCGGGTATATTCAGATTTAACAACCAGATGTTATGTGATCCTATCTCGCCTACATTCTGTACTGATGGGTTCGGAGCCGATCCTCGGCTCCGACTTGGCACGCTATACTATAGAGCGAAGTCTCTAATTGGCTGAGCTATTCTATATCCCAGGATGCACCACCACCACTTCCCAGATCTCGTTTGCCACTTAACAGCAATAGACGTGGTCTCGACTTGGCTGGGCTAAGTACTCTTTACTGACAAATTTTCTGTCAGAATTTCTCTAATTTTTCACCCAAAAGCTGTTTTAACAGCTACTTATCACTTGTTGAGTGTTTTTGTGAAGGAAAGTTGTGTGAATTTTCGCAGCGCTAGGTTCCCGCTCTTATTAGTAGAGTTTTCCCTTGCGCTCTAGTTCAGGATATCTGTGTTGTTTAAAATTACTGTTTATAATTTTTGTGATACTTGTACATTAAAATCTAGGTCCCATTTTAGTTAGAGGGGCCTTGCCCTCGCGCTCTGTTAGAGCCTTGTTATAGTTTACCTGTTGCCTGTTTCGGAGCCTATAGGTGAAATCCTGCTTAAGTTAGAGGGATTTGGTTCTCAGTGATTACTTTTTGTCCCTAGTGTTGTTTGTGTTGTTCTAGTGATGTCAAAAGAACATAGACCTTCGGGTTTTAAAAAATGTACCAAGTGTGGGTACAAGATGTCTATAACGGATGATCACTCGCTGTGTGTTTATTGCTTAGGGCCTAAGCACCTTCAAGAGTCGTGTAGTGTATGCCATGCTTTTTCTTCTCGTGTCCTCCAAGAGAGGAAAAACAAATTAATATTGAAAGGGATGATCTCCCCCTCCTTTGAGGAGGCTTTATCTTCTTCCCCCTCTCCTTCCAGGAAGAAGAAGTCTTCGGCTCCGACCAGTCCGTCGGAGCTGACAGCAAAGAAATCAAGGCAGGCTTCTCCATCGGCTCCACGGACTTTGGAGCCGAGGTCGGAACGGTCTGCCTCGGTGCCTCCAGCCTCGACTCCTCTGTCTTCAGAGCCGAGTGCTCGAGCATCGAGAGGTGTGTCACCTTCTTTGGCTCCAATGGTTTCGGAGCCGAGAAAGGTCACACACTCAGACTCTTCTACCTCGGCGCCGAAGTCCCCGTCGGCTCCGAGGGAAATTGCTGTGCTGGTGGAATCTCCCTCGGCGCCGATACTGCTTGAGACTATTCGGAGCCGGTCCCCCAGTCTTTCGGAACCGGCGGAGAAGTCAACTCGGGCCCGATCGGTCTCTTCTCGGTCCTCGAGGATGTCCGATTCGGATATTGACAGGGTGCTTCAAAGGCTGTTTCAGTCTCCAGTCTTCCAAAAGTTAGTCTCGGCTCCAGCCCAGTCAGCTTCGGAGCCGATTGTCCACCCTGTTGTCTTGGTTCCTCCTCCAACAGCCTCGGCACCATTGGAGTCGGTGCTGGTGGAGCCGGTGGAGGTTTTCGGGTCTGCTCCGACCCTTACTCCAACCCCGACCTTCGGATCGGAGTTCGGTACACGGACCTCCTCGGTCGGCCCCGGGGGTGACGCTTCGGGTCCGATGCTTTCAGTTCTGAGCCTCCCTCTCGGTGCGTCGGCTGCGGGAGTGCCTTCTACCATTGTGGCCTCGGGGGTCAGACCTTCCCAGGAATCGGGAGGTCTGGCCTTCAGGGCCATGAGGAGTGCTTTAGCCAAATCTTCCTTGGCTACCTCCACCATCTCTCCAACACCTTCCCTTGGCATGGAGACTTGTTCCTTTGTTGTTCCCCTGTCTTAAGACAGCGGAGCCCTGGGGCCTGAGGTCACCCCCATTGGGGATTCCTCCCTTCCTTCCTGGGGGTCCTTCCGAGGCTACTTTGGAGGAACCTCCCAGGAAGAGACAGTGTAAGAGGAAGCACGTCGACTCGCCTGATGAGTCTCTCACCTCGGACACCGACCTCGATGATGTGGAGGGGTCCCCCAAGTCGTCCTCGGATGATGTCTCCTTTGTAGGCATCTTAGAAATCCTCAAGCAACGAGGCGACTGGCAGTCCAAACCCCCTTCCGCTGAGGAGTCGGTCTTCCTCAAGGCCTTCGGGGCTCAGCCTTCCGCCTCCTGGGTGTCTCCTTCGATGAACTCCTGGATTTGATCTCTCGAAGGGCGTGGGAGCACCCGGATTCTGTGGAACCGGTGCCAGCTCACCCGAATAAATTTCTGTCAGCCCCCCCTGAAAAGGAATTCTTATCCAAAGGTGTGGCCGTAGATGCCCTGGTGGTGGCATCTGCTACCCAGCAAGATGTGGCAGAGGCTTCGACGCCCGTCCATCCTCCTAATAAAGAGTCCAGGAGTATGGATCGGTACGGGAAGCGCACCCTTACTTCAGCAGCCTTTACTTTAAGGTCTCTGAATTACCTGACGCACTTCACCAGACTTCAGAGGGATCTGGTCAAGGAGCTTTCAGATGCCCTCTCTGGTAACCTACCTGAGCAGTTGGCCCAGACGGTTAGCTCTCAGTTGGCTACCCTGTCATCAATATCAAACTCGTCCATGAGGCTCATTTCATATGCGGCTGAAGGGGCGAGTAGAGCGGCGGGTACAGGTGTTGCTCTACGGAGACAAGCCTGGCTCCGCCTGTGTCATTTTGCGGAGGCCTTCAAGTCTTTCTTCGCCAACGCCCCCTTTGATGGGTCCTCCTTGTTTAGACCCAAGGTAAAGGACACCTTGACCCGCTGTGAACAGGAGGGTAAGACCTTGACTGCCGTAGGGGCACGGTTTTCCACTCCCTTCCGGCCTTATCCCAAGGCTAGAAGAGGGGGGAAAATGTGGTTCTGCAAATCTCAGAAGACTTACCCCTCACAGCAGGATGATCCCCCTTCTAGAGGCAGAGGAGGGGGAAATTTTTCAGGAAGATGCCGTCCCAGAGGCGGCAGAGGCCCCCGCAACACTGGAGACCACGAGTCCTTTCGTGGTTCCTCAGCCTTCCAGCATCCCTGAAGGATTGCCCGACTGCGCCACTCCGGAGCCAGTCGGGGGTTGTTTTTTGAGGCACCTAAAGGCCTGGGAGAATATCACTCAGGACCGATGGGTGCTCCGGATCATTGCCGGAGGTTACAACATTCCCTTTTCTCAGCCCCCCCACTATCCCGGAAAATCCCGGACCCACCACCCAGTCAACGGGATCTCGCAGCCATCGAAATTTCAAAGCTGCTTCAAAAAGGAGTCATCCAACTGGTCCCCGAAGACCAGACCGGATTAGGGACTTACTCAAGATTCTTTTTGGTGCCAAAAAAGACGGGGGACATGAGGCCCATCTTGGATCTCAGCAAGCTCAACCGTTCTGTCAAGAAGTCCAAGTTCCGGATGGTCACCTTACAATCCATTCTCCTGCTGCTGGAGAAAGGTGTTTGGATGTGCTCCATAGATCTCAAGGACGCCTATTATCACATCCTGATAGATCAGGTGTCCAGGAGACACTTGCGCTTCAGCCTGGGAGACAGTCATTTCCAGTTCTGTGCACTGCCCTTTGGTCTCACCACAGCCCCCAGGGTGTTCACCAAATGTTTGGCGGTGGTGACTGCTAACCTGAGAAGTCTAGGATTCCAGGTGTTTCCATACCTAGACGACTGGCTCCTAACTGCCACCTGCAGGCGTCTACTCTTACAAAACCTAGCAGCCACTATTTCTCTAGGCAACTCCCTAGGAATCACCTTCAATTGGGCAAAGTCGGTGTTGCTGCCATCTCAGCGCATACGGTTTATCGGTGTAGAGATAGACTCAAAGCAAATACGGGTCTATCTTCCTACAGAGAGGATAGAAACATTACAATCTCAAGTCCGAGCATTGCTCTCCAAACGCCGAGCCCCAGCAAGGATGTTTCTACAACTGTTGGGTTCCATGTCGGCTACCGTTCTCCTAGTTCCCTTAGCAAGATTGCACATGAGGATTCTCCAGTGGCTCCTGTCAGTCCAGTGGTTGTATCAAGATCTCCCTCTCAGTCACCTCATTATAATCACGGAGACGTGCAAACAAGACCACCGTTGGTGGCTTCTTTCCTCCAACCTGGATCAGGGGCGACCCTTCATTCCTCCACCTCCAGTGGCCACTTTGACTACGGACGCCTCCCAGATGGGGTGGGGGGGACATTACCTGGGCAGGTCAGTCCAAGGCAAGTGGCACCCCGACGAGAGTTCACTACACATCAATATACTGGAAATGAGGGCGGTGCTTCTATCGCTACAAGCACTACACAGTTACCTCCCCCAGGGCATGATTGTCATTCAGTTCGACAACATGTCTGTAGTCTGGTACCTGAACAAGCAGGGAGGGACCAGGTCCTATCCCCTTTGCAGAGAGGCCATGAAAGTATGGGATTGGGCTATTGCAACCAACCATTTCTTGGTAGCAACACACATTCCGGGGAGATCCAATGTGATAGCCAACAGACTGAGCAGAACTATTCTCTCCCCGCACCAGTGGTCTCTGAACGACAGAGTGGCAACTCAGATCTTCAGAAGATGGGGAGCTCCTTGTTGCGACCTCTTTGCAACTCCCCTCAACACGAAATGTCTACAGTTCTTCTCTCTCACCCCAGTCCCGGGGGGGGGGTTTCCCAAGGACACCCTAGTCCAACCTTGGCCCACCGGCCTACTGTACACCTTTCCACCGGTTCCCCTTCTTCCCAGGGTAATCCAGAAGGCGATTCACTTGCAGTGCAAGATGATTTTAGTTGCCCCATACTGGCCTCGTCAAGTCTGGCTGCCCTTTCTTCGGAAACACGCACTGGACGGTCCATGGTTCCTGGACCAGGTGCCAGATCTCTTGATCCACCAGTCGGGACAGCTTCATCAGTCCCTTCACTCATTGAGGTTAACAGCTTGGCTCTACCACTTCCGACTATAGTCAGGAACCAGGTTTTGGACTCGGAAGTCATACATATCTTGTCCTCGGCCCACAAGAATTCGACTAAGAAGATGTATAACAGCAAATGGAAGAGATTCGCCGTTTGGGCCCAACTCCGGGGATTAGATCCCATTACTACCCCAGTGTCTGAAGTTTTGAAATTTTTGGCTTCCTTATTCAATCAAGGTTCTTCGGTCTCTACCATTAAGGTTCAATTAGCAGCCATTTCTAATTTTCATGAAAGTATAGACCCACCTTTGATGAGCAATAAGTTGTGTAAAGCCTTCATGAAAGGTGCTGGGCTGCTACGACCTCCAATTTCTCATCCCGCTCCTCCGTGGGATCTTAATTTCGTATTAGGTGCTTTGACCTCTTCCCCCTTCGAACCAGCAGCAACTTGTGACTTGAAATTTCTTTCTTGGAAGACTGCCTTTTTGGTGGCAATTACATCAGCCAGAAGAGTTTCGGAACTCCAAGCACTATGTGTCAAACCACCGTACCTGGTTTTTCACAAGGATAGAGTATCCCTCAGGCCTAATCCATCCTTTGTTCCCAAAGTTTGTTCTAGTTTTTGTCTCCAACAGTCATTGGAACTCCCAGTTTTCTTCCCCAACTACTCAGACAGAGCGGAATATACCTTCCATTCATTGGATGTTCACAGGCAATTGCGTTTCTACTTAAATAGGACACATCAAACACGGAAAACAGATCAGTTGTTTGTGTCCTTTTCAGACAATAAATTGGGCAAAGCCATCATGAAGGTCACTATTGCCAAGTGGATCAGGGACTGTATCAGTCATGTATTTTCTTTCTAATAGAGAGCTTACAACCTCTGTGAAAGTTCATTCTACAAGGGCTATGGCTACTTCGACAGCCTTTCATTCCAAGCTTGCCATTAGTGACATTTGTGCTGCGGCTACCTGGTCTTCTCCTCACACCTTTATTTCTCATTACAAATTGGATGTGGCATCTCAGGGGCGAGCTTCCTTCGGTTCCACAGTTCTCAGGAGTGTTTTCCAGTGAGCCACCCAGGAATCAGGTGCTAGGGACGCTGTCCCATCAGTACAGAATGTAGGCGAGATAGGATCACATAACATCTTTTAGTTATGTACTTACCATAACTTTAGATGTTTGGGATCCATCTCGCCTACATTCCTAATAACCCTCCCTCCTTTCCCCTGCCTTGGAGATCAGAAGAGACCGGACGGCTCAGTTTAGCCGTTTCATCTTGAAACACCTGGCAATGTTATTTCAGCTGTCTATGACTGTGTGCATGTGTGCGGACAAACAAGATCTGGGGAAGTGGTGGTGGTGCATCCTGGGATATAGAATAGCTCAGCCAATTAGAGACTTTGCTCTATAGTATAGCGTGCCGAGTCGGAGCCGAGGATCGGCTCCGAACCCATCAGTACAGAATGTAGGCAAGATGGATCCCAAACATCTAAAGTTATGGTAAGTACATAACTAAAAGTTATACAATATTAAAACAATTTTAACATACAACTGGCACATATTCAGTAAGAACCCAGAACACTTTGATTTGGTAGGAACATTCCCTAAAATTGTTTGTAAAAAAGATACCAGCATAACAAATATGATGGAAACCTATAGAAAGATGAATGCAAGGATGGGGGGCATGGCAACATGTGGATTTTGCATGCAATGCAAATACATCCTGGAAGGCAAGAAGGTATATATACCCAATTATGGTGGATATATAATATGAAACAAGTTCACTTGCAGTAGTAAGGGAGTTATATATTTAGCTAAGTGCTCCCTGTGTCCATGTTTTAACATACAAAAAACCATCAATGCACTGAGAACTAGAAGCTACCAACATTATTATGACATTAGTAGGAATGAAACAAAAAATGCCCTAGCTGCACATATTGGCTCACATCCAGGACACAGTTTTAGGTTCACTGTCATTGAGCAAGTCACTTTGGGTGAGAGGGGGGGGATCCCTGAATGAATATTTAGAACTGAAGGAGCTCAGATGGCAAATGAGAACTAATGCCTCTGAGGCACCTGGACTTAACAGTGCAATTTCTATTAGTTCTATTTTAAAACTAAAAGCTGAATTTTATAAGCAAGTGTTTTATATAGGACAATGTCATGTAGTATTTTTAAGTAGTTATTTGTATTTATGTACGAGTTCAATTTTTGTATAGAGGAAATGATATCATTTTATGTGATTAAGACAATGCATAAAAGGTGAGGTTTTTGTTACAATGGTATTCTGATGAAGTTTCTATTGTGAGATGAAAGCGCTCAATCAATAAATTGGTTGTGGATCTTACTGGCTTCTATCTGGCTTTTTATATCAGTTTGTGGTTGGTGTGTACTTTTCATACAGTTTGGTGCTGCAATGGATATGGAGGCAGCAGATCCACCGAGTATATCGGACTTGGCTAAATCTCTGGGTGTATTAAACACCACAGTTGCAAACCTCACCAGTATTGTGGAAATATTACAACAGACTAACCCTAGAGCACTGGGCGACTAGGCTTTCTACAATGGAACTGGTGTGAGTGTGTTTGATGATAGTAACAGCTTCAGTGGGGTTACTCCATCTCAGAGAGTACGCCCACCCAACAATGACCAATTGGGGGACACAGATTTGCATAGCACTACATATGGAGGAGCTGAAAGGGGCGGCACCTCTTTCAATGGCAGGACTTCCCTTTTGCAATGGCTGGAAGATGAGAAAGAATGGTGGTTTAGTTTAAACGGCAGTGAATAAGGAAATCAGCACAACAATGGGACAATTGCTGAACAGCTTAATATTTTAGAAGACCTTATTTTAAGGTACCGCAAGTTGCAGGTTGAAAACGCATATTTAGGGGAATGTACTCAGACAGAATGAGTTCCAAAGGGGCTCAGGATGTGGAAATTCCCCTCAGGACTAGTAAGGGATTCTCTCTTATGTAAAGAACTTATTGAACTGTTTAACAAACAGGGTTGTGAACTGCTCAACTGTTTCATCAAGGACAATAACAGAAAAATGGCCGAGTTAGTCGGCCAGATTAAAATTATTGACAATAACATACACAAAGATTTATTGTTTGAATACAAAAAATGGATTATTTTAAAATATTTAATAGAATTGATTGCACTGTGAATGATATTAAAGACCGTAAGAATCATAAACTGGCAAGGGATGAAAGGGAGTATAGGAAAGGAAAAGCATACCCTTTACCCCCTTTAGGACAGACATGGGAGAGATGTTATAAGTACTAGCCAGGAGGCATTTGAACCTCAGGAAGTAGAAAAGCAAGATGGTGCTTATACACCAGACCCTTTAGAATACCCCCCCCCGAGGAGGTCCGAGCGACTGTGGAACCAGGGGAGGAGGGTATTACCCACACAACCAGAACCAATACAACAACAAGAAGAGGGCTTGGGGGGTTTGAGAACGAATTACACACGGAACAGGAACAGATAGATGAAGTGATACCTTATAAGATTATTTGTAACAGAAACTGTGACTTTAAAATATTTAATTACGGCAATGTAGATATAAGTGAGCAATTAGCAGATGTGTTTGAAAAAGGCCTGTCCTTTGTGCCTAACAAAAATAGCACTTTAGATGAAGCTCTTATTGATTTAAAGCTTTACACTAGGAAGCTTATCTTGGATTTTTATTTTAAAGGCATAAATGTGAGAACAGAAGGAAGGAATATATGCAAGAAAACAAGTGTATTCAACCCCCCATTACACCCCACTGTTCAAATATTTGAAAGAATGTGTGAGAATGATATTAGGAACATGGTGAATGTGAAGAGAAATGGTAGGGAGGAGATGTATAACATCATAAAGGAAGAAATGAGTATGTTAAAAGTCATTTGGGGTAGTGCTGACATCAGGGCAATGAAGCCTGATAATGGAGGGGGGCCTAGTTATCATGAACCAAAATAGCTATGTAAATAAGATGCTAACCATACTATACACTGATACCTATGATGAAATAAGTGTTAATGAGAAAAACATCTCCTATAGGAAAGTTGACTTGACTTTGGAAGAGTTGGTATTAACCATGAGATTACACCTGAGGAATATTCATATATGGTGGTAAAGCATCCAAAAATACCCACAATTTTTGGAGTCCCAAAGATCCACAAAGATCCTTCGGGACCCCCCTCCTAGACCTATAGTGGATGCAAGAGCTTCAAAAACATACCCTATAGCTAGGTTCATTAATAGTCAGCTAAAAAATGTACTTAAAGACTGCCCATGGATTTTAAAGGATTCCCAGGACTGTTTAGGTAAAATAATCAATGACAAATACTGTGTTGGTTTAATCTTCGCCACCATTGATATAAGAGATTTATTTTCAGCTATTCCACACGATATGGGCATTGAGTGGTTTTACAGCTTCCTATGCCTACATTCTAATATTAGCCATGGACGCATTCTCAGTATCAGGACCTTGATGGAGTTGGTCTTAGATACGAATATTATTATTTTTGAAGAACAACTATTTCGACAGTGCAGGGGGGTAGCAATGGGGGCAGCGTGTGCCCCCATATTTGTCAATATTGTCTTGGCATTTTGTGAGAAGGAAATTGTGTTTAAAAGTGTATATACTGATTATTGGACATTTTATGGTAGTTTTTTGGATGACATCATTGTTTTCTGGAAAGGAAATGAGGGGGAATTGCACAATTTCCTGGAATTTATAGAGCAGAGCACCGAATTTCTGGAATTCACGAGTACTATTACATGGGATATTACCCATTATTTGTATATCTCACTACAAAAACATAGCATAGGAACATCAAACAATTTACGTCTAATATTTTCAGAAAACCTACATATTCCATCACCCTCCTGCACTTCGATAGTTGCTATCCACTGTCACCGAAAAAATCCCTCGTAAAAGGGCAAGGGGTTAGGATAGCAAGAATGGCATCAGAACATGACAAATTTGTACATCAGTTGAATATATTAAAAAGTATGCTGATAAAGAGAGGATACCCAGAAACATTTGTGGATGGGATATTAAAGGAAGTTACAACAAAGAGAGAGAATCAACATTTTATTCCTCTGTTAGGGAAAGCACAGAGTAGCGAAGAAGTGGATGTACATAATGAAGGGAAACACTTCAACAAATCAGGTATATTCAGATTTAACAACCAGTTATACAATATTAAAAGGATTTTTAACACACAACTGGCACATTTTCAGTGCAAACCCAGAAGACCTTGATTTGGTAGGAACATTCCCTAAAATTGTCTATAAAAAAAGATACCAGCATAAAAAATATGATAGAAACCTATAGAAAGATGACTGCAAGGACGGGGGGGGGGGGGGGGCATGGCAAAATGTAAATACATCCTGGGAGGCAAGGAGGTATATATACTCAATTATGGTGGATGTATAATATGAAACAAGTTCACTTGCAGTAGTAAGGGAGTTATATATTTAGCTAAGTGCTCCCAATGCACTGAGAACTATAATCTACCAACATTATTATGACATTGGTAGGAATGAAACAAAAAATGCCCTAGCTGCATATATTGGCTCGCATCCAGCACACAGTTTCAGGTTTACTGTCATTTTGCAAGTCACTTTGGGTGAGAGGGGGGGGGGCCCTGAATGAATATCTAGAACTGAAGGAGCTCAGATGGCAAATGAGAACTAATGCCTCTGAGGCACCAGGACTTAACAGTGCAATTTCTATTAGTTCTATTTTAAAACTAAAAGCAGAATTTTATATGTAAGTGTTTTATGGAGGATGATGTCATGTAGTCATTTTAAGTAGTTATTTGTATTTATGCACGAGTTCACTTTTTGTATAGAGGAAGTGATATAATTTTATGTGATTAAGACAATGTATAAAAGGTGAGGTTTTTGTTACAATGGTGCTCAATCAGTAAATCGGTTGTGGATCTTACTGGCTTCTATCTGGCTTTTTATATCAGTTTGTGGTTGGTGTGTGCTTTTCATACAGCTCTGGTGGGGGTATGCAGTGAGACTAGTGAGAAGATATTTGGACAGGAGGAGGGTTTATTGATAATGGAGTGAATAGTAAGGAGTTGGGTAAGTTTGAGGTGGTTATGAAACTCAAGCCAGTTAAGTGGCTTGAGGGAGCGACAGTGGTGAATTTTGGCAGGCAAATCAGCAGCAAATCTGGCAACTTTGTTATAGGTGGACTGGATTCAGGTTCGGAGAGTAGAGTAGTCTGGATGTTGGTAAAGATTTGTGAGCTATAGAAGAGATTTGGAAGGAGGTAGGCATTGGCTACTGTTATTCTAGATTCCGAGATGAGGAATTTTTTGTTTCTGTAAAGGAGGCCAAGCTTTTGATGGGTTTTGTTAATGCAGTGGCGAATGTGTAAGTCAGATTTCAGCTGGTCATCTATGATTACTCCGAAGAGCTTAGTTTGGTTTTCAGGAGCTATCAGGGTATTGTTGAGAGAAGAGATGGTGAAAGAAGATTTAAGAGAGTTGAGTGATTTTGGGAGAAAGAGTAGGAGTTTTGTTTTTTTGGGGTGGAGTATGAGCTGGTGTCTTGTTAGCCAGGTTTTTGTGAGGCTGAAAGATGTTTGCGTGAGGGTTTGAAGGTCAGTTGGGTTATCAGTTATGGATATTATGGTGGAGTCATCAGCACACTGTTTGAGGGATGAATGGGGGCAGGATTTATGGAGTTCATTGGTAAAGATGTTAAAGAGGAGGGTTCAACTTTACTCAAAGCCACACACTAGGCATATGGAGGTAGAAAAAATCAAACCCCGTACCCTTAACTACAGGAAGCAACTCATTAAGAGTATAGAGCCTTAATCTGTTGTACTGACTGCCATAATTTCACTTGTGTCTTCATTTTCTGATAAATCACTGAGGGTTAAAAATCCATAAGGTTTATAGTCAGTCAGTTAGTTTCATAGTTTTTATTGCTCTGTGTTAATTGAATCATAGTAGTTTGCCTGTTATCTGTCTCAAATTTTGCAGAACATCATTATTTTGACTCTTATCTGTCTCAGATTTTGCAGAACATCATTATTTTGACTCTTTAATTTATAACTTATTTTTTCTGGTAAACCACAGAAGAGTACTGTGCTCTGCTACTAGTCTCTTAACTAGTTACAGTTTTATAACCAGGACTCAGTGTACTGTGATTAATTAGATTGCTCTTCCTTCCATATTAATACAACACACACACACACACACACACACACACACACACACACATACACACACATACACACATACACACACACGCGGTAACCATTTGAAACCTCAGTACTGCTTTGCCAAGTCCTGAGATTTGGAGACAGAATGGCCAAAATCCAGATTTACATATTCAAAGTCCAAGATTGCCATTTCTCAGAATATTCCATTTTCTCTGACATATGGAGATTGTGAAGTTCATAAATATATATATAAGTTTGTGGGTGTGTATTTGATATTTGCTCTTCTGCATTTTTCTGTGCTTTTTATTTTTTTTTTCAGAATCTTGGGAATAAGCAAAGCGAGTCTCGAGATTTCAATAAATGGGTGCAGTTCACTTTGTTGAATGTTGACAGATTTTTTTCTTTTTTTTTTTAATTGAAGGCGCTCTTTGCTGAGTGCTAGATTAAACAAATGGAAGAATGTCAACTGTTTTGTTTTGTATAGGGGATTTATTTATTTATTACATTTGTTAACCTGGAATGGCATAGAGTGCCCTTTTCATAGGGGTCCCAGGGAGAAAAGCTCTAAATGATACATATTATAGATTATATGTTGTGTAGAAAAAACAGCATTTTACAAGTGTATACATAGTCAAGTGAGTAAAGACATTTTGTAAAAGTTTATGTATTTTGTAGAAGTCATTCAACAGTATTTTGAAAAGTCTGCAGATAGTATAATAATAGTACAATAAGATTATCGTTTTGAGACAAGAAAGATGATGAGCATAATTCAGTATACAGACATAAATTTCAACAGATCAGTAGCACTGTGTAGTTCAGTTAGTGGTTTCATTACTGTGCTGTAGGTTACAGTATGTGGCTCTGTGTGTTAATGCTGAAACTTTGAGATATGATGAAAGTTTTAGCATTGGGATAGAGGAGTGTGTGTGAGTTTTTGTGGGTTAGTGTTAGAGTAAGGGCTAGGTAACTTGTTATTTTTGTTGATACGTATGTTTGCTATCACATAGGAAATGTGTTAGGGAAAGAGTTTTTCATAAAGTAATGTTTAGGGGAGGGGTAGGGGCAGGGTTAGGGTTAGCACACATAAGTAAGCTGTTGTGGGGGGCCGTTAAAGTGAATGTTGATATGCAGATACAGTGCATGAGATGTGACTGAAAATACTGAAGATGCTATATTTTATTTGGGTATTGTGGTTAATGAGCCTTTTCAATACTGTATAGAAAATGAGGACAGTAGAGATGGATTGACAAACTAGGTGGTAGTCCCCATTTTCAAAAAAAGGGTTCAGAATGGTATTTTCCTTTTATACAGGGATCATGTATCTCAGCCTTCCTGGAAAAGCCTGTGCCAGGGCCTTGGAGTCAGGATGAACAGTACAGATTCCATTCAGGTCATGTAACACCAACTCCTTATCCTTGTACAGATGTTAGAAGTTCATGGAAATTAACCAGTAGGATCAACATATGGTTTGTGGAGCCTGCGCAGGCATATCATCACATATCCTGGAATGTATTATGGGACTTGCAACCACAGTATGGATTTCCATGGCCAATAGTGCATGCCCCTTGATCTCTTTATTTGTGAAACACGAGTTGATTCTACATATTGTATTAAATCAATTGCATTCAATGTGGATATAGGACTCAACCACAGGTGTGTCTTGGCTCCCCTCCTGTTCACAGTTTTCATTGACAGTATATTAAGGTGCAACCAATATGTGGGGCTAATTCAGTCTGGAGATATGAAGGTTGAATTGTTGTTTGCAGATAATTATGTCCTCTCAACTTTAAGAGACTGTCATCTCCAGTATGCAATGGAGAAATGTTCTACTGAGTGTGAAGCAGCTGCAATGAATTCAGTGTCTCCAATAAGAAATTATGGTTCTCACCTGCAACAGAGTGTAGTGCTCTCTGCAGGTGATGGTGGGCAGGTACCTAACACATAGTAGCTGAAGTATCTTGGAACCTTGTCCACAACTGAGGGCAGAGGGAATCAGGACACAGATCCAGCTAAAATAGTATTGCTGAATTTGCACCGAATTGTGGTGGTGGAGAAAGAGCTGAGTCATAAGAGGAAGTCTTCATTATACCAGTCAGTCTATGTCTCATCCTCACCTTTGGTCATAGGCTTCTAGTATTGAATAAATGGATGAGATCATATATTCAAATCTCAGAAATGGGGTTCCTTCATAGAGTTGCTGAGCTGCCTCTCTCTGATAGGGTGAGGAGTTTCAGAATGAATTTTTGAATGAAAATTTCAGTTTCAAAATGATCTAAGACTGTAGCCACTGTTGTTCTGGGTTGAAAGGATCCAGTTGAAATTATCTGAGTATTTGGTGAGGGTAACCCCCCATGGAAGGAGATCTCAGTGCAGTTCCAGGACATACTGGAGAGATTGTATCACTTAACTTGTCTTGGAGCACGTGGGATCCCTCAATATGATTTGGATAGTGTTACTGTGTATATGAAAATCTGGTCTACCCTGATTGGCTTTCTGCTATTGCATTCCTCACTAGGACAATTAGTTTATAAATTAATGGATACCTAGATAGATAGAAGGGTGGATGATGAATGGATGGATAGATGGATGGATGGATGGATTCACTGCTGTAGAACAGCATTCTCCATAGGTGCCAGGATAAGACTGACAGTATAGTAAGTACTGGGATGGTACAAGTAAGGTTTTATTTAAGTTTTCTACAATTCAGAAAAGTGCTATAGTATGTTTGTGAAGGCTGCCAGCCTAGCTAGATAGAATTTTGTAAATAATTCTGTGTCATTATAAAATTATATTAATGTAATCCACAGACTTGTTCACAAATGTAAGAAAATTGTGTTAAATGTTGAACTTCAAAACTGTACCCACAGTGCACTCTGGTGGAAGAACGCTGATAAGTCAAGTATTGTATGACTGTTTGAACTCAGAGCTCGCCTTGGAGACAAGATGTCTAGGTTAAGACATTCCTTCTATTGTTTTGAGACCAGAGTTAATTGCTAGATTTTACATATATAATGTATTTTATTGATGTGGCCTCCTGCAGGTGCACATTACAAAAAGAAATGTAAATTCTGAGTTTCTGTTAGCCTGGGAAACCAGAGAAGTGTCAAGAATGATGTAATGTGAAACAGTACTGTGTTATCAATTTAAGGACAGAAAGAAAGGACAGCATTTTTGCATTTGTCTTCAGAACTAACCACTCACCAGCACTTGCTTTGCTGTGTCTGTATGTAAGTAGGATCTTAGAGTGTAATGTTTCTCTTGAGAAATAGATAGAAAATAGTAAGTTTAGATGAGCTGTTTTCTATATTTATGTCAGACTATTCTACAATATTATTTTAAGCATTTTCTTGTGATTTCTGAACTCTTGACTAGCACTGTGTTGAATTGAGAAGATTTGTCTTGTGTTTTTATTATTTATTAGTAAATATTGTTTAAACCTTTCAACTGTGGCTGTTTTGTGTAGAGATAATTTAAGCTCTAGAGTACATTGCATGTATATAGTGATACTCTACAAAGCCACTCCAAATAAGCCTTGCTGTTTGTCACACTTACTAATTGGATAATAATATTGCACAGTAATTATTGGACACCCTTTGGTTAGGGCTTTAGCAGCTGATATTAATGGTTGGTGCAGCTGGTACTACCTTATAGACTAGCAGGAAGGAGCATAGCTGGGGAACCTGTGTGAGCCTTCACCAGGAGTGTCTGTGTGTTTGTATATAACTCGTATCTTAAAGTGTGTGTGTGTGTGTGTGTGTGTGTGTGTGTGTGTGTGTGTGTGTGTGTGTGTGTGTGTGTGTGTGTGTCAGCTACTTGAGCAGGGACATGAAGCACTGGTTGGACAGAGAGGGTGCTGGAGGTTTTAGCTTGATGACTAGGCTGAGACCTGTACCCTATAGCTGTGCCAGTGGGGAGTCTTATGGGGGATCTGGAGAGAAAGGCGGAAACCAGCCCCAAACTGACTGTGATCTCTGTGTGCTCTTAAGGGAAATTGTACTTTACTGTGTGTATACACCTACATTGAATATGGGTCTAAGGGTCAATGGGATAAGGGCTTAATGATCTACAGGGCAAGAGGGACAAAGCCTAAGAAAAAATATCATATTAGAATAACATGAGAGCACCATGATCTTGATTTTTGACTAATGGTACACTGTGAGAATAGTGAGAAATAATAGTCAAATATAACCAATAAGAATATATTTTCATGACTGCAGATATTATTGGAGATCAGTTTCCATGTAGATTAATTTATTTATTTGCATCTAGAGGCCATATTACTTCTATCATGCAATGTGTTTGTAAAAATGTCGATCAAGGGAAATTATGATGGAGAGAGGTTTAGTGGTTATCTAGAGGATGGTAAAAGGGGAGAGGAAGAAGAAAAGTACCTATCCAAGGGAGAACAGTAAGCAGAAAAGTAGAATGGACTACATTTTATTGGAGAGGGGGATTGTTGGTGAGATGGAGCAGGTAGAAAATGAGGAAAGTGTACATATCTGACTCTGGCCATATGTAGCTAGATGTAGAAAGAGAAAAGACAGGACAGAGAGAAGATAATGATGAACCCTTGGAAATGGACAGGGATGGAGAAAATTAGATGGATGGTGAGGATTTTAAGAGTAGAGATGGAAGGGAATGAGAAGAATAAAATAAAGGGTGGATGGGTTAAAGGTGATCTGTACACTAAGCATAATGTAGAAATTGGGCAAATGAAGAGACAAAAGGATACAGAAGAGAAATAGGGGATGTGGTTCATAGGTTCACAGGCTCATAAGTGTTTACTAGGCTAACGACCACAAGGATGTTGATAAGTGTAAGCAGGGGCTTGGGAGATGAAACATTTACAAGGTAGGCCCTGGGAGATGAACCATTTACAGGTTGCCTGTGTCCATTAAAAACATATGTGCCAAACCAGGGATGAATTTCCTGTTCCACATCCAATTGTCCAGGTTGTACTTGAATTACGTTAGGGAGGAACTCTGCTTCTCATGAATGGGGAGCCTGTTCCAGAGATGGGGTAATCTCTGGGATACATACCTGTCTCTCTAGCAGGTCCTATTTATATTACAGGCAAGGTCTGAGTCTTTAGTATGGGTAATTCTGGTACTGTTTGTTTTGCAGATATGCAGGAGGTCCATCAGAGTGGAGTCTGACAATGCCCTGCATGTATATCAGATGTACAGAATACAGGGATAGAGCCTTGAGGTGGTCTGCATAGGACATTTTACTTAAGCTCTGTATTCTTTTAGTGAGGACCCTCTGTGGACATTCCAATTGTTGGATATGCCTGGTTAGGTAAATACCAAAGGGGGCACTTTACTCAATGACAGGTCTGATGAATGACGAATACAGTGGAACAATGACTTCCTTGGACTTAGATGCAATACCTTTGTTTATAAGTTGCACAACATAGAAGAATTTCCTCACTGCTGTAGACACATGATGGTCAAAGGCTAGATTACTATCTGTGTGTGTCCCTAAGTCCCTGACTACTGGGTCATCTCCAAGGGGTGTGTTGTCAATATGATAGTTACCAGGGGTGGATAACTTCCCAAAGGATACTATTATGCAATTCTTGACATTTAGTTTTAGTCCAGTTGCTTGTCTGTGTCAGCCCCTTCTGGAAAATATTTGTGTCAGTGTGGGATTCAATGACAGCTCATAATTTGCAATCATTTGCAAATGTAGTCAGCCAGAGACCACTGACATTGGCCTTGACTTCAGAGAAGTAAATGCCTAAAAAGAGCAGTCCAAGGACTGATCCCTGAGAGACTCCACTTGTGACTAGACTCTTTGTAGAGGTGGACTCCCCAATTCTAACTTCCTGGGTTCTGTCTGTGAGCCAGTTGGCTATCCGCCGAGTGACATACGAGTTTGTACCTAACCTCTTGAGTTTGTCAATAATGCCCGAGTGGGGTATTGTGTCAAATGCCTTGGCAAGGTCAAGGTAGGCAGTGTGAATCATTTTGCCCTCATCCCTTGCTTTGGTGACCTTCTCAAAGAAGTGCACTAGGTTAAGTAGGCATGATCTTCCCTTGACGAAACCAAACTGGGTTGGGTCCAGTGTCCGGAGGTTTACTATACCACTATTGATCATTTCCATGATAATTCTTTCCATGGTTTTACATATAAGACTAGTGAGATTTATGGGTCTATAGTTTCCAGGGTCTGTAGATGGCCCACCTTTGTGCAGAGGGATGACTGTTGCTGTTCTCCATTCATGCAGAATGAAGCCTGTTTGGAGGCTATAGTTAAATAGCAATTCCAGAGGCCCTGATAGGTCTTGTTTCATGCTATTTAGAAGGCATCCTTGGATATTGTCTGGGCCCATTGATGCAGAGAGAGAGCATTAAGGACCTATTCCCTAGTGATACCAGGGATAGTTCTATTTGATGGTCTTTCCTGAGTGAAGATTGAGGGGGAGAGAGGGGTAAAATTGGAGCTGAATGTACTAGCCAGTAGGTTTGCTATATCTTCTGGCTCAGTATAGGTGGCCCCATTTACAATGGGTTAAAAGGGGAGTAAAAGAGGCTGCAAACGTTGTGCGGGAGAAAGGGTATTGAGTCAAAAAAAAGGAAGAATAGAATATTGGGCTTCAAGGGGAGAATTAATGAGATGACAGTTAAGAGAGCTAATGCAGAGATAAGGCAAAATAGTAGGCAGAATGAGAAAGAGAGCGGAAGCTGCTAGCATTGAAACTGAAGAAAAGAAGAGAGGCAAGATGAGTGAGGATAATAAGGTTAAAGAGGGAACTGGGTGTTAAAGGATAGGAAGATGGGAGAAGTGTTTATGAAAAGGTGTACTGTCCCAGAGGGTGAAGAATGTCATAGAAAAGGAGGTGCTGAGACTGAGAGTAGATGAAGAAATAATAAGCATTAAAGAAAAAGGCTGAGAGATGGGGGGAGGTAGTGAGTGTGATATGTTACTTAAAGACTATAAAAGAAGTAGGACTGGAGGCCTTCCCAGGGTAATTAAAGAAGCTGGTGTGGTAGATATGACTCAGGTTTTGAGTAAGGTCTTCTGAGGGGCAGTGGAATTCATGAAGCTACCAGTGCTTACAAGTTGATGTACCAGCTATAATGTCACAAAAGAAGGAGGGAAACCCAGAAGACCACAGCAAATTCAGACACATTTTCAATTATAAATACAAATACAAAAATTTTTTCTAGCCTGTTGACAGCAGTACTGGAGAAGGTGACCTCAGCTTTGGTGGACGTGGGTCAAGTGGTATGCATGACAGTCACATCACCAGCAGATCACTGGAGTATGATATATTTTTTACAGAAGATGTAACAGTAAAGAAGGCAGGGAAGTGGTAGTAGTTTTAGTGGTAATAGTACTGACTGACATTAAGAAGGCACTCAGCTAGGTGAAATGGAATTAGTACTTAAGATAATAGAAGCTTTAGTCTCTGAGAAGCCTCTTTGGTATTGGGAAAGAGTGATAAGTTTGTCAGCTTATCTGCCTCCCCAGGGAAGGAAGGGACTCCTGGCAAGGGTTACAAACTGTGTTGGAGAGTGGGGGCTCCAGCTCTGCTGCTGATTACTGGACCATGCACCAACAGATCCCTGATGCTTTGCCTGCATTAATCTCACTACATACTATGCATATATGCATGCAGTGTTGTGGGTGGGGGGATAAAAGACCCAAACTGCTTGAGGATGATGGGGCACCACAGCTCAACTTTCAGCCCATTGTGTAGCAGCAGTTTGGTTATTACCAACGTATGTGGGAATTAATTGCTTAGAAAGATGAGAAAGGGCTTGATGTTCTGGCAAGATGGAGACAAAAGAAAAAATAAAGATAACATAAGCTAGTATAGAGCAAGAGTTTATCAATGAAGTAAGAGTGATGTATAGGGGCAGGGTTTAAAGTGACAGAGATGCAAGTTGTTGTCTCTTTTTGGCTTTTCCTGGTTAGGGGTCGCCACAGCGAAACTCCGGTCCGCTAATGATTGGTAATTGATTTTTACGTGCCAAGTTACTAGCCCTGATGCACAACCTTCAATGAAGGTACACCCATGCACGCATGTCTCCATGCAGAAGATGCTCTAGCTGAGAATCTAACCGGACAGCTTCTTACTGTGAGGCTACCACAGCACCAAATGTGACAGAGAGATGCAAGTATGTTTGAAAAATTAAGGATGAAGACAGGCACCCAGAATGGCTTAATCTATTACATTTGTTGATTCCATTAGTCACAGGTGGCTTGGCTGTTAGGGTTTGGGGAATATTGGGGGTGGTGACAGAGGATGGAGCTGACAAGGAAGTATAACTTCCACCATTTTGCAGATCATTTTGTGGTACTGTTATTTAAGATGGGATACAGTTTCTCAAGATTTTGGAAGTTTTTAAAGGCATTTGAGAAGACGTTCAGGTAGAGTTTCACCCATATAAATAAATAATAGTACTAAAGTGTGGGGGGCTGGGAATAGCTGGTACCTACCAGAGTTTATGGCAGGGATTAAAATTATTAGGTGTGAATGTATTCTGTAAGGAAGATTAAAGAGAAGAGTTCACAGGAAGGGATGCTAAAGATAGAGCTATGTTAGTTAAATGGAACAGAATAGTGAACCAGTTATTGGTAGGATAGCTACAGTGAAAACAAGAAGAGCACTGCATCTGATATACATGCAGAGGCACCTTCTACTCACCCCTAGGGATAAAGATGATAAGGAATGGCAGAACATTTTGGCAAGTTCTTAGAGAGAAAAATGAGTTAGGTTGGGTAAGGTGAGCTTTAGAGCAGACACACGGCCGGGGGTTGACTACTAGATTTGGGGAGCTATAACATGGTAATGAATATGCGACACTGAATAAAGGAAGAAGAAGAAGAAGAGTTAAGGATGGAGGCATGAAAGTTATGGGAGAGGGGCATTGCACATATGTGACAGAGGGGAAGAGGGAAGCATTAAAGGGAATAAAGATGTTAGGAAGGGCCTTTGGGTACTGGGGGCTAAGGACTGCTTTTTGGTTAGGAGTAGGTAAGGAAGAATGGTGGAACTGGAAATGATAGTGGAAGACTGGTAAAGGACATAACTGGACTTGTTCAGGAATTCAGAGGAAGGAGAATTTAGAACATCACAGGAAATGCGACAATGATTTAAGTCAGGGATGGACAAGTGCTTGTACTAGGAGAGAATCAAGTGCAACGTGAAGAAAAAATTGGAGGAACTGGTAGAAACGATGAAATTGGTCAGTCTGGCTAATAAAGCTGATAAAGACTGGAAAAGAAGAATATGAGTAATTTATAGCAATATAAGGAAAAAAGGGACTAATTGTAATTGTCTGAAGCACAATCCCCTGCCAGCAAACTAAACAAGTTAAACTTACCGAAAAATAAAGCTTTCAGAAATGAGGGTGACATTAATTACATAAAGTGCTTTTTCCCATCCACAATGTGACGATACGCTCCCCAACTCTTAATATTGATTATAAAGTAAGGGCTTATTTCTAGGGTCATTCCTTTCTCAGTTCTTACACAGTGTGATATCCCCACTTCCCACCCACTTATTTAAGTCTAGTTTGAATTAATTCCATCTAATAATTGATTAAATTCTCATGTGTAATGTAGCTCTACCCAACTTTTTTTTTCCTTTCAGTGATCATTTAAATTCTCATGTCTAGGATTTGCCCCATTCCATTCCCTATATCTTTTTAGTAGTGGTTTGAATCTTGTTTCCCTGAGTAGATTGGTGAATTAATGTCTGTACCAAGGGAAGAATGCTGTCAGTGCTGCACTGAATTGTTCATACGTGCTACGCCTTAACATGTTGTGAGCAAGAGCTTAGCTGCTCATTTATTTATGCAAATCATTTAACTACAATTTACATATTCCTCTGGGGGCATGGTATATGTACATGGGCTAACTGCCACATATGTAGGCCCAGTAAAGCAGGATAACCAGTTAGCACCATAAAGCAAGTGGACAGGAAGACACCAGAAGCTGTGTGAGCCACACAGAGCCCCCACTCCCAAGGTACTGGTGTCTATATACTGAAACAGAGCATGCTCTGCAGCAGAATAGGATGCTGACAGCTGGGTAGTAACATGCTTGGTGTTTATGTACTATAACAGAGCATGCTGTGCAGCAGAATAGGATGCTGACAGCTGAGCAGTAGCATGCTTGGTGTGTTATATACTGAAACAGAGCATGCTCTGCAGCAGAATAGGATGCTGACAGCTGAGCAGTAGCATGCTTGGTGTTTATATACTGAAACAGAGCATGCTCTGCAGCAGAATAGGATGCTGACAGCTGGGCAGTAGCATGCTGGGTGTTTATGTACTGAAACAGGGCATGCTCTGAAGCAAAATAGGATGGCTGACAGCTGAGCAGTAGCATGCTTGGTGTTTATATACTGAAACAGAGCATGCTCTGCAGCAGAATAAGATGCTGACAGCTGGGCAGTAGCATGCTTGGTGTTTATGTACTATAACAGAGCATGCTGTGCAGCAGAATAGGATGGCTGATAGATGAGTAGTAACAAGCTTGGTGTTTATGTACTGAAACAGAGCATGCTCTGCAGCAGAATAGGATGGCTGACAGCTGGGCAGTATCATGCTTGGTGTTTATGTACTAAAACAGAGCATGCTGTGTAGCAGAATAGGATGGCTGACAGCTGGGCAGTAGCATGCTTGGTGTTTATATACTGAAACAGAGCATGCCCTGCAGTAGAACAGGATGCTGACAGCTGAGCAGTAGCATGCTTGGTGTTTATGTACTATAACAGAGCATGCTGTGCAGCAGAATAGGATGGCTGACAGCTGAGCTGTAGCATGCTTGGTGTTTATGTACTATATCAGAGCATGCTCTGCAGTAGAATAGGATGGCTGACAGCTGGGCAGTAGCATGCTTGGTGTTTATGTACTGAAACAGAGCATGCTCTGCAGCAGAATAGGATGCTGACAGCTGAGCAGTAACATGCTTGGTGTTTATATACTGAAACAGAGCATGCACTGCAGCAGAATAGGATGCTGACAACTGGGCAGTAGCATGATTGGTGTTTATGTACTATAACAGAGCATGCTCTGGAGCAGAATAGGATGGCTGACAGCTGGGCAGCAGCATGCTTGGTGTTTATGTACTGAAACAGAGCATGCTCTGCAGCAGAATAGGATGGCTGACAGCTGGACAGTAGCTTGCTGTTTATGTACTGAAACAGAGCATGCTCTGCAGCAGAATAGGATGGCTGACAGCTGGGCAGTAGCGTGCATGGTGTTTATGTACTGAAACAGAGCATGCTCTGCAGCAGAATAGGATGGTTGACAGCTGGGCAGTAGCATGCTTGGTGTTTATGTACTATAACAGAGCATGCTCTGCAGCAGAGTAGGATGGCTGACAGCTGAGCAGTAGCATACTTGGTGTTTATGTACTATAACAGAGCATGCTCTGCAGCAGAATAAGAGGCTGACAGCGGGGCAGTAGCATGCTGGGTGTTTATGTACTGTAACAGAGCATGCTCTGCAGCAGAATAGGATGGCTGACAGCTGGGCAGTAGCATGCTTGGTGTTTATGTACTATAACAGAGCATGCTCTGCAGTAGAATAGGATGGCTGACAGCTGAGCAGTAGCATGCTTGGTGTTTATGTACTGAAACAGAGCATGCTCTGCAGCAGAATGGGATGCTGACAGCTGGGCAGTACCATGCTGGGTGTTTATGTACTGAAACAGAGCATGCTCTGCAGCAGAATAGGACACTGACAGCTGAGCAGTAGCATACTAGTGTAAATCTTAATATTATGAGCTCAACCTACTCCAGCACTATATTTAATTTCCTTATGGATCAGTTGAAGGGCATTGCGTGTCACATTTGAAAGCTCATTAGAATTCTTTTGTGACATACTATAATGTTTAAGGTAGTAAGTCTGATAATCTGAATGTTGCGAGTTCATTCCTCAGATGAGGTAGTTTCTATTTTATGTATGTCAGTACAGAGAAAAAGACATAGCAACAGTTGTATGAGAGGGGTGGGGTGGCTGCCCCCAGTGCAAGCGGTCAGGGGGTGCAGTCATTACATTAGTCTATGCACCAATCACTTCCTGATCTGCCCATAGGTACAGAATAGCTGTGGCAGTTCTGTAGCAGTAAATCCTTTTTGTGGCTGCTTAAATGACATTCTCTGTTGCTTATGAACTATAGCAAGGAGCTACTTGCTATAGTTTAATAAAATTTCTTGATACAATTTCTTTTTGAAAATTTTTCAAGAAGCTTTGGTAAACTGTAGCCAGGAAGTTCTTGATACAGTTCGTAGTGTCACTTTTTTTTTACCTTTTCTTTTTTATTTTTATTTATTTTACATTTGTTGACTGGGATAGTCCAACTGGATACATGTCCATTTTCAGTGGAGGCCCAGGGAGAAAAGATCCAAGGTAAACACAACATGACAAAAAACTTGGTAAAAGACAAGTTTACAGGCTCAGCTGGCTATACATAAACATAATCACACAAGATATTCATTTTACACAAGGTAAGGTTTAAAAAATGCAATTCTGCACAGTTATGAATGACTTGGTACAAAACACAGTGAGAGGATTAGTCTTCTCTTTCTTGTCCACTTGCTTGTCAGAAGAGCTTTTTTATTCTTGGTTTTTTTTTTGCCTGTCTGTTTGTCCTCAGCTGGAGTTCAGGACTTTTTTTTGCTCCTCTGATTTAGCCTGGAAGATGCCAAATAGGGGCATTGCCCAGGGTGCCAAACAAACCAGCAGCATAAGTACAGCACTTAAGTATGAGATGTAAAAGTGCTGCATCCTGTAGCCCAGGGACTGATTCCATCATTCTCCATTTACCTGCTGTGCCGCTAATAATTCACCCTCTAGAGTGAGTCCTGAAACACAGAGACTGAATGGCCCAAAAAATGGACTTACAAGTATATACCAAGTCCGAGATGGCCATTTCCCAGAATATTCTCTTTTGTCCAATGTATGGTAGTCTCGGAGTTGGTATATATATATATATATATATATATATATATATATATATATATATATATATATATATATATATATATAAGCTGGGGGGATTGCCCCCTCCCCACATTGAGTAATACAGGGGGGCTTGCTTCCTGCAATAAGAAGCTTAAAAGAGAAGAGTGCTTATCAAAATAGTTTTCATTCTATTTTATTTCGGTTTGCAGGCACTCAGCATTTCGAGTGCCGGCATTTCAATAGGGCACTTTGATTGTCCTTTTGTTTTCAGTTTCACCCCTCTTATGATTCTTGTCATCATCCAAAACTTTTGTAAAATTTCACCTTTTTTAAAAGATAATAAGTCTGTCACTTATAGCGTTCATGTTATAGCTGTACCTTCTAGAAGATCACACACACACACGTGCACACAGATACACACACCCAAGCTGTCTAAATGTCTGTTTATGCCCTATAACTCCAAACATTTGAAACAGTGAAATTATATGTCTCTCCCAATCACCAGTGGTTACTTATTCTGTCATTCATTGCCTGCATATATTTTGATCCTTTTCTCCTCAGCTGGTCTTTTGCTGATCTGCTCTTACTAACCTGAAATGTTATGTCTCAGCTCAAGCAAACAATCTTGGCTGCATGGTTCTACCTCAAAGCATTAAAGTCTGAAGTTCAGTCCTGACTTCCACTTTTTCTCTCTCCCTCTTAAGTCTGCATAATCCCTCTGTATTTTTATGAGTTTTAGCTGGGCATTTCAGTTTTCTCTCACCTCCACAAAAAGCATTCTGACTGACTGACTACTCTATGTTGTCCCAATATATTGCAATTATACTTGCCAGTGTGGCCCAGTTTGTGACTGAGTGGGTCCGAAAAGGACCAGTTCACTTACTGGGCTGACAAACAAATAAATAAATAAATCCTTCTAACCCACAGACTTGTCATTAAATGACAATGCATTTAGTTCCTTTAGTAACAAGGTTTTATTTTTCGATTACCTTTAAGATATTAGAGCTTGCTATACCCAGGAGGGCATTAAGTGCAGCAAGAAAGCATTACAATAAATTTAGTGGCAAAGACAGTAGAGGCATATGGAAAAAGAAAACTCTTGCAGGGGACTAATCTTTAATGAGGGAAACAGGACAGAAAAGAGACAAGCAATTAAAGGTCCTGCGGCTTCATACCTCAAGTACAAAGAGAAGCCCCTAGGGTTACTGGTGACCACGTTCTCAAGAAAGAACACAGATCCCTTTTTATTAAGTTTGTAATTATCAGACAGTAACACATTTTAGTTAAAGGCCAAATGGAAACAATTTATCACAGTATGAGAGTAAGTAGTGTGAAAAACATGTGCACGCACTCACACACACACACACACACACACACACACACACACACACACACACACACACACACACACACACACACACACACACACACACACACTCACACATACAAAAGTCATTGCTAAGAAAATGGTTACCACAGATTAATCTAAGGAATTATCTGAAGGGTAACCTTACTAGTATTTAATTTTATACAAAATGCTTCTTCAATTGCATACAGATGGTATGAATCTGGGCTATTCATCTGAAAGTACAAAATAAAACATGGCTACTCATCACAACACCACACAGCGGAAGTGAATCACTGTGGTTCATTAAGGTCTTCTGGGAGTCAGGCTGCTGCTAGAAAACCAGGTGGTGTCAATTAAGAAATTAAGATAATTGCACTATAGTATTTCTTCCATTGTGCATATCTAAGCAGATACTTTGTTGATTGTACCCCACACTGAGAGCTAGTTCTCAGAACAATACATGTTGACTATCTATGTCTCTGTTTCATATCATACAGAATGTATAATCAATAGCACATATGTGTTTTGCAGTTTGTTAAACTACAAATTAATGTTCCAGTATTTTTTACTGTACCAGATAAATCTACTCAGTATAGTATTGGTCTCCTTTCTTAGTGGGACACCAAGATAAAAAGGAGATCTGGATAGATTCTTGCATTTTTCAAAAGTCTGATATCAGATATCAAAACACATTGCTATCATACCTCAACTTGTTTGCTCAAGAATTCTGGACAAAACCAAAATAATGGGGGACAAACACCCAAAATCAGGGACAATTTTTTGAATATTACACTAATTTACGTAAATATTTCATGGATTCATAGGTGATTACTAGGCTGTCGGCCCAAGAGACATTTTACGCCTAGCCCAGCTTACCCCAAATTTATCAAAATATTTCTGACGTCAATATCCCAAGAAATTTTACTGTTATGATACAGGATTTTACACATAAAGATTTTACAGGCTGACTCCATTCATAAGGGGCACAGGTGCCAAACCAGGGGAAAATTTGCACTTTCCCATCCATTGGTCAGTTAGGTTTGAATAGGGTTAGGGATGAACTTTGCTTCACATGGACGGGAAACCCTTTTCTAGAGAAGGTATAAGGTTTTGTATCGACATGTATTTTCTCAACAATAAGAAGCATGAAATTCTAATGTCCGGCATTGATGATTGATTGTAATCTTCAGTAATTTAACAGAAAATCAAACATTTTGCGACAGATGGAGCAAAATCAGGGAGGTTCTGCAAAATTAGGGATAGCTGAGAGTTGTACTTGCTGTTGAAGTGCTGCATTGTTGAAAGTCTTGAAAAGTCATTAGTACTGAAATGAACCATGCTGTGTGTATACAGCATAGTTCATGGAGTTACATACTTCCCCGTGGTTGTGCGACCAAGGAACTAATGTTTATTAGTAAGTGTGTGTGTAGTGGGTGAAGCCACCCACCCCCACATAGGTGCTGCAGCTCCCCCTGCAAAAAATGCTTCCATTGAGTCTAGATGATAAGTAAGTCTTTAGATGTGTTATATTTTGCGACACAAGCTCATTTAGCTGGGGATATTTTTTTTGATTATTTTATTTTCGCAAAGTGATGAAGTTTAATTTTGAAGAATATTTGTATAAATGCAGTGCCCTGATTTTTGACAGTGTGACGTTTAATGCAGCAACATGAATCCAGAACTGGATAAGTGAATAGATCAACAAACTGACAAACCAACACCACACAGTGGGGCCTTTGAAATATCAGAACATTTGATTTCCCCATAGTTCACAAAGGGATTTCCATTTTGCACTGAAGAGTACATTTATGTAATGCTTTCTGATAGGGCCTACTTGTTGAACTAGCTGCTT
>NC_056737.1:1320842861-1320882861 GCF_019279795.1 Protopterus annectens | reverse complement strand
AAACATGATCAAAGTAAAAAATGAAAAGCAAACAAGAAACAAGCTCAAGATACATTGCTTAAAGGATTACTGCACAGGTTATGGCCCACACACGATAGATTGGCATTCTGTTTAGTTTACAGGTAAAGCCTGCAAAGATGACTGCAAGTCTCCAACAAATGTAATAAGCTTCTTAAAATAATGTAATCCTGTCCTTTATTACAAATACTGCAATATGCATTAAAATACCCAAGGCTTATATGTTATCTAGTTATGTAAGTATGTTCTGCATGGCAACAACAGAAAGGCTTTCAGTGTTGTCAGTTCTTTAACAGTATGCTTATTAAAGCTTACTTGCATCTTATAATCTCAGACAAGCTTACCTGATGGTCATTAAAGCATTGATACTTAAACACAGAGCAACAGGCATTTTCTGAATAATAATAATAAGCCTAAATCAACAGTATAAAAATATAACAGAAACCAGAACATTATGCAAAATCAAGAACAAATGAAAAGCCACTGTAGTACTTGTGTTTACCTTGGATGGGGGATACTCTGCACATTTACACTGCATAACTGCTCCTTGCCTTGCTTGGACACATCCAGAGTCACTACATGGGGGAGTGGGGTGCAACAGTTATGTCACAATTTGAAATGTCTCTGGCTGACTGTGATGGCCCTGACACATTTGTCATACTTCTCAAACTCAGAGCAAGAAATCTGGACAAAGCCATACATAGAAGTGGGACAAAGGCCCAAAAATAAGGACAATTTTTAAATATTGCTCTTATAAACTTAGAAAGATAATAGAATAATAGGTCTTGCATTAGTATGCATTTTCTGAAGGGTATGAAATCTGAAACTCAAATGTCTGTCATTATTTTCTAACTTCACTCTTTAATGATTTGCCAAAAAACACAATTTTATGAAAAACGGACCAAAAATGCGATGCAGAAATATAAAATAGCCACACAATACAGCTGGGAACCTGTCAAAGAAGGGACACTTTTTTAATATTAGTACTGCTAACTTGAGCAGCTGACAAAATAAAAGAATCTAGATGCATTTCTGAAATAAAAGTAATCTATAACTCTGATTATTACAGTTATTTATTAATTGTAAACCCTCCACGTTTTCTTCCAAAATTGCCATTTTGCGGATGGATTATTAGGGGAAGAGCAACATTTTGAGCCAAAATCAGGGACAGTTGAGAGGTTTGGATATGCCTAATTCTATAAAGCAATTTGCACGTACCTCTCAACCTGTTAAAATGTAGACCCACATCAACCACCAGACGTTTCTGTTTTCCTTTCTTTCATAGAAATATGTAGAATACACATTTATAGTAACAAAACTGAGCAAAAAAGATGTCATTTACACAAAAAGTGCTGAAATACAAATGCACCTTAACACCTATATGAAAGCCTTAATACATTGCTAGAGAGGGAGTCATTCTGTGTTATACTTGCACTATGTTTGGTTACTCAAGCTTCATACGCATAACATGGTATAACATACATCTTAACTATACAGTCATGTTACAGTGCATATAACCTGAAAGTGCTAATATGTTAGTAATATACCATATTATACCCTATAAGAATCACCTGAATACAAATTATACACAGTGTAAATATTCACTCTGGTTACCTGCTTATACCCTACCATGCATTTGTGACACACTGTTTAAATGTAAACTCAATCAAATCAAAGATTTTAGACTACATACTCACTGCAGCAACTAAATATTTTTATAAATTTGCTAAGTAGTAAAAATCAAACATTTTGAAATGAAGGCGCACTGTAACATTTAAACATTTCTATACATTTTACTATGTAACAAATTATTACTAACATTCCAGTAAGAAAACATTTACGTTCAGAGCATTTACCTCACAAATGCAGTTTGCATTATTGCTAAAACACAAAAACTATGGTGTGGCATACCTAGTTGAAAAAAAATCTGACAGGTGAATCTTTGACAAAATTTAAACTGACATTACTAAAGCTGTTGAACCTGCCGTTATAACATTTGCTAAAAATATCATTAATTTGACTTTCTTCATGATAAATGTAACAGACTGCTGTACTGTATTGTCTGTTACACACTACATTGTTTTAACATATATAGACAGATGTGGGAATAATTGAGAGTAATCACAAGAATTTCTTATGGCAGTGTTTTTAACAACAGAGTGCTATGTTAAGAGAAGTATCATTCTTCTAATTAATATATATCACAAAATACGATGGAAAATATAACTGGATTATCTGACATAATGATATTCACATTGTATAGCACAATGATCTGCAGGCCTTCTGTGAGACATACTCGACTGTTGATGCTTCAAGTCTTTGTTATAGTCTGTTCTACAAACCCCACTTTAATAGCTACTACTGTTTGATATAACAGTGGGCACATTATCAATGGCTGCACCAGTTATACCCGACTCTCACACACATGCGCTCTGTGGGTTCTACCTGCCTTTGGTAAATGAGTTAAACCCCTGACACATAGTTTCAGGGTTAAGAGATGAACTAAAACAGGTATATATTATTCAGCCAAAATGCAACAACATTTTTCAAGGTGAGCAAACAAAACAGTACTGCCTTATTATTTTCAAATACAAATTGTGAGAGACTAGTGAGTCAACACTGTGTGACACAGTTATAAATTCCATTAGGACATGATTTATTTCATTCCTATAAAAGATAGTGCCATATAGTACAAAAAAGCTATATAAAGGTATTAAGACAGAGGCTTAGAACAGATGAACAACAAGAATAAGACAGTATAAGCAGCTAACTATTTAGCCAAGTTGCACTAATCGAAGGGCATTTAATAAGTCAAATGACAACACCCAATGCTGTATGCAAATACAACTGAGGGTATGTTTAGAAATGACACAGGCCAGCAATTTCCTAATGACTAGTGAGACACAGGTCTATAGAGTCAGGATACAGTACTACACATACCATTGTAGTGGTATTAAGAGCAACTTTTTTCTTTTGTTCCTACTTCAGTAATGCCCACTTTCTGTTTTACATTTGGAAATATACCTAGGCTTTATTTTCAGCTACACCTGCTACAAGCGTAATTTTACTGGAAAAAGTAGAAGACACATCTTTCAAACCTGCTTCAGTATCACCTATCCGAGGTATACCTTATTTATCCATTTTTGCCCCAAGGGGTTTCAGCTAGAGGCTCACTACTGACTGTCAGCTGTCATGTATACCTATTCTACATTTTTAGTGAGATGACTTTAATGGTTGCTGAAAGGTGAGGCACTAAGCCTGCAGGCACTGATGGAAAGTGGTCTGCAGTCATTATCCTCGGAACAAGGATTATTTTTTTTCTACTTAATCTCTGTGCTGCCTAAATAAAAGTAATCATCTCTCCCCTTAGAAAAATATGGAGTAATTTAATACTATCCAAGGATACAAATACTACACTGCATTCATTTCTCAATATAAGCGAACTACATGCAACTGGTATCACTTGCTGCTACCTCTCAGGCATCCAAACAAACCCTAACACATGCACTCACACATGAATGAATGAATGAATGAATGAAAGCAGCTGTTATCCCCCCAAAAAAATAATTTTTAACAATGGGCATAGACCATTTCTTATTAGGCAGATAGCAGGGTTTTCAACCAAAATGCACTACTCTTATGGCTATTTTTTACCATCTCAAATATATGCTAATATTTTTGTACCCAAGATTGCTGACCCACTAGGTTGTATACTCCCTTTTACTAAATGACGACAATATTTTGGGAGAATATTAGATGTCACACTATTATTCTGTAATTATAGTGAGCTTACTGCTATCAAAGTACTACTGTAAGAAAAATTGCCTATAGTCTCTCATAACTTCTTAACCCAGGTGCTAGAAAAGGCATAACTATTCACATATTAATCTGAAAAACTGAGTACCACTCACTCATTATTGCATCTTATCAGACAAGAATACTGCAGTCTCACAAACAACAGAAAACAAAACTTTTAAGATTTGTTACCCTCACTAACCTCATTGAACATCATTGCACTTCCATTCCATGAGCTAAATGGCTTCCTGTTTCTGTTAGGTGATGCATTCATTTATTTGGCCATGCTTGTAATAGTTTGCTTGCTGATGTCACACATTCTGCACTTTGAATGTCTTCTTTCTCAAAATCCAAGAAGACACTGAGAGGCAGGACTTCTGTAAAAAAACACAGGTTTACTTTCACAAAATCACAATCGAAAATCAAAATAACAACCCGCCCACTTTTCTTGAAAAAAAAAAAAGAAAACATAACACTCCCTGTAGTTTATTCCACGAAGAATAGCATAGTTTCTCACTGTACTTACTTCCAGGAACAGGTTGCATTTAATTTTAAAGTCCTAAGCTATCCTCCATATTCCGTAACACACAGTAGTGTGCTTAGTGCTACTGATTGTTTCTCGCTCTCTTTTTTGAGAAGAGAGTGTGAACCAATCAGTAGCAATCCAGCCGTCCATGTCATGTACGTGCCTGACAATGTGGCAGTCCGAACCCCCTTCTAATTTACTCTGCGGTTAAACCGCATAGACTTCTGGGCATCAAACCGATGCCTTTTCTTTAATCTAGACTGCTTTTACAGCAGTCTAGATTTCCAGACATTCGCTGAAAAAAAAAAACCCGGAACTCGACGAGCATGCGCAGTTCGAGTTCCGGGACTTTGCGGACTCGCTTAGCAGCACAACATAATTTCTAAGTTTTCTAATAAAATATATTTAAATACATTATTTTACTTTTTATAATGTAATGCAAAATGTCCATCTTTTTGCTGGGAGGGCTGCAGTCCTGCAGTCCGATGGCACGAGCCACCCCTGAAGAAAAGGAGAAGCCATCTAAAGACTTGTTCTTTTTGCAGGATCGATGGATGGAGTTTAGTTATTTGTAGCAAACTGGAATTATTAGCATTACAGGTGCAGTGTGGTGGTTGAAATTGTATGTGAGACTGGTGAATCCAGCGGGAGCAAGGAGATACCTTTCTTTTGTGAGATTTTTCATGGCTAGTTATAATTGTGAGCTGAAGCTTTGTGCAGTTCATTGTCACAGGTCTTGGGAGGGAGGGGCATCCAATACAGTGGTTTGGTAGTTGGTTCAGTAGATACGAAAGAGCATATAGATGCCATGCAAAGCCTTGGATGGTCAGTCAAAAGCTGAACATGAGTTCAGATATGCTTGTATGTGATGAAAATGATATCACATCTTTAAACATACCATATAAATGCAAAATTCCACATGGAAGAGCTCCATCCCCTTTGTCTACTTATTCTGTCTATGATGCTGTCCTGTCCTTGTTAGTCACCATTTTGTCCCTCTGTTTGACATGGTGAAAAAGGCAGTACGGTATTTCATTAAAATGAAGGACTGCACTGAACTGCTATATAGTTAATGGAAACTTTGCTACAATGAAATTAAAAACAAACAAGTGAAAATGTTTGTTTCCATGTCTTCCCTGAAAGAAAAAAAAAATAATATGTAAACTAGCTATGATTGTCAGTTCCTCATATTCTTTGTATGGCTGCATATTTGTCATAGTACTGAGGGCCAGCTGTCGATCATCTCATCTATTATTTTTCAATGACAGTACATTTTACCTCGATAATAACTAGTATGGAGAACAATAATGTTCTGCCTGTTTAATTTTTTAATTCAAGACAAGCGTAGAGACAAAAATCCTAAATTATGTGCAGTTCCAATTACTTCTACTTACTTTGCACTTAAAAAGTGACTGAATAAGAGGGAAATTTATATTATTGTGCATGTTCTGAAGAATAAGAACTCTATAACTCAAAAGGCAAATCCTCTTTAGTGTAGAGCCTACAACTTTCAAAGTGACGCAAACAGGAATGTGTAGGTACTTACTGAGGTCCCAAACAATGAAATAGCAATAAAAATACAAGGAAAAAAGGACAGTAAATAGTCTTATATTCTGTGCAGTGCCCTACTCAGCTATGCAGGCAAGAGTTAAGCTTTACAGCCACATTACTCTAATCTATAAAAAAGCACACAAACACAATTTAGCTTCAGTTAAGGTACATGAGAATATACTGTAAAGAGGAGGATGACTTACCTGTTTAACAGGAGCTTAGAACAACAGGTGAGTTTATATAGCAAGCAGACACACTGGTGTAATACGTTTCCTACTGTGCACAACACTAGGATCTAGTCTTTTCTTTTGATAAGAAGCCCCACTAACAATGTAAACTAATAAAAAGGTCAAGTGGAAACATGCATGTGATACTGACGTTAAAAAAAGTGCTGTAGTTGTTTGAGCATTTAAGTATTTATTCTTTAATTATATTTCTGCTTAACTATTATTATTAAAAAGAGTATTTTAAAACTGTACAGAGTGATATGGAGTGTTTAACAAGTCAAAATAAATAAATAAATAAATAAATAAAAGCCTGTGAGCTTGAGTGACAGGTCATGGGGCAGTAATCAGACTGAGATGCTCACAGCTTTACTGAGAATACAGAATGCCAATTGTTTTAACACAAGCAGCATTGAATGACATTGGGCAGAAAGGACGTAGCCTGATAGGAACTGGTATAATGGTGTTCTAGAGAGACAGCATTATGACCTTATCCTTTTTGAGTTGAAGACACAATGTATAAAACCACTAATGTGGAATTATTTCGACAAAATTTTAAAGGGTACTGTTAGTCGTTAGATTGATTGTTAGATAGCAGAGCTAATCATAAAGGTTAACGTTAGGCATTCTTGAAGAAAGGAGAGGCATGTATATTAGGATAACAATACAGTGCTAAATGATAGGTAGATAACTGTGAAAGGTTAAGCATCGGGTAGTTTGTATGTTGAATGCAAATAGCAAAGAATGTAAGATGACTCAAACATGAACATTTGGTAATAACTTCATTTTTCAGTTGGACAGTCTCACCCAACGCAGGGACTTTAATAACTGGTAATTTTTCTCTGTTGCTGTGCTGTTGAATGTCTTGTAGAGGCATAGAAGTGAACCTGCAGATTATGATGTAGGCAATGTGCAAGGAAAGAGGCCAACACACATTAGAAGCAGTGGGTCAAAATGTGGGAGAAACTGGAGAGGTCCAAATATCCAAATGTCAAGATCAGCAGGGAACAGTGAAGATGGTGACAGGGTGAATGAGAAAGGGTTTTTCATCCAGGAAGAAAGAGGTTATAGTCCCTCTCTACTCATCCCTCATCAGACCTGTTATAGAATACAACACCTCATTTGGCATGTACCTCACCAGACACCTACAACAACTGGAAAGGCCACAAAAATACCTCACTAAGAGGATCCTGGACCTTAAACACATGCCTTATACGGATAGCCTCAAAAAGCTTCAGCTATACTCTGTCTTATATCGCCTACTTAGAGGTGATCTCTGTTTGACCTACAAAACCATGTCTGACCCAGAGCTGTTAGATATGCTACATCTGAAGAAATCCCAATCCCTCTGTGCCACATGCTCCAGGGACCTCAACCTCATTACCACGATAAACAGAACATGCTGGAGGGACAGGTTCCTAATCCAGAGACTACCCATGCTCTGGAACAGACTTCCCATTCACATCAAGCAGAGCACCTCACTAGTCCTCTTCAAGACAAATCTTGACAAGTGGATGGGCAATAGAAAATTCATCCTGGGGATCACTTCAGTGGCCTTGCTTGATAGGGGCACTGGGAACTAATGTTGGGCAGCAAGATGCCAGGGAGTCTTTTTGGGCTAGGCTTACATAGGCTCCAGGGCTGATAGCCTAGTAGACACCTATGAACCTATGAAAGATAATCAGTCAGATGTCATAATGCAGGAGGACTAAACAGGAACAGCTAGAAGAAGGTAAGTTGCCATATGTTGGCAATGATAATTTATAAGCCTGGGCAGAGTGATTGATGAATAAATGATACTTATAGTACCCTAACAAAAATTTAAAAAGGTCACAGATAGGAAGATATTGAGAGCTGAAATTTGAACAGGAGACTCCACAGGGAAGTGAGCCCAGTACAGCGGGGTAGCTGTTAAGTAGTCACAACTCACCAGAGGCTGGTTACCTTTAACCAACCTTTGGGGGCATAAATATCAGATTAAATGAAGGTATAGATTATTAAAGAGGAGTTTGCTGATGTTTCCTCAACTGAGGAAGGCAAAAAAAACAAACAAAAAAAAAAAAACCAAGGGAGTGGGTTAGAAAGGAGTAAGAAGATAGTCTTTTGTGGGACTTAGGAGAAATGGATTGCGAATGCTCCATATATACAATACTGATGGAGGAGTGATGCCCTAAAATTATGATAGGGATGTGAGCCTTCTTTAATGGAACAGCTGTAATGGACATGAGAAGATGAATAAAAAACGGCTGCAATTTGATGAGGAGGGGGTTAGGCAGCAATACCCAGATCAGCTTTTGGTCTGGGGTTTACATCATATTCCTGTGGCTGATAGATATATCATCATGTGTTAGTATAGCAGATTGTGGATTGGCCATCATTCCGATATTAGGCAGCTAGGGAGTGACAGGCAAGAAGTGCAGCCTACAGAGTCAGACAGTTAATGATTTGCATGTTTGGGTCAGATTAATTGGAGAAATAGGCATAATTGCATGATGTGACGGAAATATGGACACACAATGAGAGGCTGCTATAGGATGGTGATCAAAGCAAATGGGGAAATGATTCCTACCAGGATTTTCAATGCCTCAACTCATGTTTGACTGAAGTCAATAAAAAAGAAAATTTTAATCCTGTGGCTAGACAACTATTTCAATAAAACAGCAAAAACTATTTTAAGAGAAAGGTTCAGTAGGAGATTTATAATTCCACCAAATGTTTTAAGGGTACAGTTAGAGAATATCCTGATATATTTAGGATAAATCTGAACAGACAGTGGTGGGCTGGGTGGGCAGCCCCTTTCCAACTCTCAAGAGAAAATTCAGGATATTATCTGTAGGACTGGTATGAAAGAAACAGTGGGGGAGGGGAAGATCTGCATAATCTATGACTTGGCTCACTTAAAAGGACAGACTGTTAATTATTTCAGAGCTGAATCTGACTTTTTAGATAACAAAAGCTGGTGGGTGGAATAAAATGTTGCAATGAATCAAGAAATCAAACTCGAAAGAATACACACATAAATGGCTAAAAATAGTTTATTATCGGTTAGTGCTTTCACAGCAATAATGTTACTTCTTCAGACCATTTAAAAAGACATCTCAACACATAAATATAAAGGACATTTAAAAACTGTGCCACAAACCAAAAAACAAAATTAATATCACATGATCGTCATCTTGATACAAGGTAAACAACCAACCCACCCTTAAAGAGACAGCATTGATAAAATTATCATGACTGTCATCTCCTCAAACCTCTCCGTTTTAAAACTGGTTTCAAACAGATTTTTATCATTTAAACCCTTGCCTTTGTCAGCTTGCAGCCTAATGATCCACCTTAACTCCCTTTCCACAGTCCTATTAAAACAGTCATCCAGCCTGGCTTCAAAATTCAACTTCTCAGTTACATAAAAGTAAAAGTATGTGCAACTCCATTATGAAGGACATAACGTGCCAATGCATTATTGTCATCATCCTCTCTAATATTCCTAACATGTGATCTGTCTGTTTTTCCAATGTAGAAAGATAAACACAGTTCACACTGAGCTAAATAAACGATGTGCCTGGTATTGCAATCGGCTACCAAGTTAAAAGTGTAGCTTCTGTCAAATTTTTGGGTGTGTAAAAGTACCTGATGAATTACTGTATCTACAAAAGTTACATGAAAGACAAGAGAATGTGCCCCTCTCAGATAACTCTGATTTATCAACAGACCTATCATAGCATAATAATCTTTTTAGATTCTTGTGATTTTTATACTTGTATCAGTGCTTATTCCCTACTATCAATGATACTTTGTCATCAGTGGATAAAATATGCCAGTTATCCGCTATCACCTTACGAACTATCTTTATATTACTGGAATAGAATAAGGAAAGTGGCAGCCCAGCATAATTTTTTCCATCTAGAGGCATATCTCCATTTTAGAGTAATTCCGAGAGATTTAAGGATCAATAAAATGTCTATTTATTGAGATGTTTTTCTTGACTTGCTGAAAAAATGGCAAGTCATTAACCTGGAGGCTGGATTTGATTATATAGGACTTTTAACTGAATTTTTTAAACCTGAAGAATTGGCATTATTAGAAGACATTAACCAACATTACCAACAATTATTGGATAATTATCCACTTGTGTTTACACATTCACATCTGTCTGAAATGAATGGACACATTTCAGCTTATGAGCTGAGACTTGAGAATCAGAAGCAAAGGAAACTAGAGAGAGAATCCTTTGATTTCAAACACAGACTGTCTTTTTCCCTGGCCTACAGCTGGTAATCGAGTGAGGACAGCTGCTGCTTCTACAAATTTGGACAATGCTAGTAATAAAGCAGCTTCAACATCTTATACATCTGATGCTGGTACTGTAGCCAGCACCAACTCTCTTAAGCCGAATGATACCATTGCTCAACCAGATGTATGTCAGAAAGTTTTTACTTCATCAACTTCTCAGCAGGTGTACCCTACACTCCCTTTACCCATATGTATGAAGGGAGTGAGCAAGAGGGAATGGTCGCTAAGCTGAGGAAGAAAGAGGAGGAAGCTCTCTTCAGGACACAACAACAACCACAGCATCAAACAGATGTGGGAGCAGAGTCCACTAGTTTGATTTGGAATATTTCCAACCAGACTTTGACCGCATGTGAGAGGACTGTCCTTGAGAGGTTTGATTTTCATTCCTGCCACTACAGCTGATTTTAGCCAGTCTGTTTTAGACATCAGATTGTTTGCACAAAATGTCATGTTAAAGACATTATTTCCTTTTGATACTAGCTCATTAGGTTTTAAAAAACCTAATGCTTTTAATCCCGGCTTATCACCAGCCCTAGAAGTGTTTCGCAATGCTTGTGAATGTGAGTTGTTAATCAATATGAACACACAAAGTAAAAACAAGAATAAAAATAAAAATAACATTTTTTTTAATTTATCAAAATCTGAATATCAAACTTTACGATCTTTACAAAATGATGATACCATTACCATCCACCCAACTGACAAAGTGGGAGCTATGGTCATTATGAGTAGAGATTTTTATGTTAATAGTGTTTATACACATTTAAATGATACCAATGTCTATCAGTGTATTGATCTTGATAAAGCTAGGCAATTGGTCCAAATAGTTCATTCTACTTTGTAGAACTGTTTTTTAGAGCAGGAGATAACTCGGGACCTGTATAGATATTTGTTAGTCGAATGCCCACTTGTTCCAACTTTTAAAAGCTTGCCTAAAATCCACAAAGAAAATCTCACCCCACCACTCAGACCAATGGTATCTGGTCGAGAGTGGGTGACTAAACCCATTTCTATGTATGTAGACTTTAAATTGAAACCAGGATTGGACAAAATAACAACTGTGCTGCCTGACACTAAGCAGTTTTTGAATGATCTATTCTCATTCATTGACACTTGTACATACAGGTCAGAGATCATGCTAGTAACACTTGATATTTGTTCCCTTTTTACAGTGATTCCCAACAATGTAGGGATCGAGTTTATGAGAATATTTTTGCAAAGTGAAGGTAGTTTAGACAGTAGAGACATAGCCATTATTAGTTTGTTTGTTGAGTTAGTTTTAGAGAACAATTCCTTCTTGCATGATGGGAAATATTACTGGCAATGATTGGGCATAGCTATGGGCATGCCATGTGCCAATAGCTATACCAACATCGCACTAGCCTACTGGGAACATCAGTATGTTTTATGGATGAATTCATATGTCTCCAATATTTGTTTTTACAAACAATTTGTTGATGACGTGTTTTTATTATGGAAAGAGGACATGGGACTTTTACATGAGTTTGTTAGCTACCTTCACAGCACTACCACCTTTTTGAGATTTACTGTTAACAGCTCTGAAGAGTCCATAGATTTCTTGGTTGGTTGGATAGCCAAGAATAAGGATCATGATTTCAGCACTAGTTTATATAGGAAAGAGTGTTGTAAGAACACCATCCTACATAGAAGTAGCATGCATCCACAGCATATTTACAATAACATTATTAGGAATCAAGGACTTAGAATGTCAAGATTAAATAGCAAACAAAAGGGTTTCAAGAGTGATATAAATAGGTTAAGACAGGAGTTTTTACAGAGGGGCTATAAAGAAAAAGAGGTTTCTGACAGACTTGTTGACATCTCCCTAATGAGGGTTAGTTAAGTCCGACCTTATTTTTCTAAAAAAAGTCCCTTTAGAGTCCATAGTTAGCATATTCAAAATAAAACAGATAATGCTGGGATGCCACTTTCCTTGTTTTACTCCAGCAATATAGAGATAGTTCGTAAAGTGATAACAAATAATTGCCATATTTTAACCACTGATGACAAAGTATTGCTGATAGTAGGGAATAAACACTGATACAGGTATAAAAATCACAAGAATCTAAAAAGATTATTATGCTATGATAGATCTGTTGATAAATCAGAGTTATCTGTGAGGGACACATTCCCTTGTCTTTCATGTAACTGTTGTAGATACATTAATTCAACTTTTAGTTTGTGCACCTGACGTGGCAGAAGCTACACTTTTAACTTGGTAGCCAATTGCAATACCAGGCACGTTGTTTATTTAGTTCAGTGCGAACTGTGTTTATCTTTCTGCATAGGAAAAACAGACAGATCACTGAAAGACAGAATAAGGGAACATGTTAGGCATATTAGACAGAATGATTACAATAATACACTAGCACATCATGTCCTTCATAATGGAGTTTCACATACTTTTACTTTTATGGTAATTGAGAAGTTGAATTTTGAAGTCAGGATGGGTGACTGCTTTAATAGGACTGAGGAAAGGGAGTTATGGTGGATCATTAGGCTGCAAGCTGACAAAGACAAGGGTTTAGATGATAAAAATCTATTTCAAACCAGTTTTAAAATTGAGAGGTTTGAGGAGATGACAGTCATAATAGTTTTATTAACACTGTCTCTTTAAGGGCGGGTTGGTTGGTTATCTTGTACCAAGATGATGATCATGTGATATGAATTTTGTTTTTTGATTTGTAGCACAGTTTTTAAATATCCTTTATATTTATGTGTTCAGATGTGTTTTTAAATGGTCTGAAGAAGCAGCATTATTGCTGTGAAAGTGCTAACTGATAATAAATGAGTTTTAGCCATTTAAATGGTGTGCGTATTCTGTTTTCAAGTTTGTCTTCAGAGAAATATGCATCATTTGATGAAGCCCTAAAGAAACTGTGAGAGAAAGGGAGGAGGCATTGTTAGCAAAAGAAGACATAGAATCTACATTCAGGATTATTAGTACATCCAAAATACTTGAGTTTGTTGGAGTTCTAGTGCGAGGATGCCTACTACATAAACTGGAACATGCCTATGGGTTGTGCAGAGGCATATGCCATAGTCAAAAGTTTTAGTACATGTTTGCTTCAACAATAGTAGCAAGTGCAGACAAAATAATTCATTACCTGTGTGACTTCCTAGTAGTACACCCCCCAGAAACACAGGCATTGTGGACTATAGGCACTTTGCAGAGTGCATCAGGAGCTGAAGATTACAGTAGCCAGTAATGATGACATGAATTTCCTTTCTACAAATTCAGACATGCACAGTGTATGTAAAGAAAGTGAACCTAAAGCAATTCCAAGCCCTGGAAGGTACAACAGCCATGAATCTTTCCCTGTGGAAGTAGCAGTAGAGTTGTGAGAGGACTGCATCCATAAATGACAGAGTGGTATTGCTGCATTCAGACAATATGAGGGTAATGTAGATGATCAACAGTCAGTTTGGTGGAAAAGGGATGTTGGGGTAACTTATGCAATATTCTAGTTTGTGATGTTTGTGATTGTATATTATCATTTAAGCACTACATACTGAAGGTTTTAGCAATTCCTTCATAGATTATTTTTCTTGTTTTCCTTGATAACACTTCAGAAAGTTGGCACCAGATACAGCAAAACACTCCAGTCAGCACTCTGGTCAAGAGCTTTATATAAGCCATTTTTTGAAAACTAAGTAAGAGCTGGGGTGGAAGAGCTGTTGGCTGTCAGCAACACATCAGCTCAAGGAATGCATGGGCTTCCTAGCCCAGTGGAAATGAAGGTTTGTGTAGCACTAAAAATCCTTGATAATGAGGACTTTTCAGCTTGCATCTGGGGACATGCAAGGTATTTCACATACCTCAGCCTGATGAATCCTATAGCAATAACTAGATGTGATGCCCATGCATGTGACTGGTATATTCAGCTTCCACAGACAACAGCAGAGAGAATTACCATTATATAAGCATTCTACAACATTACCCATTTTTTCTGAGGTTCTGGGGCTATCAACTGTTCCCATATTGCTATCAGGGTCCCATCCGCTCCACATGGTATCCTGTATATCAGCTGAAGGGGCTTCCACTCAATCAACTGTCAAGTTGTATGTAGTGCACAGAGGTATTATATACAATGTGTCTGTATACCATCCAAGTAGTTCCAATGATTCCCACATCTGGGACACAGGAGACCTATACCAGTGTTTCATTTGGGGGAACTTTCCACAAGGCAGGTGCTGACTAGACATTATTATTATTACTGAGAGGCCGTGAAGGTCTGGCCCAGAGATCAAAGACAGCTGACCACTCATAATGGTGTTTGCTGTTATGCGTTTCAGCTGATGCCATATATGCATTGGAGCCTTAGTTGATGAACCCCATTCACAGTCAAAAGACAGTGGCAAAGATGGCATACAATATCATATTGACAAAGACATGGACCATCATCAAAAGGGTGGTCAGAGGCAGAATTTCCACTTCCATCACCTGGATACATCCAATGATGGACTTCAGTATGCTGTGGAAACATCCAGCAAGATATTTGTAGTGTGTGCATGATGCACCACATCATCATCATCATCATCATCCTGAACCTCTTTTTTCCCATTTTTTTACATGGGGTTAGGATGTTGTGTCAACTGTCATCATCTCTTGTCTGTGTTACTGTGCCTGTCAAATCAAATGTTATTGCTGATTTCACTGTTTACAAAGCTTTTTTGTTAGTTTACTATTTGTTAAGTATTTACTGGTATTTTTCACTGTTTTTAAGCTATCTGTTCTGTTTGTTCTGGTTTTCCTGCCAAGCAGTGTTTAAATAACTGATCTGTTAACTGTTTAAAAATTCTTTAGAACCTCCTTGTTGATTTTCTGCTGTTTTAAATATTTTTAGTGTCTCACTGCGATTTTTCCTGCTGTTTTAAAATTCTATAGTGTATCCTGTTGAATCTAGGGTAGCTAGCAGATGTAGCATAGTCCAGATACAGGCTTGCTGCTTCTGGAACTGTTTGTAGTAGTTTGTTTGTTCTGAACGTGTTTTCCAGGCCATCTTGGATTAGTAGAGGCCAATTTGTCCTTTTGTGAGAAAATTGTGCTGATTAGGACCTGTCTGGTAAAAGGTGGCTGGACTAGGTCTTGGAATAAGCATCTTCATTGGTCCTTTTGAAACTTTTTAAAGTTTTTGTTTCAAGTTTTTAACCTCTGGTATTTAGGCCCTGCATTTTAGCAGGTTTCTGCTTGTTAGTACCGAGCTGAACTGAGATAGGCTACCAGCCACATCTCTGAGCTGAGACACTAGACAACTAGAGGCTTCTGAGCTTTCAAAAAAACATAAGTTGCTTATTTTATGCTTATTTATACTATTTACTGCACTTTTTTATTGCCTGCCACCTACTTTTATAGAGTATTTATTTACTGTGTACTAAACTACACTGTTGTATTGCAATTGTCTGCTTTACTGTGCCTGTTAAATCAAATTTCATTTCTGCTTTCACTGTTTGCAAAGCTTTTTTGTTAGTTTCACTGTTTGTTAAGTATCTACTGGTATTTTTTCACTGTTTTAAGCTATCTGTTCTGCTTGTTCTGGTTTTCCGCCACACAGTGTTTAAATAACTGATCTGTTAGCTGTTTAAAACATTCTTTAGAGCATCCTTGCTGATTTTCTGCTATTTAAAAATGTTTTTTTTTAGTGTCTCACTGGTATTTTTCTGGTATTTTAAACATTCTCTAGTATTTCCTGCTGAAGCTAGGATAGCTAGTAGCAGTAGCATAGTCCAGATATAAGCTTGCTGCTTCTGGGACTCTTTCTAATGGTTTGTTTGTTCTGAACACATTTCCCAGGTCATCTTGGATTGGAAGGGGCCTCTCTGCACTTTTATAGTTTTTAGTACCTATCCAGGCATGTCTAAGGATCAGCTCCTGGTGATTTCTCCTGTCTACCTGATTAATCTGGGCATCTTGAGGCAATGCAGCAATTGCCTCATGTACACAAACAACCCTCTCCTCCTACCACCCAACACTACAACTTATGAGAGATGCACTTATATTGCCAAACTGGAAGCAAAGCTCTCTTTACCCAAGACTGGACTAGACAGTCAAGAGGAGAAGGTAAACACTTGCACCACACCACATTCATCACATAGTCCCTCAAAGCCTACACCACCAAAACACACACATAGAAACACAAACACACACCTACATTTGTGGAGGCTCTCAATAAAAACCTGCCCAAGCATCAGGGACCTCCAAAGCAGAAACACAAGCAAACTCCACCCCCCAACACAACACAAATGACACATAGCCCACAAACTCAGTGTGCCACTCAACCACAGCCCATAAGGCATAACAACGTACCCAATAGTCTAGTCATAGGTGACTCTATAGTCAGGTACACTGATGTTCCACTCACCAGGCTAAACAAGGAGAAAGTTACTGTCAGCTGCCTGTCAGGTGCCAGGATCTGCCACATAACGCACGCACTGAGGTCACTCCACAACAAGTACAAATATGACACTGTCATTGTCCATGTTGGTGTGAATGACCTGAGACGTACCTCACTGGACTATATGAAAAGAGACATGGAAGAGCTCTCTGATCTTGTAGCCCAGGCAGGTATGACCCTGGCCCTGAGTAGCATCCTGCCATCACCCAGAATGATGCCGCAGTACAAGGACAAAATGATTGACTTCAGCAATTGGCTAGGCTTCTGGTGTCATTCTAAGGGGATCCAGTATTTGTCTGCCTGGGATGACATGATTGACAGACCACGATGCTTTGCCAGAGATGGCTTGCACCTGTCGCACTTGGGATTCCGGATACTGGCTAAGGCTCTTGCCACCTCTATAGTGCCTTTTTTAGGCAAGGTTCAAATGACAAATTCACCACCGTAACAGGTACAAGCAAGCAAAATCTGAGGGTAATGCTACTCAATGCTAGAAGTCTAAACCTCAAAATGCACTCACTCAAAGCACTTCTTAAAATGGAGAACATCGACATCTGTGCAGTGACAGAGACCTGGTTCAGAGCTCCAGAGAACACCCATGCATTACCAAGCTATAATTCATACCACACCTTTTGGCCACCTAACCCGGAACGAAGCACTAAAGGTGGAGGCGTGTCCATATTCATTAAGGATATCCACACCTCCAGGCTAGTTGAACAGCATAATGCATCCGAGATTATCCAAGTGCAACTAACTCTGGGCAAAACCACAATCCAAATTGTAGCTTGCTACAGACCCCCCCACCATGCCCCAGGATTCCCACTCCTCATTTCATGATACACTGGAAAGTATTAGGGTACAACCTAACATCCTAATAATGGACGATTTCAACTACCCCACCATTAACTGGGAAAACTACTCATGTACCAACTCTTTTGCTCAACGTTTTCTGGAATTCATAAATTCCAACACCTTGGATCAACTTATTCACACCCCCACCAGGGGCAGCAGTATCCTAGACCTGGTCATTACCAACATGGGCAACCGGTGTTCCACACCAGAGGTCAATTCCTCATTGGTCAAATCTGACCACAAGCTAATCACCCTAGACATCCACATCCCGCCCCCACCCCCAATTAGGGAAACCACCGTAAAAAACTTCTCCAAAACCAACTTCACACTTCTTAAGACAGAAGTGACAAACTTCATGACACCCATGCAGACGGACAATAGAGGTACGACTGCTGAATCCTACACAACAGCACTTTATAAGCACTTACATGAGTGCATGGATCATGCTATCCCTAATAGAACCAAGATGCTATCCTCCAAAAAAAGGAAGCCGATCTGGTGGTCCTCTGCCATAAACAAACTCTACAACAGAAGAAAGAAACTGTTGCAAAAAAGAGTAAAATCCCATGACTGGAGGAATGCCCTGGTCAACCTCAGTAAGAAGCTGAGATCCCTCATAAAATCCTCCAAAGCTAATTACAAAAACAAAATTGCCACTGACTCTAAAGACAACCACAATGCATTCTATAGCTATGTCAAGAATGTCAATGGCAACACTCAGATCTTCTCTGAGTTACAGCACAATGGCACTAAATATACAGAACCAACTGATATTGCCAGCATCCTGGCAGATAGGTTCAGTGCTAACTTTACCCCCCTCTCACCTCCTAGAGGGTCCATCTCTATACCGGAAGAATGCAAAGTTCCTGTAATCACAGCTGCACAGGTAAAAAACACACAATCCAAAGCCAAGAACACAGCATCCATGGGACCTGACAATATCCCAGGCTGCGTTCTATATGAACTACAGAATGAACTGGCACCCTACCTAAGTACCATGTTCAGTCATAGCCTCACCTCAGGCTTTGTGCCCACTGAATGGCACACCATGACGGTTATCCCACTCCACAAAGGGGGAGCCATGACAGACCCCAGGAACTACTGCCCCATTAGCCTGACGAGCCTGGTCTGCAAGGCCATGGAATGTATCATCAGGGAACTCATAAACAAAGACATTGCTAATCTCCAAACTCTGGACCCTACCCAGTTCGGATTTGTAAAAGGCAGATCATGTCTCCTAAACCTGACTGACTTCTTTGAAGCAGTCACCAAAGCCATAGATGAGGGCAAGGTGGTTCGCACACCTTATCTAGATCTTGCCAAGGCTTTCAACACCATTCCCCACTCTGGAATTATAGATAAACTCACTAAACTAGGTATAAATCCCTATGTCACAAGATGGGTTGCCAACTGGCTCACTGACAGAAACCACATTGTAAAAGTAGCAGACTCCAAATTTGACTTCAGACCAGTGACAAGTGGAGTACCACAGGGTTCAGTCCTGGGTCCTCTCCTGTTTGGTATCTACTTCTCAGAAGTACAGGCTAACACAGAAGGTCTTTGGCTAATAAAGTTTGCAGATGACTGCAAACTAGGAGACATAATCGAAACTCCTAACGATGTGGACATACTACAAAAGGGCCTCACTGAGAGAGATGCCTGGTGTCAACGCCATGGCCTGAAGCTCAATGCCAAAAAGTTTATTTCATCCCCTTTGGTAAAATCTCTGTACCCTTGAACTACCACATAGCTGGTAGTCTACGTAATGCCGAAAATGTGATAAGAGACCTTGGGACACAGGTGGACAGTAGTCTCTCCTTTGATAATCACATCACCACAGTGGTCAGGAAATCCTTCTACATGGCTCACCTCATCACAAAAGGTTTCTCATCCAGAAAAAAAGAGGTCATTGTTCCCCTCTACTCATCACTCATTAGACCCATTACAGAGTACAACACTCCTTTTGGTATGTACCTCACAAGACATCTACAACAACTGGAAAGGCCACAGAAATACCTCAAAGAGAGGATTACTGGCCTCAAACAGATGTCCTAGCAGACAGTCTCAAAAAACTCCAGCTTTACTCCGTCGCATATCACCTACTCAGAGGCGATCTCTGCCTAACATACAAAGCTATGTCAAACCCAGCGTTGCTGGACATGCTCCACTTAAAGAAATCCCAATCCCACCGAGCTACACGCTCTAGGGACCCAAACCTTGTCACCACAATAAACAGAACATGCTGGAGGGATAGATTCCTGACCCAGAGACTTCCCATACTCTGGAACAGACTACCTATCTATGTCAAACAGAGCTCCTCATTAGCACTCTTCAAGAAAAATCTTGATGATTGGATGGGAGATAGGAAATTCACCCCGGGGATCACTTCTGTGATGCTGCTTGACAGGGGCACAGGAAAATAATTTTCTTGGGTGGCAAAAGCCAGGGTACATTTTTGGCTAGGCTTATATAGGCCCTAGGGCCAATAGCCTAGTACCCTCCTATGAACCTATGAACCTAATTGTGCTGACTGAGACCTGTTTGGTAAAGGGAAGCCAGTCTAGGGTTTGGAATAAGCATCCTCATTGGTTCTTTTGAATCTTTTTAAAGTTTTTTTTTTCAACTTTTTAGCTTCTGGTATTTAGGCCCTGCATTTGAGCAGGTTTCTCTTTGGTTGTACAGAGCTGAAATGAAGTGGGCTACCAGCCACAACTCCGAGCTGAGATACCAGACAACTAGATGCTTCTGCGCATCTAAAAAACCACAAGTTGCCTGTTTTTTTTTTTTGCTTATTTATACTATTTACTGCACTTTTTTATTGCCTGCTGCCTACTTTTATATTGTATTTACTGAGTACTAAACTATACTGTTGTACTGCAATTGTCTGCTTTACTGTGCCTGTTAAAACTTTATTGTGGATTTCACTATTTACAAAGCTTTTTTGTTAGTTTCCCCTGTTTGTTAAGTTTTTACTGGTATTTTTCACTGTTTTAAGCTATCTGTTCAGCTTGTTTGGGTTTTTCTGCCAAGCAGTGTTTAAATAACTGATCTGTTAACAGTTTAAACCATTCTTTAGTGCCTCCTTGCTCATTTTCTGCTGTTTTAAATGTTATTTTTTGGTGTCTCACTGCTATTTTTCCTGCTGTTTTAAACATTCTCTAGTTTTTCCTGCTGAACTAGGGTAGCTAGTAGCTCTGCCATAGTCCAGATACAGACTTGCTGCTTCTGGAACTGTTTGTAATGCTTTATTTGTTATGAGCACGTTTTCCAGGCCATCTTCGATTGGAAGGGGCCTATCTGCACTTTTGCGAGAGAATTTTGCTGACGGCTACCTGTTTGGTAAAGGGAGGCCGGTCTAGGGTTTGGCATAAGCATCCTCATTGGCCCTTTTGAATCTTTTTAAATTTTTTTTTCAAGTTTTTAGCTTCTGGTATTTAGGCCCTGCATTTGAGCAGGTTTCTCTTTGTTTGTAGGTCATGCAGCACTGCACACTGCTGCACAGTTGTGTGCCAAAGCTGGACAGTTATATTCAACAAATTTTCCCCAAAACCCAGGCAGAAATATCCATCCACTGAGTTTCTCCATAATTGATTCTGAATAGCCACCCCAGTGACAACATTCTTCAACCGAGCATTATGGTTGTACTACCCTTGTTTCTCCTGCCAACCTTGCTGATTTGGGCCTCTTGAGGCAATGTAGCAATTACCTCATGTACACAGACAACCCATTACTAATAACACACACTAGTACAGAGTGCGAGAGATGTATTTATACCAAGAATCTAGGATCTATGCTCTTTCTCACTCAAAACAGTAACACGGAGAAGGTAGTCAACTCACCCACCATTGCATATGCTCATATTAGTACTACTCATACACATACCTTTCTAATATATCTTTACCATCTCAAAGTGCTTATTCCTCCCTGTACTATTTTTTTTCTAGACCTAACACCACTCTTAAGTATTCAACTGCGGTACCACCTTTATCATTCTTATAAGAAAAGCGCAGTCCAGGTCTGAACTGTCTGCAAACAGCTAAAGTTAACTTTGAGTATGTGTCTACCTGTTTGAGCCAATATTCGTTTTCCCCCTGGAGAACACTCTGCTTTGGCTTGTAAGCAACCCCACACACACACACATACACACTCACTCATATTCCACTTTCTCTCTTATTCCCTTCTAGTAGCAAATAGTATCCATAACTGATCAATACTGTGTGTCTGTTAATTTACACTGAGACCACAGTAGCCTACTGATACAAAGTTATCCTGTTTTTCCACCTGAATAATGGTTAAGAAATGACTTACAGTTTCAGGGCAGTCCTTGGTCAATTGTGATTGTTTCTTAAACACAAACTTGTCTTTGCTTTGGCTCATTAGCAGCAGTACAAAGAACTGCCTGCTCACACCCTTGTTCTCCCCTCCTCTTTCCCTGTTTATTACCTTAAGACAATCCCAAAGTTAATTAATATTACCTGTGTCAGGCACCATTTTTACAACTACAACCACCCTTGTCACTATCATATGTTCATTTATCAGTTAACTCTGTTACCTGATTGTTTTCAGCCCATTCATAAGAGCAACTAACAGGGTCTCTACCCGCTACGCTCCCCACCCTGGCCCCTATTCCCTCCCACCCGCAGTGGTCCCACCTTTATTACACTCACAAACCCCTCCCATCTTTCCAGTAGCCAACCAATACCTCCTCCATCTTCCCACTACTATCACATATCCTCAACTAACATGTACAAGCATACCTTACCTATGCTCACGGCATGCACTCTCCTTGCATATCTTAAATCCTACCAAAGCTCCATCCTTCCCCCACTCAACCACCACCACTGTACTACTACTCACACCACCACTCATGTCTCACCCTCACTCAGCTCCCATCCCACCAACTCAAGAAACATCCCTATGCAGCCCCACATATTCTACCAACTATATTACTCAAACATAAAGCATCCCTACAACTTAACACAGTAACCCTCCCACCATACCTATTACCCAAAGAGCACAATCATAAAGTTTCCCTTATAAACAAACACATTCAAAAACTAAGAAAACTAATAACTTCATGCATATCTAAACTATCCCTAAGTGGAGATATCCACCCCAACCCTGGCCTTACCATCTCCAACCCCAATCCTCATAATCAGACTAGAAACCACAACTTCTCCCATATTACAGCAAATAGAAAGCCAAGTGACTTCCTTCTACTAAGCATAAATATTAGAAGTATATCCAACAAAGTCCATAAACTCCATGCCACCATAGAATTGTACTCCCCAGATATAGTCATCCTGACAGAAACCTGGCTAAAACCTCACATTACCAGTGAGCAAATACTCCCTACAGGTTATGGCATACTAAGAGTAGACCGGCTAAACAAGAAAGGAGGCGGTGTAGCTATAATATTTAAACAGCATCTAAGCATCCAGATCTTAAAATCATCAGCTCCACAAATAGGCAATGAAGAAATAATATATACCAACCTCAAAATAAACAAAACAAAACCATCAACATAATTGGATGCTACTTCACACCTGGCCAAAACATCCCTCCACTAGAAAACCTCCTCAGCTGGTCTACCCACCATATCCCCCAAGAAACTATCATTTTAGGTGATTTCAATACTGACTGGCAATCCTGTTCTGGCAACCATCCAACCCATCATGTAAACCTTCATGGCTTCACCCAACTAGTCCAGTCACCAACCAGGATAAATAAAAACTCCAGCAAGCATACTACCCTGGACTGGATACTAGTCAGTAAGAACCCCCAGTCATATATAACAGGCTGCTTATCAGATAGCCTCAGTGATCATTCCCCAACATTCCTACTCATAAAATACCTATACCAAGCTAAACCTGTCATCTACCGTCAAATACGTAAAAAACTAAACTTTAACCCACTCACATTCATCTCATCCCTCAAAGAATGTAACTGGCATCCTCTGAAGTACCTCAGTCTTGATGACGCAGTTGAATTTTTTAATACTACCTTCCTGAGCATCCTTAATTACCATGCCCCCATAAGACTTTCCAGAATCAAAGCACAACCCTCCCCATGGCTACAGAAAACCATTAAGTCAGAAATGAAAAACTGGGATAAAGCCTGGGAGCACTGGCGCAAAACCAAAACCCCCTCAACTAGACAGAAATTCCTAGAACTACGCAATAGAGTCAAAAAGCTAATAAAACAGGACAAATTCCAATACTACCAGTCTGCCCTAGACTCCTCTCAACACAGCCCCAAACAATTCTGGTCCTCCATAAATTCCATCCTCCACCCAGGTAAAGTCAGTACCCCTCCTCCTAACATCCCTCACTCCTCAGAAAATATTGCTACCTCATTCAACACACACTTCATACAAACCATACTATCACTAGCTAAACAACACAACCCCCCTCCCCTCCAACCCACACCTTCAACTAGTACTCTCCCCACTGCCTTCTCTTTTTCTCCTGTACCTACCTCCAACATAAAAAAACTCTTAACTAAACTTAAGCCCACCAGATTAGCAGCAGACAACCTCCCAAGTGAATACCTACAAATCGCAGCTGATGCTCAGGCCTACCCAGTATCCATCTTGATTAACCGATCTCTGTCAGAAAGTTACGTTCCCACACTGTGGAAAGTATCACATATAATTCCCCTCCACAAAGGTGGACCCTCCACAGAACTAACCAATTACCGCCCCATAGTTATTCTCTCTCCACTCTCCAAAATACTAGAGAGATGCACACACTCTCAGGTCTCAGACTACCTCCTTACTAACAACCTCCTTTCCAATACTTAGCATGGTTTCCGACCAAACCATAGCACCACCACTGCCTTACTCTCCTTTACTAACACTATCCTTCAGCATAAAAACAATGGCTATCTCTCCTCTGCTACTTTCCTAGACCTATCTAAAGCATTTGACATGGTCCCACACAAACAACTTATCTCTGTCCTCAATAACCTGTCCTTCTCACAATCAGTCACCAACTGGTTTCAGAGTTACCTGTCTGACCACCAACAATCCGTTGTATGGCAGAATGACATATCTCCCCAACTACCTGTCTCCATAGGGGTTCCCCAAGGATCCATCCTTAGACCCCTACTCTTCTCTGTTTTCACCAATAATCTAGCCTCTGCCACCAAACATGGCACACTCGTACAATACGCAGATGACCCAACCATTGTCTGCTCAGCCCAGTCCCTACCCAAACTGCAAAAGGTCACACAGGAAGCCTTTTCCTCTGTTGAAACTTGGTTATCCGATTTCCAATTAATACTCAACCCAAACAAAACTAAACTACTCATCTTCCAACCCACCAAACATACTCAAAATAACTCTCACTTTAACATCACAGTAAAAGACAACACCACTATATACCCAGCTGAACACACCAAATTGCTAGGAGTGGAAATAAACAATAAACTAAAATTTGACATTCACATATCCTTGACCATAAAAAAGTCCACAAAAAACTAGGAGCACTATACAGAAATAAGCAACTTCTCACCAAAGCAGCAAAGATTTCAACAGCAAATTCCCATCTTATCTCCACCCTACTTTATGCCTATCCAATATATACCAACCTAAGGCAATGCGATCTAAATAAGCTAGAGACCTGCTACAACAAAATCGCCAAATTTGCCATGGGGCATCCTACCGTAGTCACCACTGTCTCTCACTTGCTGAACTGGGCTGGCTTGAACTCCCTCACCTCCTTCAGTGGTATCAACTCTCACTCGCCCACAAACTAGTAAATCATCCACTAAATGTCCCATCCCTCCAGAATCTACTCCAACCCTTTCACACCACCAGACCACTAAGATCCAGCAACAAAAATCACTTGCAGATCACTATAGCCAATAACTCTGCTGGTGAAGCACTATTCTCTTGCACCATAGCCAAATTATGGAACTCCCTCCCACCCACAATTACCTCCGTACCATCATGCACCCACTTCAAAACTTTACTAAAAGCGCACCTAAAAACATGCTGGCTATGCCCTTGCAACTCCCACTCTAATATCACCCTCCCGATCCAACCACTACCTTTCTTTCCACTCCACTAACTACTTTAATTATAGCAAGCTCAGATGCTCATAAGCCAGTATTTATTACACAGCAGGAACTTCTTCTTATAACATTTGTTAATGTCTGTTATGTACTTCACAGATAAAGACTCTACTTGTCTAATGATGTACTATGTTCTTCATCTGTAAATATGTTGTAAGTAATTGCTATGTAAATTGTTAATTGCTATGTAATCCAATGTAACTACTGTCTGTTTATTTTAACTGTGGAGCTTTTCTCCCCGGGCCTCCGCTGAAAATGGACCTACGTCCAGTCGGACACTCCCGGTCAACAAATATAAATAAAATAAATACCACTACTCATACAAATATGCATCAAACACATAAATCTACATACACAGAAGTTCTCTCAGAAAACTTACTGAAACACCAGAGACCACCAAAACACAAGACTGCTACAACTATCATAGTCCTCACAGCACCCAAGACACATAGCAACACCAGTGTCTCACAGAACAAGCCAGTAAAGCATTACACTCAAAAAACAAATTTTCTTGTCATTGCAGACTCAATAGTGAGACACACAGATGTCCCACTCATCAGGGTGGACAAGGAAAAAGTCACAGTCAACTGCCTGTGCGGTACCAGGATTCATCAGAGCACACATGCACTCAGGTCTCTCGGCAACAAGTACCATTATGACTCTGTCATAGTTCATGTTGGTGTGAATGTCCTGAGATGTAGATCACTGGACTATACGAAGAGAGACATAGTTGAGCTCTCTGAGTATGTGTCCCAGGCAAGTATGATGTCCTTAGCCTTGAGCAGCATACTACCCTCTCCTAGAATGATGCCACAGTATAAACACAAAATGATTGATTTCAATAGTTGGCTCAGTTTTTGGTGTTATTCAAAGGGGATCCAGTTCCTGTCAGCCTGGGAAACCATGGTTGATAAACCTTGCTGCTTTGCCAGTAATGGTTTGCACCTAGCACCTGTAGGCTTTCAGCTGCTGGCAAAGGGTTTTGCCTCCCCCATAATGCCTTTTTTAGGCAAGGTCTCAAAAACATTACTGACTTGAAATTAACCAATCAGAACAAAATAAGGGTCATTCTGCTAAATGCTAGGAGCTTAAACCAAAAACTGCACTCCTTGGAAGCACTTCTATCACTAGAAGATGTAAATTCCTGTGCAGTCTGGTTCAAGACCTCAGAGAGTACCCTGGTCTTTTAAGGCTACAATGCTTTCCACACTTTTAGACCACAAAATGAGCATGTGAAAACCAATGGAGGTGATGTTTCAGTCTTTATTAGAGATAAATTCACCTCTTGTCTAATTAGGCTGGACAACTCCATGGACTTACTCCAGGTCCAGGTTACAGTGGGTAAGATCCCCATTCAAGTCATAGCCAGTTATAGATCCTCCCCTCTGTGGGTCACGATACCTACATAGCATAGTTGACCAAACTGGAGACAATCCAAATTTTACCATATACACTGTTATGGGGGATTTAAATTATCCCACCATCAACTGGGAAACCTACTCTATCCCTAACCTGCTAGCACAAAAGTTGCTTGACTTTGTTAATTCAAATGCCCTGGAACAAATTGGCCATACCCTGACAAGGGGAATAAACATTCTGGATCTGGTCCTCACCAACATGTCAAACAGATGATCTGCCACAACTGTCAGACCCTCATTAGTTAAAACTGACCACAAATCAGTCACCTTCTAGCTGGCACTAACATAAAAACTCACAAAGGATGAAATCAGACAAAAAAACTTCACAAAGACAAACTGTACCCTCCTAGGTGAAGGTATAAATGCATTCCAAGCCGTACCCCAAGCTGGAAGTGGTAACTACGATGAAGCTTACACTAAAGCCCTGTACAATCACTTGCATAAGTGTACAAGCTCAGCTTTACCAGAAAGAATCAACGTCAAAGCCTCAAGTAAAAACTAGCTGCCATGGTGGGCATCCAGCATCAACATACTTTATAATAAATGCAAAAAGTTGCTGTCCAAGAAAGCAAAGTCAAGGCCCCAGCAATGGAAAAGCACCCACCTCAGCCTCAACAGACAAATAAGACAACTTGTCAAATCCTGCAAGGGCTCCTTTGAGAGAAACTTAGCAAGTACAGCCAAGTATAACCATAAAGTCTTTTACAGCTACATACATAACCTAAAGGGTAGGATCCAAGCATGTGCAGAACTTTTGCCCAATGGCATCACACACACTGACTCTACAGAGATAGCAAACTTGGTAGCAGATAGGCTTGGCAAAAATGTCACTCCCTTATCCCCTCCTAACTTACAACAAACCTTCCCCCAAACTCCGCCCACCATACATATCTGAAGGGCAGGTCCTCAAAGTCTTGTCGAAGGCAAAAAACACAGCCTCTGTGGGACCAGATGACATCCCTGGTTGTCTTCTAAACAGGCTAAAACATGAACTAGCATCACCACTAAGTAGCCTTTTCAATCATAGCCTAACCACAGCCTTTGTTCCTGTGGAATGGAGAACAGCAGCAGTTATTCCCCTCTACAAAGGTGGCCTAGCAACAGACCCATGGAATTAGAAACTCATAAACATGACCAGCCTCATCTACAAGACCATGGAACATATTATTATGGACCTCTTAAATAAAGACACAGGTGACCTCCAAACCCTAGATCCTACCCAATTCGACTTCATAAAAGGCAGAATCTGCCTGCTAAATCTGGTGGATTTCTTTTAAGATGTGACCAAGGTCATTGAAGGGCAAATCTGTACATACAGCATCCATTGACCTGGCAAAGGCTTTTGACACAATCCCACATTCAGGGATTACCAATAAACTTAACAAACTGAATGTAAACCCCTTTGTTGTAAGATGGGTTGTCAAATGGCTGACAAACCAGACACACACTATCAAAGCAGGTGACTCCACATAAACCAGCAGACTGGTACCAGTGGAGTGCCACAGAGGTCAGTGCTGGGCCCCCTACTGTTTGGTATATACTTCTCAAAAGTTCAGGTCAAAACTAATGGGTTGTGGCTGACCAGGTCTGCAGATGACTGCAAACTAGGTGCAATCACTGAATCCTCAAATGATGTCAGTATACTCCAGGAGGGTCTCAAGCAGATCAGCAACTGGTGTATTAGTCATGGTCTCAAACTGAATGCAATGAAATGCATCATCATTCCCTTCAGCGCAAACAATGTCCCTTCACACTGTCAAAGCAACAACAATACCTTACGTACCCATGAAGTGGTAAGGGACCTGGGATCACAAGCTGATTGTGACCTTAACTTCAACTACCATGTGTCTAGTGTAGTAAGGAAAGCTTTTTACAAAGCACACTTGATTAGTAAAGGCATCACCTTGAGAACAAAAGAAGTTATAATCACCCTATATTTGGCACTTATCCGTCCCATAATTGAGTACAATGCCCCGTTTGGCATGTACCATACTGAGCACCTGCAGCAATTAGAGAGACCTCAGAGGTTTCTAACAAAGAAGATGAAGGGGCTCCAGCATGTGCCTTACATAGACCAACTAAAGTCTCTGTTGCTATACTCTGTATAGTATAGACTTCTTAGGGGAGACTTATGCCTGGTCTACAGAGCAATCCAAGACTCAAATCTAATGAACTTGCTGCATATCTGTAAATCAAACTTGACTAGGGCTACCCATTCCAGGGCCCTAAATATGGCCTGTGACGTAAATAGGACATGTTGGAGGAACAGATTTATCTCCCAGTGGCTGCCACATCTTTGGAAGAATCTACCAGTTCATGTGAAACAGAGCACTTCTATAACACTGTTTAAGAGGAGCCTGGACGAGTGGCTTGGGCACCGTAAATTCTTACTGGGAACAGAGCCCACAACCCTCCTGGACATTGGCAGTCATCACTAATTGCAGTCTTGGATATTGACTAGCATTTCTGTGGTATTACATTGGGATGAAACGGCTAGGCTTAAAATGATCTCCCAGTCGATAGCCTAGTAATCTCCTATGATCCTATGAACCTATGAATACCATGCTCCTACCTTCTTTGACTGTCATGCCTGCCTGTCATAGGTCATCTCTTGCAAATCCACCCATCTCTTTGCTGGATGCGATCATTTCCTCTTGTGTTTTTCCTCTCTGTCCCAAATCTTCTTCAACAGATTGTCTTCTACTTTCCTGCACATGTGCCCAAACCACAGTAATCTGTTCTCTGTGACCTACTCTACAACTGAAGTTACTTGGATTTCTGCTCTGATATCCTCATTTATTCATCTCTTACAGTATGCATCCTACCACCCATCTCAGGCATTTATCTCCATCACCTCTAGCTTACACATCTGCTCTGCCTTCACTCTGCAGGTTTCTATACAATACAGTAGCACTGGTCTCACACCTGTTTTGCTCACCTTTCTTTTCAACTTTTTTGGCATTTCTCTGTCATGCACTACTGCTAACACTATATGCCAGCTGTCTTTACCCCCTCTGTTTCTAGCTTTGACATCCTCACTGATGATTTGGTGCACAATTTGGTACTGTGAAAACTGTCATGGCAAGGGGAGACCATGACACAGGCTGAAATAACCTGCATTAGCATTGGAAGAGGAGCCAGGTGAAGAGTCATCAAAGGATGCAGCTGCAGTGAGCCCCTGTACAAGGCAGAGATAGCCCCAATAAACTGTGGTACTGGCAAAGATGTGGTGTCCTGTCTAAAACTGTGGCACATGACAAGATAAACACAGAACAGAATTGATGCATACAAAGACACACCCAGAATAGGCATTACAGTGCTCTGACTGGCCATGCTGCATACAGACTAACATTCCCACACAGGCCAGGGAGGGGGGTAGGGTACAGTCTGTGATGCCCGTGCCCTGGCCCAACAATCAAGGAGCCTCAATCCTCATCACTAACACCAGAAAGGGCATCTCATATAGGAGAAAGGGACAACAAATACACACAGTAAAGTGCAATTTCCCTTAAGAGCACACAGAGATCACAGTCAGTCTGGGCTGGTTGCTCCCTTGCTCTCCAGGTCCCCAATAAGACTCCCCACTGGCACAGCTATAGGGTCCAGATCTCAATCTAGCAGGCAAGCTAATCTCCAGTACCCTCTCTGTCCAACCAGTGCTTCGTGTCCCTGCCCAAGTAGCTGACACACACACACACTTTGAGATAAGTATTTATACAACTTCACAGACAATCCTGGGAAAGGCTGACACAGATTCACCAGCTGTGCCCCTATACCCAAACTATATGGTAGTAATTCCTGCCACCACTAGCTAATAATATCAGCTACCCAAAGGCCCTTAAAAGGGTGTCCAGTTATTACTGTGCAATATTATTATCCAATTGGTAAGTGTGACTAAACAGTCTTAAGGCTTATTAGAGTGGCTTTGTACAATAAACTCTAAAATTATACAATGTACTCTAGAGCTTAACTTATCTCTACAAAAGCCAGCTACAGTTGAAAAGGGTTTAAAGATATTTAATAATAAATACTAAAAACACAAGACAATAATTTTGCATCACAGTGCAATTCAAGAGTTCAGAGATCACACACATCTTAAAATAATTCAGTAGTACAGTTCTGACATAACAGAAAACACTTAGTCTAATCTTTATAGTCCTAGATATTTCTACAAGAAAACACACTTCTAAGATAACTTACTTAAGAGAACATAAGGCAGTGCTGAGTTGGATAGTCCAAGATCAAAATGCTTACAGTCTCTCTCTGAGCAATAGTTTTTAAAATCACTAACAAACATTTCTGCTGGTCCCTCCCAGATTACATCATTCTCATTTAGTTCCCATTACATAATTTCTTTGACACTTAGCCTGGAGTTCCCAGGCCAACAGGCTAGATTATTTAACAATCTAACACCTGCTCAGGAAGCTACAACAATAAAAGACATTTCACATGTACACTCTAGTAATTATTCCTTAAGTTAAAACAATAGAAATAATGTGTTCATCTAGCCTTTTCGGCACCACTATCTAGATCAAAGGACAGATTTGAAATAATTTTAACTTCAAAAGAAAGATTTTAAATGCTTGACTTAGTTTTCCTTAAAGCAGATGGCAATGTTGCTACAATCTTGAAGTTCAACATTTTACAGTGTTTTCTTTCATTTAAGAAACAAGCCTGTATTTTACATTTATGTTTACAAATGCCAGACTTATGTATCAAATTCTTTTTGGCTAGGCTGGCAGCCTTCACCCTTCTCTGCCAGTCTTCACACAGTCATTATTTGCACAGATGTGGAGCACAGCAGCAGGGGACAGCAGTGTTATCATAGGTAGCGCCTATGGTAATCAAGCACATGGCTGATAGATTGTGGGGTGTCAGAGATCCTGTCCTTTGGTGAGAATGTAGTGCTTCCAGGATGAAATGCTGGCTGTAAGTACCATATGCACTGTCAGGTCCAGAGGCATGTTTTCCAGGAGATAATGTTTCACAATTATTGAGTGTGCAGGAGTGTTGCTAAGGTCCTTTTTCTGTGGTTCTGGTAGATAGATGGCCTCCATAATACCAAGGTTGGACACGAGTACCAGTTTGTCAGTGGACATCTATAGGATAGTGGGATGATGTTAAAGTGTGGGACCCTGGATGGAATGCTAGTCAGGTATGCCTATGTTGAATCTGGATGAACATCAGCCTTGTCTATGTGAGCATCTATAGCCAGGGTAGAGACACAGTGGAGAAAGATGAGCATAGGGTTTGGCCAGTTGAGGATCTATAGCCATGTGTGGAGACGTCAGTGGAGCCATAAAATGGAAGACATGGTCGGTTGAGTGTCTATGGTCAGGGGAGGAGGACACAGTGGAACCAGAGGAGCATTAGCTATTATTCTAGCAACCTTCTAAGTATATAACATAAACATTTATTATCTGTTCTTAATTTTTGTATCTTTGTCTCTTGATTCTTGAACTAAGATGTTGAGAGGGTAGAGGAGAGCTGCAGTGGGTTGCACTGTGTGGTTCAGACAACAGCAAGTTGAGATAATTTTCTAGAACATTATTTATGAGTGTATTCATTCACTTGATCTCAAGCAAATATCTGAGGTGGACAGTCATATAAGGGGCTATAATCAATGGTCATGTGTGTATAGTTCTCAAGTGTCACTCATTTTTCCTTCACATTTGTGGTCTGTTCCTCATAACTTTTGTGACTATGTAGTAAAGAGTTGTAGATTATAGTCACTAGATACTGAAAAGCGTAAGTTTCAGACTTCATACCCTTCAGAAAATGTTGGTTAACACAAAACCTGTTAACAACTCTATGTATAAATGACCAACATTTAAAGACTGTTCTTGATTTTAGGCCTTTGTCACTGATTCTTGAGCTAAGAGGTTGGGAGAGCATGAGGGTTCAATCAGCTAAGCTTTATGGTTCTCTCAACATTGAGCTGAAATATACTTCTTGGTCATTGCGTTTTATATTTATTATTTCATTTGATCACAATTAAACATCTGAGTGCAAGCAAAATTACAAGGGGCTGTAAGTGACAGTCACAACTGCACATGTATGTGTAAAATTATTTGTTTCTGCATTCCAGAGTAGTTATGGTGTAAAGGAAGGAATCAGTTGTAGCAAACGGGAGCACTATCACAAGCCATGTTCTTTGGGTACAATCCTTTGTTTCCTTGTTTGCTTGACTACTGACAGTGTGCATCTGGGATAAACTGGACAGCATGAAATCTACAAGTTTAATGTTAACATTTTAACTATGAATGCATTTTTAAATATAGCTTGTTTTTGGGTAATAAAATACACTGTGTTGAGCTACAGCAGTTTGCCTTGTACTTAGTACAAATGAGTAAGGCTATGAGCTGTTAATGAGCTGCTTCCTGCAGTGCATGGTTTGATTCCCTTGGCCTTTGCTTGTCTACTGTGTGACTGTGACCATGGTATTTCAGCAGACAGTGCTCCTTGGCTGACCCCGAAAAGGGACACTCCTGTCTAGTCGGCTGTCACAAACTGCCATTTGTCTGTTGAATTCCTACACCCTTCACATAGCCATCTTTTAGGTTCATAGATGTGTACTAGGCTGATGACCACAAGGGCCTTTTTATGCCTTAGCCATATATCCTAAATCTCTGACAAGGTCTTGTACCCTTGATAAGTGTAAGCAGAAGCTTAGTAAATGAAATATTCACAAGCAAGGACATGGGAGATGCACCATTTACAAGTTGTCTGTGTCCATTAAAGCCATAGGTGCCAAACCAGAGATGAATTTCCTGTTCCCCATCCAATTGTCCAAGTTAGAATTGAATTAGTTTAGGGAGGTACTCTGCTTCACATGGATGGGGAGCCTGTTCCAGAGAAGGGGTAGTCTTTGAGATAAATATCTGTCTCCCCATTAAGTCCTATTTATATCACAGACAAGGTTTAAGTTTTTAGAATGGGTAATTCTGGTTTATTTGTTTTGTGGATATGCTGGAAGTCCATCAGGGTGGGGCCTGACAATGCCCTGTATGCCAGGTATAGCTCTCTCCTCAACAGCCTGTAGGAGACAGAATGCAGGAATAGGGCTTTGAGGTTGTCTGCATAGGACATATTACTTATTCCCTGTATTCTTTTAATGAGGAACCTCTGTGGATATTCCAGTATTTGGATGTGCATGGCTATGTACAAACCAAAGAGAGCATTGTCTCAATGGTAGGTCTGTGAAATGCCAAAGACAGTTTGAAAATGACCTCCTTGGACCTAGATGCCATGCCTTTATTTATAAGTTACATAACATAGAATGATTTCCTCACTACTGCAGATACGTGATGGTCAAGGGTTAGGTTACTGTCTATGTGTGTGTCCCCAAGTCCCTGACTACTGGGTCAACTCTTAGGGGTGTGTTGTCAATATGATATTCATCAGGGGTGGATGACTTCACGAAGGATACTGTGATGAAGGAAGATACTGCCAGTACAGCTATATGGAATTTTGTAAATAATTATATGTCATTTATGAATATCAACAAGATTTATATAATATACTTATGTTACAACTGTATTAGAACTGTATGTGATGTGTATATCAAACTGGTACGTGTGTTATAAAAGTATTCTATAAAGACCTTGTGCTTAAGATGTAGCCACAGTGTGCCCTGCTGGAAGGAACATAAATGTACATGCACTGTTAGAGCTGTTTAAATGTATATATTTTAACAGTGGAAACTGGAATATAGGAGGTTAACTTCAGAAAAATAGCTGAAATTAAATTACTTTATGGCTACATAATTAAAGATGGTCTCTTTCAGTTTTCAATGCAGCTAGACACTGAGTCTGTGCTGAGAAGCTTCTTGTATTGTCTTCGGAGTGAAATAATTACTAGTTTTAAATTTGAAGGAATGCAGTTGTTTTATGACTTCCAGCATCTGCCAAAGATCTAAGGTCTGTTTTTTCACAGGTAGATGCTAAATACTGCCAAGCTTTCAGCAGTGGGGGTTTCGCTTGGGATAGAGTCGGATGAGAAAAAAAGTTATGTCATTCTGCAGGCTATCCCAGTAGTAATATTTGAGATATTAATCTGAGAACTCTCTGAGAGAGACAGTACATTCTGTATTCTGTCTTGGACCTGGCAGCTTCAAGAACCATTCACCACATTTGCCTTGCTATGATGAAGTAAGTTTTTAGGGAACAGTATAATTCCCTTGGATATAGTCAGGAATACAGCAAAGCTTAGTTTAGATATATTTCTTTATTTTATACTGTCCTGCAATGTTGTTTTAAATATTTCCTGTGATTATGAACACTGTCGTCACTGTGAGTATATGCTGAGTATTTTCTCGTTCTTTTATTATTTATTATTAAATATATTTAATGTGGCTGATCTGTCTAGAGATATTTAAGTTTTAAGAGTACTTGCATGTTTATTTGGTGACACTGTGTAGGCCACTCCTAATAGCCTTGCTTTTGGTCAAACTACCATTTGCATTAATATTAATATTACACAGTAAGATTGGACACCCTTTGTTAAGGGCCTTAAAGTATCTGATATCTGATATAAAGTATTTATTGGCTGGTGGCGGTGATAACTACCTTATAGTCTGGGCAAAAGGGGGCATCAGTAATAAACCTCTGCCAGCCTTTCTCAGATGTGTGTGTGTGTGTGTGTGTGTGTGTGTGTGTGTGTGTGTGTGTGTGTGTGTGTGTGTGTGTGTGTGTGTGTGTGTGTGTGTGTGTGTGTGTGTGTGTGTGTGTGTAAATCAAACCTCAAAGGGTGTGTGTGTCAACTACTTGGGCAATGATACGAAGCACTGGTTGGACAGATAGGGTGCTGGAAGTCTTGGTTTGGCCACTCAGCTTAGATCTCAACTCTATAGCTCTGCCAGTGGGAAGTGTTATTGGAGATCTGGAGAAAGAGGGAGAAACCAGCCCCAGACTGACAGTGATCTCTGTGTTATCTTAAGGGAAATTGCACTTGATGCGGAGAGCTGCATCTGGAAATACTGTGTGTGTAGCTGTTATCCTTCCCAATGTACATCCTCCACTGTCCACTGGTGCCTTTGGTGAGGATTGAGGATCCTTGATGACTGGTCCAGTGGTGGGTCATCACGGATACTGTTATGCATTTCTTGACACCAGTTATTTGTCTGTGGCAGCCCTTCTTGGAGAACATTTGTGCTAGTGGAGGATTCTATGTCCGTTCCTAATTTGCAATCATCAGCAAATTTAGTCAGCCAGAGGACATTAAAACTGGCCTTGACTTCAGAGAACTAAATACCAAAAAGGAGTGACCCAAGGACCGATCCTTTGATTATGAATCCCAGCAGACCAGTCTACTGTAGTTTAATAAGATGCCAGATGCATTTTCAATAAATGTGAGTTTCAGCAGAAGATAATATTACAGTTGCTCATACTAAGTCTGTTTTGTTTTGCTTAGCAAATGACTGTCTTTTTTTCTACATTTTGATCTGCTGGTCTTCTTCTGCTTTACTCCTTACTATGTTTTTTTTTACCAGGTCTCTGTCTCTCCAGTCTAGTTCAATTGTACCTGTACTGTACCCATTTTACAATTCCTACCTCTGCCCCCCTGAAACAACCATTGCACAAGTCTTTTTACTTTTATTACAGTCATTAATAATTATCTGTAACTCAGTTTCCTTTTCCTTGATTCTTCCAGTCTGCTGCCCAGCACAGAGCACTCCCCTTAAAACTAGCTACTGCACTAAATGGGCATGCTCTGCTTCCTTCAGTACAGCCAAGCCATCCTTCTTCTCTCCTTCAGCTACAGCATTTTATTCATGGCCACACTCCACTGCATTGCCTCTGGATCTTCTGGCTCTTCTTCACTCAACATCTACTGCAAGATGGAGTTGTCAAGACCCCCTGATACCATTGTTAATTTCTAATTGTCCACTTACATTTTCAGTTTGAACCACTCTTTACCACATTCCTCTGTGCCTTTACCACTCATATTTACCATAGTTTCCTCAGTTGCCAACAGCAGTTTTCTTGCTCCACCTAGCGGTTGAAAAAAAAAGAGTAGAAGTTTCCCGGTGTTTTGGCCATTTTCTCCTAATCAGTATGAATTCCAGCTCAGGTCTTCCCTGAAAAGAGGACCCTGACCTTCTGGGATTAATGCAGTCAACAAAGAGTAAATAAAGAAATAAATTAATTAATAAAATGTGTTTCCACTGCTACATTATTTCAATTGTCTGACTGGTTACCTTCCCCTCTTTTTCACCATTTCTTAGACAAAGCTGTTTTTTTTTTTTCAGAAACAATGTATGTATACGTAGGACACTGGATTACAAGTCAATAACTCTCCCCACCTCCATATAGTTATGCAGAGCATTACTTTAGGTAGATGCTTACACAGTCGGATGTGTGGCAGATGTACTGATTGTGTCCGCTAGGTGTGCTACATTGTGACATACTCCTCACTGAATGTGTGTGCAGAAATGTGATGTACCAGTTCACATCTATGAAACTATCTGTGTAACACATCTACGAATAAGAATGCATACAATGCTTTTTGATGCTGGGCGCTTATTGTGAACAGAATGCATTATATATCGTGCTGTACTACAAAAGATATGCCATAGCATGTGTCATTAACAGTGCAATACACAGCCATATCTGGAGCACTCATGCCATCATACAGACATAGAGAGACACACACACATGCATGCATGCAAATGCTCACACACACACACACACACACACACACACACACACACACACACACACACACACACACACACACCTAATTTGTGAGCACATATGTGGAGTTCCTGCAACCTGTGGCTGGATGAACACTTGACAAGTATATCCTTTCATATTACAGATCCTGGTGAATGGAACCAAAATGTTGTTTTCCCAGAAGTACTAGGATTTGCAGATGTTGTACATACATTTCTGGCATCCATAGCATTCTAACACCCATGATGCATTATATCTCATATTATGGACATGAGATGCTATATACACGAACAGGCCAATATGGTATGCTTAACAAACAACAAACAAATATTTTGTTGACTGTATTGTGATGGCATGCATCCTTTGCTGTAATGTTCTTATGCTATGTCAAAAGTAGCTACAGCATTGTAATTCACCACATATATGTGCACAGCATAAACCATATTGACATAAGTGTGAGTTTGCTGATCTAGGGTAGGATGAAGCATAGAATAAAGCTGACCAAAGTGAGAGTCTCCCACTGTGGCTTCCTCAGAGGTCATGCGCCATGCATTTTTACACATGACATATGCCATGTCTACGCTACACTTTATGCAACTGCAAAGGAGACTATGTTGTATACATTGGTAACTTCTTTTGCCATTGTTCCAGCTATAAATGTTCTGTAGTCCTCTGTTTTATGTGAATACCAGTGTCTTTCCATTCTGCAGTCCCTTGGGAAGATGCATAAATGTAGAGGAAGAAATGCCTGCTACTTTACTGCTGTGCTGTGAATCACTGCCCTTCTCACACAAGTTTAGTGCTACATCCTGATCAACAGTAACAGAATTAGTGCATGTGAATATGTTAATATCAGGTACCTTGCAAGTATCCTTCAGATACAGCAAACCATTGTTGTGCTCTGTGTACAACAACATTTTACATGTAACCAGAGTCAGTAAGCAACAGCACAGAATCTGCTGGAATCTGGGGACTGTAGACATAGATCACAATGACTTCTGAGGTCTGTGTTGACAGCAAGTTCTACAAAACGTTTTGCAAATATGACAAACCAATGTCCACAAAAAGTATTTAATATCCTTTGGTGCCTCGGCTCACAATGCCTTCAATGGAGTAAAAAAGTCAATACACAACCACATTTTTTATACATCAAAAATAGAACAATTATACAATTAATCAGACACCAATTATAATAAAACTTTCCAATTACAAGCTACATAAATCCACACAGCAGTTAAAGTGACATATATAAAAATAGCTTCTTTATATAGAAGCTTCTTTTTAACATTAAAAAACCCATCACATTTCTCCACTTTTTCTAAAATAATGCCCTGCAAACCTGTAGGATCACCATTACGGTGCTGTAAAAAATGCTGAGCTAAAGGGCTTTCAAATTTCTGATTTTTAATATCTCTAACATGCTCCTGCAAACAGAGCTTGAAAGCCATTTTGCTTTCCCCTATATAAAACATGTCACATGGGCACTTCAAAACATAAATTATACTTTCTGTATTACAAAATCTGTTTAATACATTAAATCTATGACCATTAATCTAGTCAAAAGTACAAACCACATATTTTCATGAAATACATGTTTCACAAGGGTATGCCCCTTTATTATAGGGACCCTACATATGTCATAACATGGGACCATAAGTTTTCTGTGCACAAGCCTATCCTTAATACTTCTTCCTCTCCTAAATGAAAAGATAGGACATTTACATAACTCAGAAAATTCTTTAACTTTAAGATTGTAATTCAAGTGCTACTTTATAATTGAAACTGTTTGATCACTCATCAAATCATACGTAGTGACCATATACATTTTTTTCTTTTCATGTATACTATCTATTGCATTACTATTAAAGCTATATCTAATTTGTTTAGCACCATCCTTCTTAACCCTATAAAGGGAGCTTCTCACTTCTTCATCATATCCTCTCAAAATAAACATCTCCACTGTTTTGATAAATTCTTTTTCCAAAATGACTTAATTATTACATAACCTCTTAACTCACATAAGTTCGCCATATGGAAGGGATCCACAAAACTTTTTGCCTGTGTTATTTGAATCAAACACTTTCTGTGACATGAAGAACACATACATATGCAGAAGGGAATGGTAACAGTACAGTGATGTAGTGTCGAAATGACATTA
>NC_056737.1:1320735361-1320837861 GCF_019279795.1 Protopterus annectens | reverse complement strand
GTCAAAAATATATATGATGTATAAATACAAAATTAATCATTTAATTTAATTTTAATTTAATTGTATTAACCCATAAGGTGTCTATACTTAAAAATAGGGGCTATACTGATGTGGTCATTTATACCAGGAAAAGTGGTGGCATCTAATATTAACTGCCACCTCATCTCACTGATATCAAGATGGACATCCAAAACACTTCCTTGACTGTCTTTAACAATGTGTTGAGTGACACAAAACTTGAAGTCATGCCCTTTAAATGATTCAATATGTCTAACCAGGGCATTAGTATTTCTCATGTGCTTGATGTCAAGCACATGCTCCCTAATTCTGTCCCTAAATGCCCTACTAGTATTACCTATATAAAAGGCAGAACAACAACAACATTTAGCTAAGTAAACCACATTGTTAGTATAACAATCAAAGTGGCCATGAAGATTTATACATAAATTGGCTACAGATATTTGAGAACCTGTAGGCATAATATACCTACACGTGCCACATCTACCACACTTAAAATTACCATTAGGTCTGTTATTGCTAGTAGAATGGTCACCCCTCCAATTATCCCTTTCAAATATTTGTTTAAAAGACCTCCCTTTTCTAAAAACACACAGTTTTGGACTTTTCAATTTATCCCAAACCATATTATCAAGCTTTAATAACCTCCAATTTGTGAGAAATGTGGTTTATGCTGCTTTATGTAATACATGTGAGCATTATTACATAGGAAAAACTATTGGAACTTTGAATAGGCGAATTTATGAACACACTTTGGCTATTAGAAAAAAAGACATGGCTAACGCATTAGCAAAGCATGCAATTAAATGTTTGAATTTTAAAAAGTTTACATTTTCAGTATTAGAAAAAGTAAATGATGACTTATTTAGTGGAGACTTTAAAGTCAAGTTAGAATGTAAAGAAACCTTGTGGCAGATTATGCTCAACGCAGACCAGCTTCCTGGTTTAAATGACACTATAAATATAAAGTGCTTTTTAAAAGCACAAAGGTTATAACATTATTTGTACATAATAATTTTTAAAAGTAATTTTTATTTTTAAAATGGTATAAATGATGTATTTAATATAACACATTTATTTTATTATTATTTTTTTACAAAATTAAAGTATTTTCACTGTTTGAATACTAATCAAATTGGATTAATTAAGTATTATGCTTTATTGGTCAGTTTAGTTCACATGAAATGACTTTTGATTGTATTTAAATGGTTCATTGTCTCAGGATGATATTTCTGAGGAAGTTCATGGAAATTAAAGTGGACGAAACGCGTAAAATTTAGCTTGGCATACTCCTCTCTTACATCTGGTTATTTGTTTTCTGTTTTTTTTTTTTTGTGTGTTACGTTATAAGTGGTTTATTACTGTAACCAGACATGGTAGGAGAGGAATCGAGCCAGGACACTCTTTTAAATTTGAGTATTCATCCTGTTCCCGAGTCTGGAAGAAGTTTCAGTGAACTTATTGCTTCTATAATCAACGAAGCGGTTCGTGACGCTTTTGCCCGGCAGAAGGGAAATAGCTGTGCTTCTAGCAGCATGAATTCACTTTTGGTTAATCCAGGAAGCAAGGGAGATGGCCATTCAACCAATGGTAGTGGTGTTATCGGTGAAGTTAGTGTTAGTCAATCAGGTTTGGTTTCACCTGCAGACAAGAACGCTAATTCGAGCCAAATAAACGTTCAACAAATGGATCTTTTGGCGAATACCGAAAAGGTATCTGAATTTACATTTAAGACAACAGACAATCCTTTTTATTCTATTTCTAAAGGCAACAATTCAAATCAAGTAAGTGACAACGTAAATCAGTCTGTTTTGGATGAGTTGACATTATGTAAAAAGGACATTTTCCTACTAGAAACATTGTGCCTTAAGAGTGTTTCTTTGCAGTTAGAGATTTTTTATCTTGAAGAAAATGTCCGGCTTAAATGTGTACCATTTGGTCTCAGAAGTTATAAGTTTCCAAACTGTGTGGTAAAAGGTGATAGGCTATACACACAGCTGGTGGAACTTTTTAACAATACAGGACTGGCTTTTATGACTGCACTGATAAACCACTATAGACTTGAGCTAGCAGAGTTAAAAGAACAAACGCAAAGCTTAGATATTAAAATTAGAGTGTCAAATGTTTACAACAGTTTAACAACTCTTTACTATGGTATAAATGCCAAATTAGAAAGACAAAGAGCTTCTATAGTGGAAAGAAAACAAAAAAAGTTAAAAAGGGATTTGTCAGCATACAGGACAAACACAGCTTACCCTTTGAATAAAAAGACTTGAATTGTGACAATAGGTTGCAAGGTTCACAGCAGACTGACAATGAAAGTAATAAACGTGGAACTTATGCATCTTATGCTCACGTAGTTTCTACCACCAATAAGTCTGGTCCTTTTTTGATGGTTATTATAATTGTTACTTTGGCCCATATATTCCCTTATATCCAACTCACATATTTTTTCATAAAGTGCAACAACATGGTTTAAAGGGGGGTTAAATTTACTAGGCTTTTTTAATATGGTCACTCCACCCTGTTCAGTATTGTGTGGAAAAACAAGTTTAAGATTCATTTTTCATGTAAATAATTTTAAATCAATTAAAATCTCACTTAAGTTCCCCTTAGTAACTGGTACAAAGGAGAAACCTTTAGACAACAACTGAACATGTTCGCTAGTAATTAATTTAGATGAATAATTATATACTCTATAATCATTGAATTCATTGGCAATAATAGTGGGGTAACCTGTTGAAATATCATTATGCTCATCAAACCCCATTTCTATGGCTTCAATTAAATCGGATAACTGCCCATCTACACTTGTTTCATCACTTACTGATGTTATTTCCAACCTATTAATTAAAAGATGATCTTGCCCATCAATTGACTTAATATTATTAACTCCATTGTTAATTGATGCCAAAGATTCTGAATCTTTGGCCACTATCAACTCAATAGGGCTAAATAGTAAATTTGATACCACAATATTACCCGCAACACTGTTGTTAATTCCTGCATCATCATTATTAAGCTTAAATCCATCCAACAGTGAATAAACACTTAAATTATTTAAAATTTCAGCATCAACGTCAATAGATTCATCAAATAACAATACACTACCATTTGTTATGCTGTTAGTGTCAGTCCGCACAGTCTTTAAAACAAGTTCATTGTCATTTAAAGTGTCACAAGCCAGCGTCTCACCCGTAAATTCATAATTGGATGAGCATGGAAAACTTGAATGCGTAATTTCGCCTAATTAGCTACAGTCACTAAAAATGTCATTCTGCGAATACACAATGCCTAAAGGTATCTTGCCAGTACCATGTCCAACAACATCATCAGTTAACGCCATTTGTTTTGACCCACCTGACGCTGCTGTTGAGGGTAAGTACAGTTTTCCTTCGGTCTCGCTCCTTGTCTCTGAAATTCGCTGCTGTTGTCGTCTAAATGGTTCTGGGCCCCATACGTGCGGTTTCTCAACCTCTCGGAACGCCTCAATTCTCCGTCTAAAGGGGAAGCTGCCAGCTTAGTTCGCCTGTTATAGTCATCCGACCTTTCCGTCATTTCCTGTCCCTCCTCCATGACTTGATTGGCTATACGTCTCCGATTACCTTGATTACCTGCAGAAAGTGGATATACCTTCCCTGTTTTATATTCCTCAGTGTCACACAGAATTTTGTTGGACTTCCTTTGATAAATGGAAGAACAACTTACGTCGATACTTGCTAACATATTATTATAGTTAGTATAATAATGATCAAAATTGAGATCAGTTAGGATAACTTCATTTTCCTCCTCCAACTCGACCATATAACGCACAATCAATTGGTCATTGAACTTAATCATGATATTCATAAGTTCAATTCCTGCCTGATTGTATAATTTGTGCACTTCTTCAATCATCTCTTCCTTCCCCTCGATCCCATTAGGGTATTTTCAGGTCCGTAAACCACGTGGGACCATACCCTTATCCACATTTTTATGCAAGTAACAGTTTTCTATTTGTAACTTTTTCATGTTAAAAAGTTTTTTCTCAAATTCTTTTAATCACTCAGACACTGTTTTTTTAAAGTTTACTTATTCCTTTAGTATGGGTGAGTTGTCTTATTTGGATGTAAATTTGAAAATTGATAGAGTTAATAAATTATTGGTTTCATCGATTTATAGGAAACCCACTTTTTCAAATTCTTATTTAAATTATTTTAGTTGGCATCCTGAACATCAGAAGAGAGCAATAATTAAGGGACAGATGGTCAGAGCAGCTAGAATGACTAGTAATGATGGAGACTTCTTAAATGAGGTTGAATTCATTAAAGATATGTTTATAAAAAGAGGTTATCCAACTGCTTTGTGTCAGAATATTTCTGATGAGGTTATCAGGAAAAGACAAGATGGTATATATAAAGCCCTTTTAACTTCAATGATTGAAGAAGAATTAGTGGAATGCAGCAACATTGGTATATCAAGTATAGGGGGTATGCAATTAGGTTTGCTGATCAACAATGTACATACTAATGGAATGCCTACTATTGATGGTAATTTTTCATCATTACATTTTATTACAACTTATTCTTCACATACTAAATATATTACCAATATTGTACGTAAAAATTGGAGGTTATTAAAGCTTGATAATATGGTATGGGATAAATTGAAAAGTCCACCACTGTGTGTTTTTAGAAAAGGGAGGTCTTTTAAACAAATACTTGAAAGGGGTAATTGGAGGGGTGACCATTCTACTAGCAATAACAGACCTAATGGTAATTTTAAGTGTGGTAGATGTGGCACGTGTAGGTATATTATGCCTACAGGTTCTCAAATATCTGTAGCCAATTTATGTATAAATCTTCATGGCCACTTTGATTGTTATACTAACAATGTGGTTTACTTAGCTAAATGTTGTTGTTGTCCTGCCTTTTATATAGGTAAGACTAGTAGGGCATTTAGGGACAGAATTAGGGAGCATGTGCTTGACATCAAGCACATGAGAAATACTAATGCCCTGGTCAGACATATTGAATCATTTAAAGGGCATGACTTCAAGTTTTGTGTCATTCAACACATTGTTAAAGACAGTCAAGGAAGTGTTTTGGATGTCCATCTTGATATCAGTGAGATGAGGTGGCAGTTAATATTAGATGCCACCACTTTTCCTGGTATAAATGACCACATCAGTATAGCCCCTATTTGAAAGTATAGACACCTTATGGGTTAATACAATTAAATTAAAATTAAATTAAATGATTAATTTTGTATTTATACATCATATATATTTTTGACATATTTACTTCTATTATATATATATATATATATATTTACACATTTTTTATTTTTATTTTTTTCTATTTTAAATGTGTTTTTATTAAGGTTATAGTTGTATTGATTTGAATGGGAGTAATAATTGAAACGTTCATTTTATATATACATATATTTGTGTTTTTGTTCCTTTTAATGAAATGGATTCTTAAATTGATGTGCATTCATAGGTTAATTTGAATCAATTAATTAATGTATGGTAATGTGTGTATTTAAAGACTGTGTTGGTGTTAATACATTTGATTGTAGTTCTGAGGAAGTCTGTTTAAAATTAAAAGACGAAACCTAGGTAAACTATTTGTTGTGTGAACCATTCGTTGTGTGTGCGTACTTGCCTGTGGTTCCTGAAGCTGAATCAGTTGCTGCTCTTTGTCCTTTAAACCCCACCGGTGTACCTCAGGGATCCATTTTAGGACCCCTGCTTTTTAATATTTTTACTAATGATCTACACTCTCCATCCAATAATGGAACATCATTCATTATGTGGCTGACTCCACAATAGTCTGTACCTCTCACACACTACCCCAGCTTCTCTCTGATACTCAGCTAACTTTTTCCACTTTTGAATCCTGGCTCACTAAATGCCACCTATGTCTCAACCCAAAAAGGAGCACGCTGCTTCTCTTTCTGCCAAAGAACTGTACTACTAATCAAAGCTTCTTCAAAATTCTCTCTTCTAATAACACCACCACTGAAATGTTCCATGACACTAAGCTAATTGGTGTAATTATTGATGCTCAACTAAAGTTTGATGTCCACATAAAACATAACATAAAGAAAACCCATCAGAAACTTGAAACATTACACAGAAACAAACACACCCTCACCTCTTCCAGTCACCCTTGCCAAAACTTTCCTTCTACCCTCCCTTCTCTATGGAGCACAAATACTTAATGTACAGGGCATGTCCAGATCCAAAATGGAACAATGCTATGAAAAGGTGACCAAGTTTGCTACCAACTCAAAAACCAGAACCCATCACTGTCTGGCACTAAAAAACTAAACTGGATGGAATTCCTCAACAAATTATTTTATACCCAACTTTTAACACTCCATAACATGGTCTAGAACCCCCTAGCCTGCCCAGCTCTAAACAACATCACCAAGCCATACAACCAAAACAGATCACTTAGGTCCACAAATAAAGATGTCCTCACTATATCCAAACCTTCTAAGTCAGCTGGACTAAGCTTATACTCCTACTGTGTTGTAAAACTTTGGATTCTTTTCCACTAACCATGAGAAGTACTTCTAACCTACTTGCCTTTAAATCCTTTCTGAAACAATGCAAGATTAACTCCTGGCTGTGTCATTGTGTCAATCCAGGCTAGCCTTTTCTCCAGATCAGGCCACAATGAATATCTTTATCTTCTACAGAACTTCTTCAAACTGTCTCTTTTACTTGTATATACTGAAATATATTGACTAGTTACTAAATACTCACAGCAATGTGCTTACTTCTTGGAACTACTGCAATTATCATGTTACTGTATACTTTTATTTTATTTGTAACTCTGTATTTTACTTCTTGTAACTTATGTAATTCCATATCTCTGTATAATTTTTGATATTTGCTCAAAGTTTGTATATCTCTGTAATTTAGAGTTTTTCTCCACAGGCCTACTGAAAATGGGTTCTTTTGGACACAGTCAGACCATCCTGGTAAACAAATGTCAAATAAATAAATAATAAATAAATAAATATTCGGAAGTCAACTGTTGCATTATATTGGAAGTGCTGTACTTCTCTATGACTATAAATCTGAATATGAAATTTCATATGAATACTATTGCTGTTGGCTATTAATATAAATATCAGACTTGATAGATATGTTCAGAAATGGGAGGAGCATGAAACTGACCTAGTTATTCATTTTATTGAGCACAGGTGTCAGAGGTTATATGACCACTGTCTTAATATTTTCTAGTGCAGGCCTAACCATGTTACAGCCATCATCTGAAACAAGGAGCAGTCTTGACAATGACAGAGTAGCTAGAGCGCTTATGACTTCAAATCCAAATAGATACAGCAGACTCCATGGCCGTGCAGAAATGCATCTGTATATTGTGTATTTGTAATAAGTTACCTGAGTTTTAAATACTCACATATATATGTAGAGTGCTGAATCATGATAGCATTAATACTGAATCCCTAATCTCCTAGTGTAATATGCTTATTATTTTCATCCTGATGGTGTGATAGCATTAATACCGAATTCCTAATCTCCTAGTATAATATGCTTATTATTTTCAGCATGCTGGTATGAGCATGGCTAAACTGTGACTGATAAATATTTTATGAATGACATCTTGCAGTCGTAATATGACGATAATTTCCATTGATTTGCTTTTATTAGTTCATCCAAACAAATGATTGAACCATTCATGCTTTGCATTGCATTCATTATTTTCCACCTTCTAAGACTGATACTCAGATTTAGATCCTGCTTATATCTTCAGGTACTTAGTTTCATGTAGAAAAGTGCCTGCATGAGTCTTCACTCTATATCTAGCCAGCTAATTACATGTACATTTCCTTGTTATCATCCTGACTGTGTAATTGTCACTGCATATCTCTAAGTCATACCTTGGATATAATATACACTGCTCATTAATTCTGGCACTTAGAATTTGTTTACATCATTATTCTTTATTCATATTCTTAAAGTTACTGATTACCCAACTGCTGTATTCATCACTTACCTGAGCAATATCATACCTCTCATTTGTCTGGATTTTCCCAGATTGTCCTGAATTTTGGCTGATATTTTTGGTCTGCTCCTCATAAAATATATGCTTTTCTGGCAAATCATTGATGACTGAAGACAGTAAATGACAGCTATTTCAATTTCAGTCTTCATGTTCTTCAGAAAAGCATGCTAATGTAAATCTTGGTAGTCTAACGACTTTCTAACTTTATAAAAACAAACTATGTCATTTTTTTGGCTTTGTCCAGATTTCTTGCACTAAGCAGTTGAGAGGTAATGTCTTTAACTTTCTTCATCTCACTATTGTCCACAACTTACATCATTACTGGGCATTTGATTCTTTTATTTCGCCTTGTGTACATATGATTTCTGTGCAGTTTTGTACCAGTATGCTTTATGCAAAGTCTAGTGAAATACGTATTTATTACATGTGCTTCTGCAGTACTTTAATGTATACTGTTTAATATCTTGGAGCTCTTTTTCCAGGATCCGAGCTGTAAATGGGTAGAACTCAGCCGGACCTACTCAGGTAAAAAAAATAAATAATTAAATACACAGAAAACAAATAAACACGTAGCTTGATATGCATGAAGTGCATAACCTAATCAGCATTGCCTAAAAACATTCGCTATTATAAGGTCAAAGGTATTTTTGACCTTTTGTCTCATACCACACACACACACACACATATATATATATATATATATATATATATATATATATATATATATATATATATATATATATATCATATATATTATTACATTCCTATCACAAAATCGAATGGACAGATTGTTGAAGGTCATATGATCAAAACCATATGACTGAAAATTCAGTCTGTTGAACCATTCTGACTGAGACTATGTTACAGTAGTGTTCAGGAAATTTGTCGTTTTCCCCACTGTAGTGCAATGTCGGAGTTGGTATACATAATTAGCAGGGGGTGTGGGAGGTGTAGTGGACATTGCCCACCTACAGAGATTTCCGTTTACAGTTTTCGATGGCTTGCACTTTTGATGCATATGGTTCGACCCATATGTATTCGCGGTTTTACGCTTTCGCATAAATAAAGTAGACCTGTTTGGTTTCATACATCATATTACTCATTCTTCCTGTACAATAGATTGGATTTGAGTCTCACAATGTTCTTATGGAGAAACACAAAATGTGAATACTGCACCACCATTCTATAATACTGCATAGTCTGGCGGATTGGTGGCATACAGTGTTTGTCTTTGTAACTCGTATCAGACAGTCTTTCAATGCAGCAGTGATTAAAAGCACAAGGCCTTCATCATTTTATATCATTAAACTTATGGACAACTGTAGCTACTGACAAATTCAGTACTGCTGCACTCATGGCCTGATGTTTGCAGTGAGACAGACAGAGAGTTAAGTAGGAACTAGAAATGAGAAAAAGAGCCCAACTGGGCATTGCTAGACTTGGAGGAAGCATATGACAAGGTTCCAAGAAAAGCTGAGTTAGACAATCATGTGACAGTTCAGCATCCCAGAAAACATTGGCAGAATTAGTGCAAGCTATGGTCAAGGACCAAGTGACACAAGTACAAACAGTGTTCAGACTCACAGAGGGGTTCCCAGGGTATGTATAGCAGGTTCAGATCCGACCCCACTGCTGTTCATACTGGTGATGATCTATATTAGGATCATAGGAAGTTACTAGGCTATTGGCCCTGAAGCCCTTACAAGCCTAGCCAAGAATTTAGCCCATGTTCCAACATGTCAGCACCCTATGCCACTGTCCAGCAGGGAAACAGGTGAAATCCCAGGGGTGTATTTTCCGTTCCCCATCCAGTTATCCAGGTTGCGCTTAAAAAGGGTTAATGAGGTACTCTGCTTTACGTGGAGAGGGAGTCTATTCTGCAAAAGGGGGGAGTCTATGGGACACAAATCTGCCCTGCCAACAAGTCCTATTAATGTCACAGACCAGGTTGAGGTTGCTCATGCGGGTTACTCAAGTTGACTTGATTGCGATTATGTAGCAGTCCCTCAGGGCAGGGTCTGAGATTGCTTTGTGTGCCAGACAGAGGTCACCTCTGAGGAGTCTGTAGGAGACTGAGTAGAGGGACACGACTTTTAGCCTGTCTGTGTAGGGTAGATGTTAGAGGCCCTGGATTCTCTGGGTGAGGAACCTCTGGGGTCTGCATGTGCTTTATGAGGTACATGCCGAAAGGGGCATTGTACTCAATAATGGGTCTTATAAGGGAAAAATGCAGGAATAGTATGACCACCTTGTCCCTGGATGAGATACCCTTACTAATTAGGTGGGCCATGTAGATAGCTTTCTGTACAACGGAGGCAATATGCTGGTCAAAACTCCGTTTTCTATCAACCTGGGTGCCCAAGTCCCTCATGACTGATTGCATGCTTAGGATCTTATTATCAATGTGATAATTTGTGGGAATGTCACTCTCCCCAAAAGGGATGATGATACATTTTTTGGCATTCAGTTTGAGGCCATGTTTCTGGCACCAGTCATTTGTTTAGGTGAGAGTCTTTTGGAGGATGTCCACATCACTAGGGGAACTGATGACTGCAGCCAGTTTGCAGTCATCTGCAAACTTGGTCAGCCATAGCCCACTAGATTTGGCCTGCACCTCCAAGAAGTATATCCCAAACAGCAGAGGCCCCAAGACCGATCCCTTGGGTACACCGCTTGTTATGGGTCTACTGCTTAAGCTGGCTTCATCTATTTTGACTAGGTGGGTTCTATCAGTGAGACAGTGTGCTACCCATCTAGTAAGATATGGATTGATGCCTAGTTGAGGGAGTTTATCCATTATACCTGAGTGGAGAATAGTATCAAAGGCTTTAGCCAGGTCAAGGTAGGTGGGGTGCACTGTCTTCTCCTTGTCTATGGCCTTCGTGACTGTCTTAGAAAGTCAAACAAGTTTAACAGGCATGACCACTTCCCCTTGACAAAACCAAACTGTGTGGGATCAAGTGTCTGGAGGTTGCCAATGTCCTTGTTAATAAGGTTCATGATAATCTGCTCCATGGACTTGCAGATCAGGCTAGTTAGGCTGATGGGTTTATAATTTCCTGGATCGGTGGAGATTCCACCTTTGTGCAAACGGATGACAGTAGTTGCCCTCCACTTGGCTGGGATGAAGCCGGTACTCAGGCTTTGGTTGACTAGGGTGCCTAGTGGTCCTGCCAATTTCTGCCTGTGTTCATGTAGGATGCAGCCTGTGGTGTGATTGGGTCCCATGGAAGCTGTTGTTTTTGCCTTTGAGAGGGCAGGGATGACTTGCTCCCTAGAAATAAGGGGAGGGGAGTAGGTACTGGGGATGTACTGTATGATGGGGGGACAGAGGATTGAAGTTTAGCAAATAGATTGGAGGAGAAAGTTAAACAAAGCTGGTGTATAGACAATGTGGCATTGCAGGCAGACTCTGAGCAAGAACTTCAGTAAATGATAAGGGAGTGGAAAGCAAAACTGATGGCAGATGGGATAAAACTGAGTAGTAAAAGAAAATCAGAAGAAGCTGAAAATAGTGACAGAAAGGAAAATGGCACACCAGGTTTACAGGTTCAAGTATCTAGGAGGCATGGTTGAGGAGAAGGGACGTCTGAAAGAGGGGGCCAAAGCTAAAATCAGAGGGGCTGCAGACAACTGGCACAGTGTGTCAGGAGTAGTATATGACAGAAGAATGACAAAGAAGATGAAATAAGAGGTGTACAAAACAGTAGTGTGACCAGTACTATTGTATGGTACTGAAACCTGGGACATTAATGCCGGAAGCCCAAGTAGGTCCATTTGCAGAGAACATTAAAAAGAACAGATTACAATGATTTGGGCATGTGCAGAAAAGCAGATGGCAATCTGGTGAAGAAGATTTGGGAGATACAATAAGAAGGCAAGAGGAAACAAGGGCATTCAGCAAAGGGATGGATGGACTAGGTAAGAAAAGGCCTGCGATAGTCTGGCATGACTATCAAAGCAGGAGAGTGGCACTGAATCGAGAGAGATGTTAACAATTGACACAACACCTCAATCCCATGTAGAAAAATGGGAAAAGGGAGTTTAATGATAGGTTCATAGGTGCTTACTAGGCTAACAACCACATGAGCATTTTTAAGCCTAGCCATGCATCCCAAATCTCTGACAAGTTCTGATACCCTTGAAGTGTAAGCATAGGTCTGGAAGATGAAACATTTACAGGTTACCTGTGTCCATTAGAGACATAGGTGCCAAACCAGGGATACATTTCCGGTTTCCCATCCAATTGTTCAAGTTGCACTTGAATTGGTATAGGGAGGAACTCTGCTTCACATGGATGGGGAGCCTGTTACATAGATAGGGTAGTTTCTTGGATACATACCTATCTCTCCAGCGGGTCCTTATTTGTATCATAGGCAAGGTTTAAGTCTTTAGAATGGGTAATTCTAGTGCTGTTTGTTTTGTGGATATGCAGGAGTTCCATCAGAGTGGGTTGTGACAATGCCCTGTATGCCAAGCATAGATCTCCCCTCAAACACCTGTAAGAGACAGAATACAGGGATAGGGACTTGAGGCAGTCTGTGTTGGACATTTTACTTATGTCCTATATTCTTTTAGTGAGGAACCTATGTGGACGTTCCAATTGTTGGATACGCCTGGTTAGGTACATACCAAAGGGGACATTGTACTCAATGATAGATATGATGAATGCCGAATACAGTGGAAGAATGACTTCTTTGGACTTAGATGCCATACCTTTGTTTATAAGTTGCGCAGCACAGAATAAATTCCTCACCATGTAGACATGTGATGATCAAAGGCCAAATTACTATCTATGTGTGTCTCTAAGTCCCTGACTACTGGGTCAGCTCTAAGAGGTGTGTTGTCAATATGATAGTTATCGGGGATGGATGACTTCCCAAAGGATACTATTATGCATCTCATGGCATTTAGTTTTAGTCCATGGTTCTGACACCAGTTGTTTGTCTGTATCAGCCCCTCCTGGAGAACATTTGTGTCCATGTTGGATTCAATGACTGCTCCTAATTTGCAATCATCTGCAGATTTAGTCAGCCAGAGACTACTGACATTGGCCTTGACTTCTGAGAAGTAAATGCCAAAAAGGAGCAGTACAAGGACTTATCCCTGAGGCACTCCACTTGCGACTGGCCTCTTTGTAGAGGAGGATTCCCCAATTCTAACTTCCTGGGTCCTGTCTATGAGCCACTTGGCAATCGACCAGGTGACATATGGGTTTGTACCTAACCTCTTGAGTTCAAATGCAGAATAACGAAAGTTGACAAACTAAAAAACAAAAAATGACCAGATGGAAACTGACTGGAAATAAAAATGTTAAACGTTAATAAAACAAACTGCAAACCCTAAAATATATAAGCGCTTTTGTCCGTTAATTTAAACAAACAGGACTTCTTCAGATACTCAGGTCATCCTACCTTTAATTTAAATAACTATCATTCCAATTACATATATCCAATTAACATCATTGTTCAATCAAAAAATCAATAATAAAGTCAATTAAATAACAATTAAATTAAACCTCCCCTTCACTTAAGAAACTAGCCTCACTAAAACACATTTTTCTTATGGATAGACAAAGTTGTGTGTGTGTGTGTGTGTGTGTGTGTGTGTGTGTGTGTGTGTGTGTGTGTATATATATATCTATATATATATATATATATATATATATATATATATATATATATATATATATATACATATATATATATATATCACACCATTCGATATAAAATAAGCTACAAATATTTTGTATTGTCCACAATATAAATAAGTAAATAAATAAAATAAATTCACCTATCCAGGGCTCTTAGCCTCAATAAACAATAAACAGAGCAATATCTATGTATTTACTTATTTATACTGTGGACAATACAAAATATTTATAGCTTATTTTATATTGTATAATGTAATATAAATTGTTATTCAATTGAATTTATTATTGATTTTTTGATTGAACAATGATGTTAATTCGATATAGATAATTGGAATGATAGTTGTTATTTAAACTGAAGGTAGGATGATGTGAGTATCTGAAGAAGTCCTGTTTGTTTAAATTAATGGACAAAAGTGTGTTTTATTAAAGTTTAACGTTTTTATTTCCGGTCAGTTTTCTTCCGGTCATTTTTATTGTTTTTAGTTTTTTAACCTCTTGAGTTTGTCAAGGGCAGCTAAGGTGGTGCAGCGGTTAGCATTGCTACTCCAAGGCAAGAGGCTCTCTGGTTCGATCTTCGGCTGGGGTGCCTTCTGTGCAGAGTCTGCATGTCCTCCCTGTTGCCGCTTGGGTTTCCTCAGGGTGCTCCGGTTTCCTCCCACATCCCAAAGACATGCTGTAGGTGGACTGGACACTCTAAATTGGCCCAAGGTGTGAGTGTGTGCATGTGTGTGCCTTCTGTGGAAGGTTGGGCGCTGGGCTGGCAACTCGACACTGTAAAACTCCACTGCTAATCATGAGCGGACAGGTGATCCACTGTGTCGACCCCTAACCGGGAAAAGCCAAAAGAAGAAGAAGAACCTCTTGAGTTTGTCAGCAATGCCTGAGTTAGGGTATTGTGTCAAATGCCTTGGCCAGGTCAAGGTAGACAGTGTAAATGATTTTGCCTTCATCTATTGCTTTGGTGACCTTCTCAAAGTCCACCAGGTTGAGTAGGCATGATCTGCCCTGGACAAAACCAAACTGCGTTGGGTCCAGTGTCTGGAGATTTACTATAAATCTGTTGATCATCTCCACGATAATTCTTTCAGGGTCTGTAGATGGCCCACTTTTGTGCAGAGGGATGACTGTTGCCTTTCTCCATTCATGAGGCATGAAGCCTGTTTGGAGGCTACAGTTAAATAGCAATTCCAGAGGCCCTGATAGGTCATGTTTCATGCTATTTAGATGACATCCTGGGATATTGTCTGGGCCCATTGATGCAGTGTTCTTGGTCTTAGAGAGAAAATTAAGGACCTGTTCCCTAGTGGTAGTAGGGGGAGTTATATTTGATGATATTTCCTGAGGGAAGGTTGAGAGGGTGACAGCGGTAAAGTAGGCACTGAATTTATCAGCCAGGAGGTTTGCTATATCTTCTGTCTCAGTATAGGTGGCTCCATTTATAATGAGCACTGCACACAATTGTGCATTGCCTATGAGGTTGCAGACATAGCTAACAAATGCTTTATGGTTGTCCTTGGCCTGGGAGGCCAAACTTACCTCAAATTTGGCTTTGGTAGACTTTTATATGTCCTCCGAGTTGTTTGTTTAGTTTGATGAGAGTGCTTTTATCCTGCTGGGTGCTACACTTCCTAATTTTTGCCATGATTTTCTTCCTGCTGTTATACAGCCTATTGATTTTGTGATTCCATCAGGGTGGCTTATTTTTTGAGTTCATAGGTTCATAGGTTCATACTAGGCTATCTGCCCTAGGGCATTTATAAGCCTAGCCAGAATGTGTTTGGCTTTCGCCACCCATTTTAAATTTATTTTGCTATGCCCTTTTTCGAGGTTAGTATACTGTGCCTCTGTCTAACAGTGACACAGAAGTGATACCCGGGGTAAACCTACGATCTCCCATCCACTCATCAAGATTCCTCTTGAAGAGAGTCAGTGAGGGACTCTGCCTAACCTGGACTGGGATTTTATTCCAGAGTGAAGGGAGCCTCTGGGTTATGAATCTGTCCCTCCAGCATGTCCTATTTATTTCAGTGCTGAGGTTCAAGTCTCGAGCGTGAGCTCGATGGGGTTTGGATTTTCTGAGGTGCAGCATGTCCATTAATTCCGGGTTGGACATGGCTTTATACATCAGGCACAGATCGCCTCTGAACAGGCGGTATGCCACTGAGTAGAGCTGGAGTTTCTTTAACCGGGCAGCATATGGCATCTGTTTGAGCCCTTTGATCCTCTTGGTGAGGTACTTTTGGGGTCTTTCCAGTTGCTGCAGGTGTCTGGTAAGGTACATCCCAAAAGGGCATTGTACTCAATTATGGGCCTGATGAGGGATGAGTAAAGAGGCACGATGACCTCCCTGATCTAGATGTGAATCCCTTCATGATTAGGTGGGCTATATAAAATGTTTTTCTAACCACTTTGGCCACGTGGTTGTCAAATGAGAGATTGCTATCAACTTGAGTCCCCAGGTCCCTAATTACTTCTTCTGTACTTAATGGATTACCACCTATGTGGTAATTTGTGGGCACTTTGTTTTTGCCAAAGGGGATGACTATACACTTTTTGGCATTTAGCTTGAGGCCATGGCTCTGGCACCAGTTGTCTGTTTCTATGAGGCCCTTTTGGAGGATGCTTGTGTCGGCTGGAGAATCGATTATGGTGCCCAGTTTGCAGTCATCTGCGAACTTGGTCAGCCATAGTCCTTCCGTGTTGGCCTGTACCTCCGAGAAATATATACCGAACAAGAGAGGTCCCAGGACTGAGCCTTGTGGGACACCACTTGTAACTGGTTTGGAGTCTGACATGGCTCCAGCAATTCTAACCATGTGGGTTCTGTCCTTGAGCCAGTTTGCAATCCATCTAGTGACATAGGGGTTTATATTTAAGCTGGTGAGCTTATCTGTAATGCCCGAGTGGGGTATTGTATCGAAGGCTTTTGCGAGGTCCAGGTAGGCTGTGTGGACCACCTTCCCCTCGTCAATGACCTTGGTGACTGTTTCAAAGAAATAAACCAGATTTAAGAGGCAGGATCTGCCCTTAACAAAGCCGAACTGGGTAGGATCCAGTGTTTGTAGGTCCCCAATATCTTTATTTATGAGGTCCATGATGATCCTTTCCATAGCTTTGCAGACCAAGCTAGTCAGTCTTATGGGGCGATAGTTTCCAGGATCCGTTGAGGCACCACCTTTATGGAGAGGGACCACTGTTGCTGTATGCCACTCTTTGGGCACATATCCTGTAGTAAGGCTGAGACTGAACAGTAGTTTTATGTTTGGGTTTAGCTCTTCTTTTAGTTCATGTAGGACGCAGCCCGGGACACCATCTGGTCCCATTGATGCTGTGTTTTTGCTTTGGAGAGGGCGGCTCTTACCTGAGCATCTGAGATGTCAGGGGGGCAGCACTCTGCTGGGATAGATATTTGCCCTTTTGGTGGGGAGGGGAGAAGTTTGCGCTGAACCCGTCAGCTAGGATGTTGGCAATGTCTGTGGGTTCGTGTATTTTTGTCATTTTGGACTAATTCTGAGCATATCTGGGAATTACCACCCAGGTTCCTAACATAACTAAAGAAAGCCTTGTGATTATCCTTAGTGTCCTGTGCAATTTTTCTCTCGAAGCTGGCCTTAGACAATTTTATGTGTGCCCGTAGTTTTTGCTAATACTAATCAGTGATGCCTTCCCTTTTGGGATTTTGCTCTATCATTTAGTAGCTTCCTCCTTCTATTGTATAGTTTGTTTATGGCTGGGGTCCACCAGACAGGACGCCTGCCTTTGGAGAATTGGGTCTTGGTTTTATTTGGGATCGATGATCCATGCATTCCTGAAGGTGTTCATAGAATGCATTTATAAAGGATTCTGCGGTCCGGGCAGATTTTCCACAGGCCCGGGGCTTTGAAGGATTCCACCTCAGTTTTGAGGAGTGTGAAATTTGCTTTAGAGAAGTTTTTCACTGTGGTTTTCTGGGCAGGGGTGGGGTCGGGATGTGAATATCCAGTGAGATTAGTTTATGGTCTGATCTTACCAGTGAGGGATACACTTCTGGTCTGGAGCATAGAGTCCCCATGTTGGTGATGATCAGGTCCAGTATGTTTTGCCCTCTTGTGGGAGTGGTAACAAGTTGTTCCATAGCATTTGAGTTTATAAATTCTAGGAACCTTTGGGCTAGGGTGTTGGAGCTAGAGTAATGCTCCCAGTCTATGTTTGGGTAGTTGAAGTCGCCCAATATAATGGTGTTTGGAGAGACCTTCATATTTTCCAGTGTTCTAAGGAAGGCCGAGTGGGGTTCCTAGGTTTGGGAGGGTGGTCTGTAGCAGGCTATAAACTGGAAGGCAGTTTTACCCACTGTTAGTTGCACATGGATAGTCTCTGATGCTTCGTGCTTTGCCACCAACCTGGAGGTGTGGGTATCTTTAATGAATATCGATACTTCCCCTCCTTTTGTGGTTCGGTCCAAGTTTTGGGGCTGAAAAGCATGGTATGCGGTATAACCTGGTAGTGCTGGGGTGCTCTCGGGAGCCCTGAACCAGGTTTCTGTTACTGCACAGATATCGATGTTCTCCATGCTAAGGAGAGTTTTGAGTGCATGCATCTTGAGGTTTAGACTTCTGGCGTTGAGTAGCATTACTCTTAGTTTCTTATCCCTTGTGATACCTATGGAGGTGGGTTTGTCTTTTGAGCCTTGCCTAAAAAAGGCACTATGGGGGTAGCAAGAGCCTTTACCAATATCCGAAAGCCCAGGGGTGACAGGTGCAAGCCGTCCCTAGCGAAGCATCGTGGCTTGTCGAGCATATCATCCCAAGCTGACAGGTATTGGATCCCCTTTGAATGACACCAGTACTTAAGCCAATTGTTGAAATTGATCATCTTGTCTTCATATTGTGGCATCATTCTTGGTGAGGGTAAGATGCTACTCAAGGTCATGGTCATACCGGCCTGGGCTACATGCTCAGAGAGCTCCTTTATGTCTTTCTTCATGTAGTCCAGGGAGGTACGTCTCAGGTCATTCAGACCAGCATGGACAATGACTGAGTCATATTTGTACTTGCCTTGGAGTGACCTGAGTGCTTGTGTTATGTGGTGGATCCTAGCGCCTGACAGGCTGCTCACCGTGACCCTCTCCTTGTTCAGCCTGGTGAGCGGGACGTCAGTGTGCCTGATGATAGAGTCACCTATTACAAGTGTATCAGGTGTGTTGTTTAGTCTTAAGGGCTGTGACTGTTTGGCACACTGGCTTTGTGAGATATGTGTTGCACATGTTTTGTTTTGGGGTAGCGGCTGCTTGGGTGTCTGCTTTGGAGGTCTCTGCTGCTTTGGCAGATCTTTATTTAGAGCCTCCGAGTATGTTTTTGTGTGATTATGTGTTTGGTTTGCTGTCGTGGTAGGTCTATGTGAGACTGGAATTGTAGTGAGTGTGGTTTCCTTGTCCTCCTGACTGGTTATGCCAGTACTGAGTTGAGAGAGCTTAGCCTCCAGTTTGGCTATATGGTTGCATCTCTCACATGTGTTGGAATTTGTTGGGAGGAGGAGAGGGTTGTCTGTGTACATGAGGCAGTTGTAACATTGCCTCAAGATTCCCAGATTCACCAGCTGGACCGGAGAGGAGATTGACAACTGACCTTTGGACATGCTAGAATAATATTGGGAATTCCTTAATAATTGAAAACCAGGGCCAGTGGGGAGTGAGAGTGCAGTGCTTTTAATTTTTAGTGCTGACTTATATAATTGCTTTAGTGAGCAAGTGCCAGGTAACTTAAGTGCAATGTGTTACAGGTAACTTAAATGCAAAAACGATAAACAGTAACTTTCTTTCAAGTGAAACAAGGAAATAAGTACAGTAAGCAATGCAGATATCACTAGTGATCCACAGAAGCGCTGAGAAGTCACAGATTAGGTGGAATTAGCATTCCAGGGAAATAACAAGTAAACAAACAACAAGCATATAAACAAAGCTAGATTCAGCAGGCCTGGATCTAGTCTATGCTACAGCAACCAAGGTGTACCAATTTCAGTAAGATACAGTTCAAATATTCAGGCACTATAAACCTTTAACCAGAAATTCCCAGCTCAGAAGGGCAGAGTCCAGCCTCTTCTCCCACAAGAGTGCAGACCACAAACCTTCTTAATGTAAAATAACTGGCCTGAAGCCCAAGTGCTTAAACCAGAACTAATACACTTTAAGAATAACAGACACTGGGCTCTCAATCAGCAGTTCCCAACTTAGAAGGATGAAAGCTACCTGTCCTGCCACCACAGTGCATGCCACAAATCTTCCTAATGTAAAACAACTGGTCTGAAGCCCAAGTGCTTAATCCAAAAGACTTAGAATGATAGCTATACTTTAATCAAGTTACTACCAAGCAGTAATAAATACAATTGAATACTTTAGAGAATGCCTGGATTAGTGCTCAAGTTACACAAACAAAGCTAGATCCAGCAGGCCCGAATCCAGTCTATGCCACAGCAAACAAGGCACCAACTTCAGTAAGAAGCAGTTCAGATATGCATGCACTATAAGCCTTCAACCAGAAATTCCCAGCTCAGAAGGGCAGAGTCCAGCCTCTCCTCCCACAAGAGTGCAGACCACGAACCCTCTTAATGTAAAATAACTGGCCTGAAAGCCCAAGTGCTTAAACCAGAATTAATACACTTTTAGAATAACAGACACTGAGCCCTCAATCAGCAGTTCCCAACCTAGAAGGATGTACGCTACCTGTTCTGCCACTACAGTGCAGACCACAAACCCTCTCAGTGCAAAACAACTGGTCCGAAGCCCAAGTGTTTAAACCAAAAGGCTTAGAATGAGTTACACCAAGCAGTAATAAATACAATTGAGTACTTTTAAGATGATGCAAAAGTAAAAAAAGTAGGTAGAAACAGTTCTGTACTTCTTCCTGATGGGTACAGCTGCCTGTATGCAGCTATTAACATGTTTGTACAGGGTTTCTGTGAACAGTTCTGCAGAGGCAGCAGTATTCTCAGGGTTTATGGGGGCTTGAAATTTTTTCAGGTTTGAACTTAATAGCAGGAGGTTAGCCTTAGAAAAGTTCCTGAATATTCCAGGTTTAGCTGATGTTCCAGGTTTTATTTGTACTTCAAAGGAGACCATTTTGTGGTTTGACCTTACCAGGGAAGGCATTGCAGTAGGGGGTGTGCAGCACTCTCCCATATTAGTGAGGACCAGATCCATAGGATTCCCAGTTCATAGTGGGGTAATTAAAGTCACGCATGAATATGGTATTGGGTTGGATGGTTAGTGTTTCTAATAAGTTTAAATAAATGATATGGGTTTCCTGGGTCATAGAGGAGGACCTATAGCTTGCAAGGAAGTGGTATTGGATTTTACTATAGTGATTTGAACACGGAGCAGCTCAAGTGCATTGCCCTGTTTGACCAGCCTTGAAGTATATTTATTTTTGATGTAAATAGAGACACCTCCACCTTCAGTCCCTGCCTATGAAGTAGCTGGCCTAAATGTGTGGAAGGCATTATAACCTTGCAGTATTGGTGTGCTCTCCGCAGCTTTAAACCATGTCTCAGTGACCGCACAGATGTCAGCATTCTCTAGGGTAAAGAGAGCTGCTAGGGAGTGGAGTTTTTTTGTTTAAACTCCTAGCATTAAGCAGTAATACCTTCAGATTTTCTTGATTTTGATTTGCTATGTCAGAAGTACTTAGTTTGGCATCACCTAAAAAAAGGCACTATGGGGGAAGACGATGTTTTAGCTAATATTCGAAAGCCTAAAGGGGAGAGGTGTAGACCATCCCTGGCAAAGCAGCGTGGTTTGTTGACCATCTCCTTCCATGCTGACAAATATTGCACCCCCTTAGAATGACATCAGAAACTAAGCCAATTATTAAAGTCAGTCATTGTTCGTACTGTGGCATCATCCTTGGAAAAGGTAAAATGCTGCTCAATGCTAGGCTCATACCAGCCTGAAACACATATTCCAAAAGCTCCATGATGATTGAGTCACATGAAACAAAGGCATAGCAGTGTGTCAAAGAGAAAATTCTGTTTAATCACAATTTATAGACTAAAAAATTTAAAATATACAACAAATAAGTAGCACATCACTGCTTTGAAAAACAGTTACCTTTAGTGACTACAAAATATTTGAAGTATTAATTTCTGCTGTGTTCAGTAAGTGTTTTTCGGATAGTTTCAGGTAACCACGAATTGAAAAGCACCTCACTTAATGGATCTAGTAAGGAGAGTGAAAGAGCAGATAGTATAAAATCAGCATAAGCAATGTACAATTTAGCCCAGGCTCTGTATCAGCCTGCCATACATCAGATGTTGAAACTAAATTATGCAAACCTCTGGAAAATTCTAGTGTAGCTCAACTGATGTATTTTAGTATCAAGTTTTTATAATTTATGAACTCATAAACTAAATATTTTCTTGTGAATGCTTACATAATTTTTTTTACTCTCACACAGCTTCCTCACACTAATCCTTAATGTGGTGAAGCTAAAAACATGTAAACTTATATCTGTCCTCACTTTTTTATATAGACTAATTTTTAACAAAATAAACAGTTTGCTCTAAGCTTCAGTTTACTATGGGCTTCCAAAAATGGAGAGGAGGCTGTGGTTACTATTTCTTCTGATTTTTCTTAGCACTGAATATCACAGTGGATATTCAGTACTTAACTGAAGTTGGCTTGGCAATCAATCTGAGCCTCTTACAACAGTCACTTTGATCATATACCAAGTTCCATTTAGTCTTTTCTTATCTCTAACTTTCTAAACATTGCCTTAGCCATCTCTCAAACTCATTTAGGTATATTTATTTATATATTTATTTTTGTTCACTAGGGTAAAGCACTAATCAGAAATGACCGGCTGCAGGTTCAGCCTGTCCTGCATGGTGAAAAGAACAAATAGAAACCATGGCTTGTGGCAGCATAAGTACTTCTAGTCTAAGAATCCTCTTCAAGTGCATTGCAGGATGCAATTAGTCTGTGTGTCTTTTCCCACAAATACAAAGGAATTATTAAGATCCTTAATCTAGTCATGAAATGAAAGAGCTTTGTGAGGCCAAGTGTCCTTCCATTGTAGATACTGATTAAGTGCATCTTCTGGGGTCAACAGTCATCACTATATGAATTAAATGCTCTCCATTTTCCTGTCATTACTGCCAAGAATGCTAAAGCAAGTCTACTTGAAAAATCCCCATGATTTATTCAGGGTGAAATTTGTTATGAATTCCAAGTGTTCCCAAAGCAAATGCACTGAGACTAGCACCATGATGCAGATGGATGAAGTCAGGACTGCAGGCCTAGTGACCTGTATTTGAATAACCCTTAGTACTGATATAAACCAGACTGGGGGGGGGGGAGAGAAAAGTAAGTGGTTGATGTCGGCTACTGCATTTTAATGGGTGAGCTTCAAGGCAGGCCAGGAGAAAAGGCTCCCAGAATTAAGGGATCTGAGGGCAGCACAGTGCAACAGCAGGCATTATGGGCATGCAGAAAGATGCATACATGTATGAAATATGTAGAGACTGGCAGAGCACACATTGCAGGCTGCACTTAAACTCAGGAGAGATGGAGACATCAATTTCACAGGAAAAACCCTCTCCAGCCATATTACATGCCAGCTGACAAGCAAATCTTATCATATATAGTCCACCCTGAGTGTTGTCATATTTGTAACAGGTTTAATTATATTTATTTATTTATTTGATATTTGATAACCAGGAATGTCTGACTTGGAACAAAGCCAGATCTGAAGTAGTTACTTCATTTGCTCTGCAACCTGTGGGTATCGGATCCGATCTCGGATCCGAGCCAGCAGCTTCACAAGCTACAAGATCTGAGCTCCTAGCTCCTTCCCCTACCCATAATCCCCTGCCACTAACTGTATTACCTCAGATCGTTTTTGCCGCGGCTGAAGACAGCTACTTTTTGAAGAGCTCCTTAGCTGATTTGGTGAGACTGTTCCTTTTTCTCTTTGAGAAAAGCGTTTTTCTCAGTGTTTGATTGTGGTGTGTTTGTTTAGTGTCCCTATAGTTATTAAATAGTTTATTAAATAGTTTTTTCCCCTTTTGTGTAGTAGTGTTAGTTTCTGTGTCCACCCCTCCCCCCACTTAGTGTTTGGGTGTACGTGTGTTTGTGATAATGGCTGAAGGGCCCAAGGCCATTTTTTCGAAATGTACTGAGTGTGGCCATAAGCTTTCCCCTGCTGATGGCCACACTTAGTGCGTTTTGTGCCTGGGGGTGGCCCATTTATCAATGGCCTGCCAAATCTGTGCAGGCTTTAACCCCCGGGCACTTAGGGACAGGAAGAATAAGCTGATCCTGGCGGGCTTGCTCCCCCAGGATTCGGCTGCTTCTTCCTCTCCCTCCAAGGCTCAGGCTGTCACCACAGCCCCAGTGCCTTCCATTCCCCCGGCTCAACCAGGGACTCAACCTTCTGCTTTGGGTTTGAGTTCGGGGGACTCTGGTGCCTCTTCCTCTAAAGAGAAGAGGCACAAAGATAAGGAGAGACACAGGTTTCAAAAAAGGCGGGCTGAGACTCAACCCTCAGCCCCACCATCTAAGCTGGCTAGCTCTCCCTCGGGGGTTTCCAGATCCTCCGCCCTCTCGGCTCCGTTTGCCTCATTTTTCGCCGGAGCCGGAGGAGGAGTACCGGACTCCCTCGAGGTCATCGAGGTGACCCTCCCGGCCTGCCTCGACGACTTCTTCTAGGTCAACCAGGAGCCTCACCGACGCTGATATGGATTGGATGATGCGTCGATTCTTGCAGACCCAAATGCAGATGGGGGTGCTCTTGCCTCCCCCCCCCCTCAGGGGGGGGAGTGCGGCCTCTGTTTTTTCCTTCTCCAACCCATTTTCAGGTTTTGGAGTCATCGGATCTGGGCCCTTTCGGAGCTGGGGATTTGTCAGGGCCGATAGCTCCAGTCTCCTCGACGCCGACCATACCCTTGAGTGTTTCTGTTCTGAGTTCTCGGGGCTGAGGGCCGAGCGTCGGATCCGGGGGAGTTGATGTGTCTTTGGTGCCGCTGAGGTCAGAGCACACTTCTCTCTCGGATCCAACTGCATCGGCTCCGGCTCCGGTCCCTACCTCGGAGATGAGGAGATTGCTCTCAGAGCCTGGGGAGAGTAGTTCTCCTTTGGCTTTTGAGGTAGTGGAGAGGGTGCTGTCGAGGTCCTCCAGGTCCCCGGTCCAGGCTTTGGATCCTCCCGCACCCACGCTGCATATGGGTCTATCCTCCGTCATCCATCCATTGGGACAGCCTGCCCAAGCCTTCCAGCTAGTTCCCATGGAAGAACAGGAAGCTGTGGATGAGCCCTCCTCAGACAGTCCCACCGAGGAGGTCCCTTGTAAACAGAGGTGTAAAAGGAGGCACCTGGACTCCCCTGAGTCCGTCACCACAGACACGGATTTGGATGAAAGGGAAGGTTCCCCAAGGTCACCCCCCGAAGATGTCTCCTTCGGAGACATCATGGAGATGTTGCGTATTAGAGGGGAGTGGTCTTCCCAAAAACCTTCTGCGGATGAATCTGTGTTCCTGGAGGTGTTTGAGGCAGGCCCGTCTGCCTCCTGGGTGTCCCCGCCGGCTGACCCCCTGGTAGATCTTATTACTACCAGGGTGTGGAAGGAGCCCGACACCATGGAGCCAATCCCGAGACGGCCGACAAAGTCCTTAGCCCCCCATCAGATAGACAGACGTGGGTCAAGGGTTCTCCGGTCGATGCCATGTTGGTGGTGGCTGCCACGAAGAGAGAACTTGCCCAAGAGAGTTCTTCGGTCCACCTGCCAGATAAAGAATCTCGGGCGCTGGACCGCATTAGGAAGCGGATGTTTGCTTCAGTGACCTTCTCTGTGAGGGCGCTGAATTATATGGCACATACCATTAGGTTACAGCGAGACTTGATTAAGGAATATGCTGCAGCCCACCCCGGAGTCCATGTCGGTCGAGGACAAGAATGTGTTTTTGACTCGTATGGCCACTCTAAAATCCATATCTAACACGTCCATGCAGCTACTCTCTCATGCAACGGAGGGAGCCGCTAGGGCCAGCGGAGCCGGGGTCGTCTTGCGGCATCACACCTGGCTCCGCCTTTGCGATTTCACAGAACCCTTCAAGGCATCCTTCGCGAATGTGCCCTTTGACGGGTCTTCGCTCTTTGGCAAGACTGTTTGCGAAACGCTGGTCCAAAGCGAGAAGGATGGGAAGACGCTGTCTGCCATCGGGGTCCACTTCTCTAATCCCCAACAATCCTTCTCAAGGAATCAGAGGGGACAAAAGAAGCTGTGGTTCCGCAAGTCTCTGCAATTCCATCCAGCTTCGGACCCCTCATCCTCCAGAGGCAGAGGAGGACAAGGTGGACGCCGGCCCAGAGGCAGAGGGGGGGGGGGCGTGTAATTTCGGGTCTAGAGAGCCTTTCTCGGACAGACCCACGCAGCAGCCCTGAGGGCTTACCCGACTGTCCATCTCTGTAGGCAGTCGGGGGGCGGTTGACGGAGCATCTGTCAATTTGGGAGTCCATTACGACAGATCGATGGGTGCTCCGCGTCATATCCAGAGGTTACTCCATTCCCTTCCTAAGCATTCCCCCTACAAGCAGATGCCTCCCCGATGTTCCACCCGATCAGAGGGAGGCAGCGGTTTCAGAGGTTTCGAAGTTGCTAAGAAAAAGAGCCATCCAGCCCGTCCCCCCAGATCAGTCCGGATTGGGTTATTACGCCAGGTTCTTTTTAGTGCCAAAGAAGACGGGGACCTAAGACCCATCCTAGACTTGTCCTCTCTGAACCTGTTCATCCCCAAGGAAAAATTCCGGATGGTCACACTTCTTTCAATTCTCCCCTTGCTGCAGGAGAACGACTGGATGTGCTCTATAGACCTCAAGGATGCGTACTACCACATATTGATGGACAGATGATCCAGAAGGTTTCTCCACTTCTGGCTGGGAGCCAGTCATTATCAGTTCAGGGTTCTTCCATTCGGCCTCACCTCAGCCCCCAGGGTGTTCACCAAGGTCATGGCAGTGGTTGCAGCCCACCTGAGACTTCAGGGCATTCAGGTTTTCCCGTACCTAGACGACTGGCTTCTTACCGCTGCCAACAGGCATCAACTCTGCGTTGCAAGAGATTATGCTCTGACTCTTGCCCAGAGTCTAGGCATTTCAGTGAATCTTCAAAAATCCTTCCTTCACCCCGTACAAGTCTTAGAGTTCATAGGGGCCAGATTGGATACCCGTACTTCTCAAGCTTTTCTGACATCAGACAGGCTGAGCAGCTTGTCGCTTCAGGTGCTTACTCTTCTTCAGAGCCAGGCTCCTGCGGCAGAGTTAGTCCTGAGGGCACTAGGGTCTATGGCAGTGGCAATCAGTCTATCCCTTCATGCATGCCTGCGAATGCGGATTTTACAATGAACCCTCCAAGTTCAGTGGTCGCTATTACTCCACCCGTTAAGCTCTCTGATTCCACTGAGCAGAGTTTGCAGGGACTCCCTTCTTTGGTGGCTTCACTCTCGAGAGCTGAGGCAAGGGAGACCCTTTGTGATTCCCCCGCCCCAAACCACGTTGACCACGGATGCTTCTCGCCTCGGGTGGGGGGGGTATTGTTCGGGCAGAACCGTCCAAGGCATGTGGACTTCCTTAGAGACCGCTCTGCATATCATTGTCCAAGAGATGAGGGCGGTGCTTCTAGTGTTGCAAGCTCTCCATGACCTTCTACCTCTGGGGACTATTGCAATCCAGACAGACAATATGTCGGTAGTCTGGTACATAAACAAACAGGGAGGAACCAGGTCTTATCCCCTTTGTCGAGAAGCTATGAGAGTGTGGGAATGAGCGATATCCACCAATCGTTGTCTAGTAGCAATGCACATTCTGGGATGGTCCAACATATTAGCGGACAAACTGAGTCCGATAATTCTCACTCCGTACGAGTGGTCTCTCAATCCATCAGTTGCAAAGCAGATCTTCCACAAGTGGGGTTGGCCTCGCTGCGATCTTTTTGCTTCTCCATTAAACACAAAATGCAGCGAGTACTTCGCAATACTTCCCCCCAAGGGGGAGACTCCCAGAGATGCCCTAGTTCATGCTTGGCCTCCCAGTCTTCTTTATGCTTACCCTCCCCTTCTGCTTATGATGAAGTTCATACAGAAAGCCTCTCGGTTGGGGAGCAAAGCTATCCTCACAGCACCATTCTGGCCTCGCCAGATCTGGTTCCCATACCTGCGGTCTCACAGTTTAACTCCCCCTTGGATACTTGAACCCATTCCAGACCTGATTTCACATCCCGCAAGATGTCAAACCCTGAACCTGGTAAACCTCAAGCTTGCGGCTTGGTTGATCCAGTTCCACTGATGGCAAGGACTCCCGGTATCTCATCACCAGTGAAGGCCATCCTGGTAGCGGCTCATAAGCCGGCTACCAGGAAAATATATAATAGCAAGTGGAAACGCTTCTCCATCTGGGCAACAGACAAGGGCCTGGATCCTTTTACAGTTCCTATTCCGACAATCTTGGACTTCCTGTTGCTGATTTTTTGGCAGGGAGCAAGTGCTTCTACGGTTAAGGTGCAGTTAGCAGCCATTTCCCATTTTCATCTGGGAGATGGACTAGGGTCATTGGCATCCACAAAGTTATGCAAAACATTCTTGCGAGGCATCTTTTTCTTGAAACCTCCTGTAAAAACAGTGGTGCCCCCATGGGATTTGACACTAGTCTTGTAAGCCCTGACAAGTCCACCCTTTGAGCCTGCAGCCTCGATTCCTTTAAAATTCTTGTCCTGGAAAATGACTTTTTTGGTAGCTAGTACTTCTGCTAAGAGGGTTTCGGAACTCCAAGCACTGTGTATGAAACTCCCTTATCTCATTTTTCACAGGGATAGAGTGTCTCTCAGGACTAACCCGTCTTTCTTACCTAAGGTGGCTTCGGAATCAAATATCAATCAATCAATCAATTTGCCCATGTTCTTTCCAAATTTTCAGAATAAGGGGGAGTACATACTGCACAAACTGGATGTACACAGGCAACTACATTTTTACTTGCACAGAACTAAGGATTTTCGCAAGTCTGATCAGTTGTTTGTGTCCTTTGCAAAATCAGCCAGGGGAAGGGCCATTTCTAAAGTGACCCTAGCAAATTGGATTTGTCAATGTATAGTTCAGGGGTATGTATCTTCGGGCAAACCAGCTCCTATGGGAATACACGCTCATTCTACCCGGTCCATTGCCACCTCAGCAACTTTCTGGTCCAGGGTTCCTTTGGACGACATATGTTCAGCGGCTACTTGGTCCTCTTCTCATACATTCATTTCTCATTATAAACTGGATATGATATTGAGAAGTAGGGCTTCTTTTGGCTCCGTGGTGCTTCGGAATATCCTTCCATAAGGCCACCCAGGTTTATTGTCTAGGTAGCTGGGGACTCTGTCCCACAGGTTGCAGAGCAAATGAAGTAACTACTTCAGATAAAGAAGTTATGTACTTACCATAACGTTCCATCTGAGTAGGTACTTAATTTGTCTGAAACCGTCACCCCCTGCCATCCCCATAAGCCATCCCCCTAACCTTTCTCAGGTTTTTTTCTGGTCACCTGAAATATTGCTGTCTTGAGGTTAGGTCTTCAGTATACCTCTGTCGAGGTTATGACTTAGATTGGGCAAAATCGATCTGAGGTAATACAGTTAGTGGTAGGGGATTATGGGTAGGGGAGGAGCTAGGAGCTTGGATCTTGTAGGCTGTGAAGCTGCCGGCTCGGATCCGAGATCGGATCCGATACCCACAGGTTGCAGACAAATGAAGTACCTACTCAGATGGAATGTTATGGTGAGTACATAACTTTTTTTTTTCAGCAGAGTCCCAGGGAGAAACGCTCCGGATGCATGTCTTTATAATGTGGGAGGAAACCGGAGCACATGGAGGAAACCCACATGAACACAGGGAGGACATGCAGACTCTGCACAGAAGGTACTCCAGCCGAGATTTGAACCAAAGAACCTCTTGCTGTGAGGTGACAAGGCTACTGCTGCACCACTGCGCCAAAACTATGTGCGGGTATTAAAGTTAAAGAGAGGACAACCTCTTGGAATCCCATATTTAAACTCTACTGTAAATCAAGCTATTTTTTTTCTGGGATCTTACTAGGAAGGACCTCCCCATAGACTAAGAAAACACCAGAACTCTCCCTTTCCTATCTTTCTAAATGCTAGGTACACACTGCAATGCATACAGCATTAACTCCCCTTCCAGTTTACTTTTACAGTCTTTAACATAGATCCTAATTCTGTCCTACAGACATAGTAAGCTAGGTGAAAAAGGTGTCTGTGTGTGTATAGATATATACAGTGTATATATATATATATATATATATATATATATATATATATATATATATATAGTAAAAGAGAAGAAAAATAAGATAAAACAGGGAAATAGGAATCAGACTAGAAAGGCAAAACAAAGGTTGGGCAGGAATAGTGAGGGACAAATTTGTGAAGTACTCAGCATGTGGAACAGCTGTTCAGCTCAGGGAAATTTGGGCAGCAGAGAATGTGGGATCTGAAGGAGAATGGGGCAGCTTCACAGAAGAATATCAGAGCATAGCTCTCAACCTTTTAGTGCGAGAATCAGGAACAAAGATCAAAACTAATGGAGGTAAAGGCCTGAAATCAGAGACAGATTTGAAATATTCCTAGTGTATACTAGAATGACAGATTTTACATTAGGATATATTTCCTGAAGGATTAGATGCATGCAACTCAAATGTGCCATTATTCAGTGATTACAAACATCAGGGATTTGCATAAAAAACATATTCTTTACAAGAAGCAGAACAAAAATATGAGGCAAAATCAAGAACATTCTGCAAAGGCAGGAACAGCTGAGAGCTATGAGTGTGTGGAAGCCAGATATGTCAGCTGACTGGCTAGTTCAGCATGAAAGGCTAGAACAAGATTCTAATTGAGGAGGCAACAGGAGGCCTGCAGACAGGATTGGTGAGAAAAGTTGGGGCAAAGAAAGGTAGAGAACAAAAGAACACCGGTAGAAATTGTCAAAGGAGTACAGAGTAAGGTTAAGGGAAAAGTGGGAGATGAAGCCATGAAAGAGAGGAGAAGGAGAAAAAATCCACTGTAGAAGGAAAAATGCAGAACAGAGACAAATATTGAAAGAGACAGAGCCAAATGTGGCAACATAGGAACCAAAATCACAAGCTGAGCAGGATAAGACACTCAGCCAGATGCGAAAGGTTGAGGGCAAAACAGGAGGCCAGTGGAGAGATTTTGTCAGGACACGTGATTGATGAAGAGGAGCTCGCATTCACCACAGAAAGGGAGGCAACGGACACAGGAAGGCTGAAAAATGATAGAAGCACAGGTTGAAGTAATAAATAGCAGGGATGTGGCATGTAGCAGTAAGCAAAATTGAAGGAACTCCGTGAAGGGAAAGAGGTGAAGGTATTGTTGATTGGAGGCCAGCTCTCATTGAAATTGGTTTCAAGACAAATATTGAGTAAGATTAGGGGAGGAGGTTAACCAAGTGATGAGAAAGGGAGAGGAGTGGATGCATGTCATGGTGCATGTTGGCACCAATTGCCTGTCCGAGGAGACAGCTGAAATGGTAACAATTAGGGCTGGGAAAGCGGCAGAGCAATGTTAGGAGAGGAAGTTGGAGTTAGACTTCCCAGAAGTGCTACCTGTACTAACAACCAGCACAGAGAGGACATAGAGGACTAGAGAATATGATGACTGTCTGCTGTAGTGGTTAAAGGAGAAAGGCTTAAGAAGACAGAGAGGGTTAGGGAATATGATGACTGGCTGCTGTAGTGGTTAAAGGAGAAAGGCTTAGGAAGACAGAGAGGATTAGGGAATATAATAACTGGCTGTTGTAGTGGTTAAAGGAGAAAGGCTTAGGAAGACAGAGAAGATTAGGGAATATAATGACTGGCTGCTGCAGTGGTTAAAGGTGAAAGGTTTAGGAAGACAGAGAGGATTAGGGAATATAATGACTGGCTGCTGCAGTGGTTAAAGGAGAAAGGCTTAGGAAGACAGAGAAGATTAGGGAATATAATGACTGGCTACTGCAGTGGTAAAAGGTGAAAGGCTTAGGAAGACAGAGAGGATTAGGGAATATAATGACTGGCTGCTGCAGTGGTTAAAGGAGAAAGGCTTATGAAGACAGAGAGGATTAGGGAATATGATGACTGGCTGCTGTAGTGGTTAAAGGTGAAAAGGCTTAGGAAGACAGAGAGGATTAGGGAATATAATGACTGGCTGCTGTAGTGGTTAAAGGAGAAAGGCTTAAGAAGACATAGAGGGTTAGGGAATATAATGACTGACTGCTGTAGTGGTTGAAGCAGAAAGGCTTAGGACTGATAGGAGGACAGAGGAACGGCTGACAAAGAGACCAGCTATATGCAAGGGCCAGGATCCTTCTTAACTGAGAAGGGACAACCATCAATTCATAACAGAATACTGACTGTTTGACGGGGAATCATTAACAACTTCAGCTCATGAATAAGAGTTTATGGATCTACTTAATTTGAGGGACATGACAAGAATGGTGGGGATACCAACAAGACAGAATAACATATAGATTTGATACTCACAAATGCCTGGAACTGAACTAAGAGTTAAGTTTTATAGAGCCTCTTGGAGCTTTGGTTCACAGTGAAATGCTGTTTAAGATATTACAGTTAAACACTAACAGGAGTACCAATATATACCAATATACTAGACTTGATTACAGCAATATCAAAAAGAATATAGGGCAAATACGGTTATATCAGTAAGCTGTGGGTGGAAACTCCTGAAAACAGTGTGTAGCATCCTTAGAAAAAGCCACTGTTAGCAAACATAAAGTGAAAATTCTCTACTAGACACCTTATTGGTGGAACAGAAATGTCAAAGATTGCAACAGAAGCGATAAAACATATACATTTATTTATTTTTTTGTTGACCAGAGTAGACCACCAATTCATCTGGACCATTTCCCAGGCCCGCCCAGGGGTTTGTAACCAAATGTTATTCTGGAATCCAATAAAAAACACAAATTAGGCAGAATTAAGATTTACTAACTTGTCGTGGTCAAGTTAGTAAATCTTAATTCTCACGTATGTTATACTATCTCTTCATCTCAATGATACTTTTGTTGCTCATTGACCACGAGGTAGGACTTGGGATTAAAGGCAGAAATCAACAGGTTAGTATAATCCTTATATGTGTGCTATTACAGGTGCAAAGAATTAGCGCTCATTAAATTGCATTATATTAGTAGGACATAAGAAAAGTTAGTATTAGTTATATTGTGCTGCAATTAAAGTGAAGTACCATGTTCCAATTGTGGGAGGGAGAAATCATTGCCTATTGAGGCTTACAAGAAACAGAGAATATGGAGGCAAGAGGAAAGAAGAGAGGCAGGGAGAGATGTGAGCAGGAGTTAGAAGGGAGCTTTGAGGGGAAAGTGAGAGAGATGAAGTGGAATGGACCGTGGATAGTGATTAATGTAAGGCTATCTGAAATACAGTCTATAAAAAGTCTCCCAACCAACTGAATGAAAGAAGGTTACATTTAATAACAAAGAAACATAAAGGTACTATTAAAAAATAAAGTTGAGTATGAAAAAAGTATTGTGTAGAGGAAGGTAGATAAAAAGGCATACAATAAATGTATTTAGATAATGGGCAAATCATACATTAAACCCTGATTGGAGAACAAACGTTCTTTAGCAGGGTGTTAATGTACAGGTAATGCCTGCTGAAAAAACTAGTTCATTCCTTCACATCAACATATTAAACTGTCACGAAGCTTGAACATTAGAAAAGCAAATATTTGCCATTTTTTTATGCTTGCTAAGCAGCGTAAATTAAAAAGGAAAACTAAGTATATATATAAAAAAAAAGCCTGCATATATATGTTTGTGGGTGCATTTGCAAGTGTGCTTGTGTGGGTGAGAGCAAAAGTGTGAGTGAGATAGGAAGACAGAGTGAGAGCAACAGACAGCATTGACTGCAACAGGCAGTATATCAGAAACAATTTTTATAAGTATTCAATTGAGGTATCTTTTACTGGCATTATTTACTGACTGTAGTTAAGTAAAGAATGACTGGGCAGCAGAAGGGGGAAGGTGCAAAGACTGGTAATGGATTGCATTATATTTATTTTTAAACATTCTGTTTGTGCAATGAAACTTCTGAAGCTGTGTTCTTGCACAATAAAGTAACTATTAAGTGATGTATATGTGTCTGTTTACATCTATATGTATGTATGTATGCATGTGTATGTGTCTGTGTTTTTGACTTTGTGTCTGTCTATGTTTGTTTTTATATGTATGTATGTGCCAGTATAAAAATTTTGCTTGGCATTCTGTGCTTTTAAGGATGAAGTTTATAAGAGTTGCATGTTCAGATTTATAGTAATGGTAGAATGTACAGGCATAAAATTGTCAAATTTTGTATTTCAAGGAATGTGACATCTAAAAGAGACTGACACAGATGTTCAATGTTAGATCACTGTTGCAGTAGTCTTAGCTATATGGGTTATATCCTACCAAGGATATGACTGCTGACCAGATTTTAAAGCTTCAAGGCACCTTCCACATGCTTTAACCATTAGGGCTCAAACAGAGCTCCATAAAAGAAGAGGTCAGAGTGCCAAAATCTTCAGAGCTTTCCTGCCGCTTAAGTGCACTGCCTTTGTGGGCTTCACAGAACTAATGGTCAACTATCAGTTCTTCAAAGGTAGGTATATAAGTACCCTTCTGGGGAAAACCTTACACATAGGTTCATAGGTAAGTGCTACGCTAGCTGCTCTTGTGGGACATTTTAATCCTAACCAGTTTTCTTTTTTTGTTTTCGAATTAACCTATCTCATTTGGTTATACACAGGCCTTACCCATCCCATGATTGATAATTATATATTACCCTAATGAGAATAACTGGGATCAAACCATAGATAATTTGAGGGGACCCTGTGCATGGGATAAAGCAGTTAGGAGCTGCTCCTGTCTGTTAGTAGTACAGGGGACAGTTCTGGGGTAATTTTTCTGTTTCACACCCATAGATGCAAGTTGTACTTGAATATGGACAGGAATGAACTTTGTTTTATGTGGATGGGGTATTTGTTACACAGCAGTGGTATCCTCTGTGAGATATATATGTCCATTCAAACCGTTCAGCTGATGTTGCAGAAGAGATTTAGATCCCTACACTGAGTATTTCTGATGCCATTTGACTAGCTGATGTGCAGTAAATCCATCAGTAATGGATCAGAGGATGCCTTGTATGCCAGACACAGGTCACCTCTTAGAAGTCTGTAGGATACTGAGTATAGTGACAGGACTTTTGAGTTGGCCCATGTAGGACATGTTGTCTAGGCCTTATATACTTTTAGTAAGGTATCTCTCTGGGCATTCTAGTTGTTGCATGTGTCTGGACATTATATTATTGGGGCATTATATTCATGACATCCCTAGATCTACGCACAATCCATGTTCATAAGCTGTGCAATATAGAAGGACTTTCTTGCAATACTAGATACATTTTGGTCAAAAGTTAGGTCACTGTTCTCATGAGTTCCCAAATCTTGAACAACTGGTCAACTCTTAGGGGTGTGTTGTCAATTTGGTTGTTACCTGGAGCAGATGATTTCTCAAAGGATACAATAATGCATTTTCTGGCATTTGTTTCAGTCCATTTCAGCTCCAGGTATTTATTTTGGACAAACCTTCCTGCAGGATGGTTAAGTCATTTGGGGATTTGATGACTGCTCCTAGCTTGCAGTCATCAGCAAACTTAGTTAACCAGAGCCCTTTGGTATTATCTTTTACTTCAGAAAAGTAGATGCCAAAAAGGAGAGGGCCCAGCACAGAACCCTGTGGGACTCCATTGGTGACTGGTCTCTCTGTGGAGGTAACTTCCCCTATTTTGATTTCTTGCTATATATGAGCCATTTGGCAATCCATTGGGGGCATAGGGGTACATTCTCAGTTTCATTAGCTATTCTACTATGCAAAGTGGTGAATTGTGTTAAAAGCTTTCGCTAGGTCAAGGTATGATGCGTGTACCATTTTGCCTTCATCCATTACTTTGTTGACCCTGTCAAAAAAAAAAAATCCACCAAGATGAATAATCATGACCTGGCCTTGATGAATTCAAACTGACATAGGTCCAGTGTTTGGAGGTTCACTATGTCCTAACTGATTAATTTCATGATAAGTCTTTCCATGGCTTTACTTATGAGGTTGGTCAGATTTATGCTTCTGCAGTTGCGTGGGTCTGTGGAAGGTCATTCCTTATGCAGGGGAATGACTGAAGCTGTTCTCCATTAGCTTGATACAAATCCTCTTGAGACTGAAAAGTATTGTTAGGGGTGTGGCTAAATCATGCTTCATGCTATTTAGGATGCATCCAAGGATATTATCAGGACACATCAATGCGGTATGTTTTGCTTTTAATAGCACTTGGACTTGGTCTTTCAGATATAGTTTGAGGGACAAGGGAGGGGTAAAGTGAGAGTGAAATTTATTGGCTAGTTGCTTAGCTATATATTCAGCCTCAGTGTACCACTGTATTTTTCTGAGGAAAACTTGTTTTGTTTCTGTAAATATATTTATTTTATGCTGGGAAATATGCTTTTAATGGACTGTTATATCTTGTAGGGAGCTTTATAATTTGAAGTACTTGTGTGAAAAAAACCTTCAAAAAATCTGTTTTTTCTCTTTTCTACATATGTATATAGAATGGATGTATTAGGGGCAAGACGTTGTGCTTTTGAGGCTGTCATTTGATTTCTTACCTCAAAACCTTTACTTTTCTGTCAGGAGGTGTATTGACTTTCACAGGCTCCACTACTTGGTTTTCAGGCTTCTTTCTTGGCTTAACCACTGAGCATTTACCAGTCTCCTCATGTTTTCCTTCTTCTATCTGCATGATGTAGAAAATTTCTTAGGAGTCTTCAGGTACCAGACCGGCTCCCTCTCTGCCTTGGCTGTCGAATGGTGATTTTGCTGTGGCTGGACTTGGTACCTCAGTCTGTTCATTGTTGTGTCTTTGTCCATCTGCTGTAGCTCCCTGAAAAACCACTAAGGCCTAGGAATTAAACCAATCCTCTGTGGCTGTATGGTTGTACATTCTGGGCAAGGGAGAGCTACTCATAAATCTTGGGGGAAGAAGTGGGTGTGGGTGGAGGCTTACCACACAGACAGGGTCTGGTGCCTGATTCTTGGGACAGTACCCCTGACATGAGCCAGTTGTTTTCCAGGGGCTTTCCCAGGAAAGGAAAACAAAAGGTTAAGGATATTTATTCGCTTGTTTCTTTAACTTTTTGAGAAGGAAGATTTGCTGAGATTTGCTAAGGAATCACTTTTTGCATTTAATAATTTAAATCCTGTTTCTTCACTGAATACAGACAGAAAAAGAAAAAGATTCCCTCACATTGTGACACTGATTCCCAGTTGAACAGCAGGGAACCACTGCTGTGGAACAGACTCCCCGAACATATAAAACAAAGTTCATCCCTGTCCATTTTCAAGTGCAACTTAGATCTATGGATGGAAAACAGAAAATTTACCACAGGGTTGCCTCTGTGCTACTAATGGACAGAGGCAGCTCCTAAATACTTTGCCTCATGCGTGCCCCCACCTCAAATTATCTATAGTATGATCCCAGTTATTATTATTAGGGGTAATATATAATTATTGTCCATGAGATGGGTAAGGCCAATGTATAACCAAATGGAATAGGTTAATTCAAGCACAAAAAATGGAAATTGTTAGGTTTAAAATGACTGGCAAGAGCAGCTAGCCTACTTACCTATGAATCTATGATTTTTTTTCTTTTGTGATTTCTCCTGAAGCTGAAGATTCTGATTCTGAGGAAACTGTTACTTCAGATTTCCCTCCATTAGAGTTATATTTTTCAGAGACTATAGCAAAAAATGAAATATGTGTTTCAGTGGAAACAGAATGAAATCCCTGTCTCCCAGCAAAAGTATCTTGCTTTGTTGCAACTGGATTTTCCACAACCTGCAGCTGTCCCTCCTGTTTTTGAGCTTTAACGGATGTTTTCTAAATAGCTTACAGTATACGTTTGACAGTCATCTCCCTACTCCTAAAGTCTGATAGGTTAGGCAAAGTACCTCAGACTTGCAGTTATCTGTTTTCTAATCCTAAAACAGACCCTACAGTTTTTTTTCTTTAGCTAAACCTTCAACTGCTTAACAGACTTTAAATGCTAACCCCATCCCATCTGAAAAGAACAGGAAAGCTTTTGACAAGTTGTGAGAATAAAGTTTATTTTTCTATTGCATTAACCTTCAAAATGTTGAACTGTCTGGCTCAGATGTTTACATTTTACTGTCTTCTTTTAAGAAAATGAAAAAGTTAACCTTCCTTCCTCAGTTGTTAAACCTCTTGAATTCCTTAATGATAACTGTTTCTCCTGTAACCAAACATACTTTAAAGTGCTCTTATGATTCTTCTGCAGCTCTGTCTAGGGCTGCTGATACTATGCCAGTTATGAAAAGATTTGCTTGGTTATGTTCTAAAAACATACAGGAAGATGTTAAAACTGAAAATTTTAATTCTTTCCTATACAAGAAAGTTCTGTTTAGTCCTTTTATTGAGGTCCATAAAAGACTTGATGAAAGAGGAATACTGGTTCAAGGAATGACCCAAATTTCCAACCCCATTTTCAAAGTTCATAAAACTTTTTTTTCAATTTAGGACCTTTTAAAAAGGTTCCAAGGATCAAACTAACAGAATTAAAAAAAAAAAAACAATGGTAAGGAAGTTCAAAGAAGAAAAGGACACTCTCTCAGAACCAAGGGCAGTCCAAAAAGAATGACTAGATTCCTCTTCAAGTCCCACTCCCCCCAGAAATTCTTTAAATCTATCCCTCAGTCTAGGCTTTCATCTTTCTCAGTGGAATCAAGTTATCTCAGATAAATGAGTTCTGACAATAAATGATCAGGTGTACAGATAGTATTGGGAGTCCCTCTCTTCTTTTTAAGGGATTCCTCCTCTTTCTGTAAACCAAACTTCTCTATTTCTTCTGGTTTTGGAGCACATGTTGTCTCTGGGGATCATAAAGCCAGTGATACCAGAACAGATACACAAAGGTATAATCAAGTAATTTTCTGGTTCCAAATAATGAGGGAACTTGGTGAACAATCCCAGACTTCTCCTTTCTCAACCTTTTTCTCAAGGTCCTAAAGTTCAAGATGTTATCCCTCCAAACCTTGTTACCGCTCCTTCTCCTCTTGGTCTCATAGTAACATTAGACATAAAAGATGCTTATCATCACATTCCCTTGCACAAGGAATTCACACTTTTTGAAGGTTTTATGTATCTAGCATACATTACGAACTCTCTGTGTCACTCATTGGTCTTTCTACTGCATAAGTGTCTGGCTCCAGTAACTACTTTCTGCAGACTGCAAAGCATTTACTTCTGTTTATATCTGGATGAGTGTCTTATATTTGCAGACTCTTTTTTCAAGTGTCAGGATTTTTTCTCAAGAGTCAAACTCCTTCTAACTTACAGAAATCATTCCTAACTCCTTTCAACAGAATATTTCTTTGGGAGGATGTTTTCTGGATATTTCTGTGGGAAGGGCTTTTTTTTTTTCCTCCAGACAAAGCTGAACATTTCCAACCAGCATCTCACATCTCCTTAGGAATTTCTCAGGATACAAGGTTTCATAGTCTCTCTGATTAGCATGATTCCCTTGAAAAAACTTGACATGAGACAAATTCAGAAGTACCTTAGGTCAGTTTGGTGTTAACACGAATACCCTCCTTATTTCCAGATTCCAGTGCTGGCATCTGTCAAAAGGAAATTATTGTAATCAGTAGATCAGTTATTGCTCAATCCACATTCCCCCATTATCCCTTCTTCCTCCTTCTCAGTCTGTCACAACAGATTGTCAAGAAGTTTCAGCAAGGATCAAACTAACAGAATTAAAAAAAAAGTAATGGCCAAGACACTCAAAGTAGAAAAGAATAACCTCCTAGCACCGAGGACAGTCCAAAAAGTCAGAATGACTACACGCCCCTTCAAGTCTCTGTCTACCAAGGCAATTGTTTAAATCTATCACAGTGTCTAGGCTTTTGTCTTCCCCAGTGGAATCAAGTTATCTCAGACAAATGGGTTCTGGCAGTAACTGTACAGATGGCATTTGGAGTCCCTCCATTCTTTTTAAGGGATTCCTCCTCTTCCTGTACATCAAACCACTCTATTTCTTCCAGTTTTGGAACACATGTTGTCTCCAGGGATCATAAAGCCAGTGCCACCAGAACAGATAGGTAGTGGTATATTCAAGTGATTTTCTGGTGCCAAATAAAGAGGGAACTTGAAGAAACTTCCTAGACTTCTCCTTTCTAACTTATTGCTCAACCAACCCAGGTCTATCCTTCTTCCTTCTTCCTACTTCTCAGTCTGTCAGAACAGATTATTCAGACTTTGTTTGGAGAGCTGTGTCAAAAGGAATGAACGTGCACAGTCTGTGGAAGAAGCAGGACCGATAAAAAGCACATAAATGTCAAGGAGATGATGCCAGTAATCATAGGATCATAGGGTCGTTAGAGGTTATTAGGCTATCGACCTGGAGGTAATTTCAAGCCCAGCAGTTTCATTGCAATGTAATACCATAGATACTCTAGCCAATAACCGGGACTGTATTTATTAATGACTGCCCATGTCCAGGAGGGGTGTAGGCACTATCCCCGGTAAGAATTTATGGGGCCCCATCCACTTGTCCAGGCTCCTCTTGAACAGTGTCATAGAGGTGCTCTGCTTCATATGAATTGGCAGCCTATTCCAAAGATGTGGCAGTTGCTGGGAGACAAATCTGTCCCTCCAGCATGTACTATTCAGGTCACAGGCCATATTTAGGTCCCTGGAACAGGTATATGTAGTCCCGTTTGATTTACGGATGTGCAGCAAATTCATTAGGTTTAGGTCGGAGATTGCTCTGTAAGCCAGGCATAAGTCTCTCCTAAGAAGTCTATACAATACTGAGTATAGTGACAGGGACTTTAGTTGGTCTGTGTAAGGCATGTGCTGGAGTCCCTTGATCTTCTTAGTTAGAAACCTCTGAGATCTCTCCAATTGCTGCAGGTGCCTTGTATGGTACATGCCGAATGTGACATTATACTCAATTATGGGCCTGATTAGTGACAGATATTTGGGGTTATAACCTCATTTGCTCTAGAGGTGATGCCTTTGCTAATCAAGTGTGCTATGTAGAACGCCTTCCTTACTACAGTAGACACATGGTGGTCAAAGTTAAGGTCGCAGTCTACTTGTGATCCCAGATCTCTTACCACTTCGTAGGTACATAGGGTATTGTTGTTAATTTGATAATGTCAAGGGACATTGTTTTTCCCAAAGAGAATGAAGATGCATTTCTTTGCATTCAGTTTGACACTGTGACTAAGACACCAGTCGCTAGTCTTCATAAGACCCTCTTGAAGTATACTGACATCATTTGGGGATTCAATTATTGCATTCAGTTTGCAGTCATCCTCAACTTGGTCAGCCACAGCTCCTTAGTTTTGGCCTGAACTTCTGAGATGCATATATATCAAACAGTAGGGGGCCCAGCACTGACCCTGTGGCACCACACTGGTGACAGGTCTGCTTGGTTGATGTGGAGTCACCCACTTTGATAGTGTGTAACTGGTTTGTGAGCCAGTTAGCAATCCATCTTACAACAAAGGGGTTTACATTCAGTTTGCTAAGTTTATCTATAATCTCTGAGTGTGGGATTGTGTTATAGGCCTTTGCCAAGTCAAGGTATGCTGTGTGCACAGATTTGCCTTTGTCAATGGCTCTGGTCACACTTTTGAAGAACTCCACCAGGTTTAACAGGAAGGATCTGCCCTTGATGAAACCAAATTGAGTTGGATCCAGGGTTTGGAGGTCACCTATGTCTTTATTTATAAGGTCCATGATGATACATCCCATGGCTTTATTTATAAGGCTTGTCAGACTTATGGTTCTATAATTCCCTGGGTCTGTTACTAACCCAGCTTTGTGGAGGGGAATAACTGTTGCTGTTCTCCATTCCACTTGAACAAAGCCAGTGGTTAGGCTGTGACTGAACAGGGTAATTAATGGCAATGCTAGTTCATGTTTTAGGGTAATTAATGGCAATGCTAGTTCATGTTTTAGTTTGCTTAGAAGACAGCCTGTGATGCCGTCTGGTCCTATAAAGGCTGTGTTTTTTGTCTTAGACAAGACGTTAATGACCTGCTCTTTGGATATGTAGGATGGGGGGGGAGTTAGGGGCAAGGTTTTTGATAAGTTTGGAGGGGATAAGGAAGTGAAATCTGTCCGCAAGCAGGTTTGCTACTTTTGCGGGATCAGGATGTGTGATACCATTAGTCACTACTTCAGTCCTACCTTTTAAGCTATGTACATAGCTGTAAAAAGCCTTATGATTATCCTTGGCTGATTGCTAAGTTTTTCTCAAACTTACCCTTAGAGGATTTGACGTGTTGTCTTATTTGCCGGTTGAGGAGGGTGCTTTTCCATTGTTGGGGCCCCACCTTAGTTTTCTTAGAAAGCAACTTTTTACATTTGTTGTAAAGTTTGTCGATGCTGGATGTCCACCAGGGTGGCTTTTTTTTACTTGGGGCTCTGGCTTTGATTCTGTCTGGAACAGGTGAGTCTTTACACTTATTCAAGTGATTGTACATAGCTTTAGTGTAAGCTTTGGTGTAGTTACCACTTCTAGCTGGGGACAGGGCTTGAAATGCATTTATACCTTCCCCTAGGAGGGTATAATTTGCTTTGGTGAAGTTTTTTAGTCTGATTTCACCCTTTGTGAGTTCTGATGTTCATGCCAGTTCGAAGGCGACTGATGTGTGGTCAGATTTAATTAATGAGGGTCTGACAGTTGCAGTGGTGCATCTATTTTTCATGTTAGTGAAGACCAGATCTAGTATGTTTGTTCCTCTTGTTGGGGTTTGAACAATTTGTTCCAGGGCATTTGAGTTAAAGTCAAGGAACTTTTGCGCTAGTGAGTTAGGGCAAGAGTAGGTTTCCCAGTTGATGGTGGGATAACTGAAATCTCCCTTTACCAGAGTGTTTAGCAATATTTAGATTGACTCCAGTTTGGTCAAGTTGGCCTCGTGTGCAATATGATCCACGAGCTATGACTTGAATGGGGGTCTTATCCACAGTAATCTGAACATGATGTTCAGTTTTTGGTTTAAGCTCCTAGCGTTTAACAGTATAACTCTTATTTTGTTATGGTTGGCAATTTTGTTTTTTAGACCTTGCCTAAAAAAGGCACTACGGGGGAGGCAAGGGCTTTTGCCAGCAGCCAAAAGCCTAGTGGTGCCAGGTGCAAGCCACCTCTGGCAAAGCAGCAAGGTTTGGCGACCATGTCATCCTAGGCAAACAGAAACTGGATCCCCTTTGAATGACACCAAAAACTAAGCCAAATATCAAAATTGATCATTTTTGTTTATACAGTGGCATCATTATAGGTGAGTGTAATATGCTGCTCAAGGCTAGGGACATACCTGCCTGCGAGTGCGACACATACTCGGAGAGTTCAATCATGTCTCTCTTCATATAGTCCAATGAGGTATGTCTCAGGTCGTTTACTCCAACATGGGCTATGGCACAGTCTTAATGGAACTTGTTGCTGAGAGACCTAAGAGCATGTGTGATCTGACGAATCCTGGCACCGGACAGGCAACTGACCGTGACTTTCTCCTTATTTAACCTGGTGAGTGGGACATCCATGTGTCTCACTGTGGAGACTCCAATGACAAGAAATTTCATTTTTGAGTGTTACAGCTTAAGGGCTTGGTAGGTGAGACGGTGGTGTTGCTGTGTGTCTTGGGTGCTGTGGGAACTGTGTTAGTTGTAGCAGTCTTTTATTTTGGAGGTCTCTGGTGTTTTGGTAAGTTTTTTGAGAGAACCTCCATGTATGTTGATTTATGTGTTTGATGCATACTATATGTATGAGTAGTGGTCCAATGTGCATGAGTAGTGGTGGGTGAGTTGACAACCTCTTCTGTGTTACTGTTTTGAGTGCAAGAGAGCACGGATTCAAGATTCTTGGTGTAGATACATCTCTTGCACTGTGTACTAGAGTGAGTTATTAGTAGAGGCTTGTCAGTGTACATGAGGCAGTTGCTACACTGCCTCAGAAGACCCAACTCAACAAGGCTGACAGGAGAAACAAGGGTAGTCCAACCGTCCATAATGCTAGGTTTGAAGAACAGTTATCAATAAGGGGCTGCTTTCAGGACTGATCTAGGAGGTGCTCTGTAGATGGGTATTTCTGAAGGGTTTTTGGCTGGTGGTTTAATAGGTCACAGCTGACTACCAATACTTCTTAGACTAGAGATGTACTAAAGATGAGGACTACACTAATGTACAACAGCTGTATCTAAAGGGAAAATTGTTGAAATTATTTGTCTGGCTATGGTGCACAATTGTGAGGTAGTGCATGGTGCTGCTCAATGCGCAAACAAGCAGGAAACCCTCTCAAATGCTAGGCTTAAATACCAGAAGCTAAAAACTTAAAAAAAAAAGTTTTAAAAAACTCAAAAGAAACAATGAGGGTGCTTACTCCAAGCCCTAGAGCAATCACTCTTCATCGGACACATTCGAGTCAGCACACTTCTCTCACCAAGGTGCAGAAGGGCCCCTTCCAATCAAAGATGGCTTAGAAAATGTGCTCAGAATGCAACAACCACTACAAACAGACCCAGATGTAGCAACCCTGTATCTGGACTATGCTACAACCTCTAGGTACTTTAATTTAGGTGGGAAACACTAAAAAATGTTTTAAATGGCAGAAAAACAGCAAGGAGACACTAAAGAATGTTTTAAACAGCAAACAAATCAGTTATTTAAAACATTGCTTGGCAGAAAAACAAAACAAACAGAACAGGTGCTTTGCAAATAGTGAAAAGTAGCAGCAATTCTTTGCAAACGGTCTTCCTCTTCTTCTTTCAGCTTTTCCCCGTTAGGGGTTGCCATAGCAGATCACCTGTCTGCTCATGATTGCAGTTGAGTTTTACAGTGTCAAGTCACCAGCCCAGCACCCAACCTTCCACAGAAGGCACACACGCACGCACGCCTAGGACCAATTTAGAGTGTCCAATCCACCTACAGCATGTCTTTGGGATGTGGGAGGAAGCTGGAGCACCCGGAGGAAACCCACGCGACCACAGGGAGGACATGCAGACTCCACACAGAAGGCACCCATTCAAGAATCGAACCAGAGAACCTCTTGCTGTGAAGTGGCAACACTAACCACTGCATCACCATGGCCGCCCAACTTTGCAAATGGTGAAAATAGCAAAAAAAAAAGCTTTGCAACAGTGAAAACAGCAACAAAGTACAATTTAATAGGCATAGTAAGCTATACAAATGCAGTACAAACAGTATAGTTTAGTTTACAGTATTAAATATGTGGAACAATAAATAGTATAATCAAGCAAAAAAAAAAAAGTGTGTGTTTGGAAAGCTCAGAAGCCTCTAGTCATCTAGTATCTCAGCTCAGAGTTGTGGCTGGTAGCCCACCTCAGTTCAGCTCAGTTCAAACAAGCTTTGAAAGCCTTAAATCATCTCTGGTCTGCAGGAAATCTGAAGGTAATCACAGACAGCAACACAGTGATGTAGTACATAAATAAAGAGGAGTTTAGAAGATCTTACCCCCTGTGCAGACTTACTGTGATAGCTTGGGAGGTAGTAACTCAGCTCAATTTGACTCTACAGGCTTCATAAATTTCATTAGAGCAAAACATTATAGGAGACAAACTGAACAGGAGAAAGACAGAACCACACAAAATGAAAACTGCACTTGGGGGTCTTCCATGAATTAGTCCATCTATGGATAACTCCTCAAATAGATCTGTTTGCCTCCTTTCAAAGCAAACTGCTAAAAATTCTGCTCCTGGATTCCTTGCAAGCAGGCCTGGAAGACAGATGCTTTTTCATTCTCATGCACAGGGATGTTCCTGTATGCTTTTCCACCAGTATTTAGGCTTGTTCTAAAGATACAGAAGGACTCTCCGAAGATAATTGTGGTTACTCCCTTTTGGACCAGGAAACAGTGGTTCTCCCTTCTTTTGAAAATGACCAAGAGCAACTACTGCAGGCTTTCCCACAACAGCATTTACTCACACGAGCCAGGGGCTGTTTGATACACCCCAATATGAAAATGCTTAATTTCAACAGCTTGGATGATACTGTTTTGATTAATTTTAGGCAACTTTTTAAAAAGGATGTGTAGCATTCACTAAAGGAGGGTGAAAGATCTGCTACTTGGAAATCTGAGTGGCATACTAAGCACTAGAACACTTTTAAGGCCTGGTTTCCTCTGGTTCTAGAATATTTGTTCTGGCCTTTCTTACTTCTCTATCAAAATTAAATTTTTGGTTATTTCTGCTTGCCTTCCCTTAGACCCCTCCTTCTACATTTACTCAGTCAAACAGGTTTTGAAAGGGGTTCTGCATATTTGTCCACTTAGAAAACAGGTACCTCCTCATTGAGATCTTAAATTTGTGTTTGAAAAATTGACACTTTTCCATTTTAAACCAGCTCATCAGACTGATTTGAAGTTCTAAATTTGAAAAAAATATTTACTCATTGCTCTAACGTCTGCTAGAGTATCTGAGTTACAAACTTTTATGGTCAGCCAGCCCTATCTCATTTTCTACAGGGATAGGGTTTCTTTCTGAACAAACCCTTCTTTTATGCCTAAAGTGGTTTCAGAGCTTACTTTGAGTCAAGCTAATATTCTCCCTGTATTCTTTCCAGAACCTAAAAACAGGGGAGAAAGAATCCTGCATTCTCTGGATTTTCACAGGGAACTCAGATACTACATGGACAGAACAAAATCCTTCAAGATGGAAGTTTAGCAATTTATTTCTTATGAAAGTAAGAAAAAAGGACAACCATTGTCAAATCAGTCAGTTTCTAGATGGTTGTTTCATGCAATTTATTTATCTAAGCTCACCATAACAATTCACTTCCAGGCAGGGTCAGAGCTCACTCTTCTGGAACAAAGGCTTCTTCAGTGGCTTTTGGAAAAGTTTGGGCTCTAGAAATACTGTACAGCCATCAGCTTGGACTTCAGTTTATAACTTTACAAAGTATTACAAACTGCATCGATTTTCTTGGCCCAGAACTGCTTTTCTTAGGACCATTCTGGGGCTCCTGGATTCTTAATTTCCTCCCTCTCTACATAATTCCAAGTTATGATAATTTACTCATGAAGCTCCGGCTGTTGCTGCAGTGGTCTATTGTTGAACATAGTACAGTTGTATAAGCAAGCTTACCATAACAACAGACATTTTAATAGACCGCTGTTGCAGTAGGCCTTCCTTCCTGCCCCTTTTTTGCTTTAGGGTTATTGCTAGGGTAAGGATGTTTAAACTTACTGTATATACTAAAATAAGTGTGATTATGCTTTGCTAGCATTTTTGTCCCTAGTCTTCCTTCCTGAGGCAAGAAAGCTGTGAAGATTTTAGTACTCTAAATGCTTCTTTTATGGGGCATTGCTCAAGCCTTAATGGTTAGAGCATGTGGAAGATGTCCTGAAACTTTGAAAGCTGGCTGGTGGTCATATCCATGGCAAAATAAAATCTAAATAGCTTAGGCTACCACAGGAGTTGATGTTTGTTAAAAATATAGCTCCACCATTATACAACAGCAACCAAAGTGAAAACACCACTGCAGTGCTACACTCAAATAACCACTCATTACTGAACTGAGCTGTCAAACAAAATAGCAACTCCTACAGCTGTTGACAAAACAAAATCCTTGACATTACAAGCTAAAGCTATATGAATGTGTATGTGTGCATGCCCACAACTCCCAAAACCACACTATACCAAAATTCAAGTCTAAAAACATAATTCTTATGAATGCATTCGGTGTACCACTGTTTATGCAGGAGAATATGGGTTCCTGTCAAACAATCAAATGGACAGATGGTCGAAACCCATATGATCAGCAATTCAGTCCATCAAACTGTTCTGACTGAGAGTGTATTACAGTAGGGATCAGGAAGATTGCCCTTTTCCCCACTGCAGTGTGATCTCAGGGTTGGCATATATAATTAGTAGGGGTTGTGGGGGGTGCAGGGGGGAGTGACCCCTGCAAAAGCATTTTGTGTGTTGTATGCAGGTGTTTTTGTTTTAATTTTTTTTTTTGACAGACTGAATTGTCGATCATATGAGTTTGACCATATGGGTTTTGGCAAGCTGTCTGTTCCAATTGTTTGACATAGATCTGGAGGATACACCCCCTTCACACCATGCTTCCTGAACGTTCTCACTCTAAAGTCACATACACTTGCAGATTCATGCAATACTCAGGGTTTGTCTGAAAGCAGGTACTACATGAATCTCCAAGGGTGTGCAAAATTAGGTTTGAGATGCAGAGGGTAATGTATCAGTATTTTAGCTAATCTGCTACTTCATTCATTAGCAACAGTTCTTCCATGAGGTCTTGCACTCTCTGTGCAGTCATGACTTTCTAGTCTAAGAAATCAGAAGACACATAGACATCTTCTGTCATCCCTCACCACCATCACAAAGTGCACGGGAATGCTCTAGTGGTATGCCTAAATTTGATCTAGTCATTAAAAATGCAACCTTGAGTTTATGTTAAAAAAATAGATCTAATGAAAGCTACATGGTTAAAAATACCAATGAAAAGAGAATTCATAAACATAATGCACTGCAAGAATTTTTTTTTTGGCAAACTAAGTTTCATGTTTGGCTGTTCCTTTACCACAGCTCATGATAGGGAATTATGTAAGTGCTCTGATGAGGAGAAACACAAAAGTGCATATGTGGAATGCGTGTAGAAGTACAAGCCTAAGCTGGTACACGTGTGTACCTGCATCTGTTTGTGGAAGACACACATCTCATACTTCTTTGCCATCATCTGTGTGTACCACTACCCTGTTGGGGGTTGCATGCAAGAAGATTGGCCTCTTTCTATTGTGCGACAGCTATGGTATGAGTGTTGCTGAGCAGTAATACACCACAATGGGATATCCAATACCCAGACTACTGTCCAAAACATACCTGTCTACATTTCTGGCTTCTTGACAAGTGTGACAGTCACAACTATAAATGTCAGTGTACTGTGCATGACCTGATCTGACATGATGAGGATGTACTGTGTTTGAATGTATATGCTAAGATGTCTTTTTTGTTTTCTTCCAATACCTGGCAACCATCAGCAATCACAGAGTTCCATCTTTCCATAGTGAGGCAATTATTAGTTGTGGTAGGCTATCATCCAGGTAGTCATCAAGGTTTTGTACTATATGGCCTCTACCTCCTCTCTTTGTTGACTATGTGAATTATTGCAGATGTGAGGGTTTGCAATGCTGTACCCTGAGGTCCTGCATATTCTTGCACATGCCCCATGAGGGCTAACATATATGGTACTTTGCAGGGACCAAGCCCACATCCTGACTATTACCACTTAAAGGCACCTTTTCTCTGATAGGTATTTAAAGTATAGTGAGTCAGAGCACCATCCTCCCCACTAGAATAGGTGAGTCTGCTTCAGCTGCTCACTCCTATCTTATCTGCCTGGCCTCTTCATCTGGGTCAAAGTCAGGGATTATCTCTCTGTTTCACTGAGCCATACTGTGTGATAAACATTGTTTTGTTGGTCAGGCATACATTCTGATCCTTGTTAGCATATGTGCAGTACATGCTGAGGGTCCTGCATGTCAGCTGAGTACTACTTATCGAATATTATCTCTTACAGTGCATGCACAGAAGTAGTTGTATTAGTCACCTATGTCTGTCTTCTTACACATTTAATTTCACATATGCTTTTCCTATGACATGCCAATGGACATGTCACATTCATATCACTGGAAGGGCACCACAACAATCCCTACTGCACATCAGTGCTGGTCTGCATACATGGAATGGCATAGTTCATAAACTTCAGTCTCATTATTTGTGCATGCAGACCACTAGTGTTTTACCTATCATTATGTGTTTGTGATATAATACTGGGGGCAATGTGATGTGCTGCTGAAAGGACACATCCATGTGGTTACAAGGTCCTAGCTGTGGTTGCAGTAATGTGAATGTATGTACCAAAGTGTCATGGGTTATAATGTCCTTAAACGTATATTTGACCAAGTCAGTGTGATTTGGCAGGCTGCTGCTGTTTTCTCATGCAATGCTGTATAAGATGCATGCCACAACTGGACAGTTTGTACAGACCCTCAAGGTAGCTTGTCTGCACTTGTAGAGGGGACGTGTGCTGCTTCAGGCACATGATCATACTGCTCACTGGTGGACAATGCTGGCTGCATTCATTTATATACCTACACCACGACTGTGATGCAGGAAGTGCACAGTCCTGGATGGGAACCTCGTCTGTAGTTCACAGAGATTCATGAATTATATATGGCTATGGTATACATTTTTTCATGTCCTGGCCCTATGCATCACAGCCATGTCAATGAACACCACTCAACAAGCACCCCCCCAAAGTTGTTGTTATTCTAACTTGAAGAGCAAAAAAAAGCACATTTCTACCTTTAGACTGTAGCAAACTATTTGCTATAGTTTATACAACACACACACCATAAACAAAGAATTATAGCACTTGAGTTTTTTAAAAAAAAAGTTTTCTACTTTTGATGCAGTTTATACAACACAGAGAGATACAGTACTCACTTCTGACAGCAAATGCAACTGGCATTTTAATAACGATATGCTGAAAAGAACAATCAGGATCAGCTGATCTTGCTCACTAATACTTTGTATCCAGAACAGCTTCCCCTTCACCTCACCCTAGCTACTGTGTTCTTAACAGTACAAACACTAATGTACAGTATTTTGAAAAATACTTTTTGTGCTGAGACATGCCATACACTAGAAATGAAAAACATCCAGGAGTACGGGTGAATTAGTTACAATGGATTTTATAGTGACAAGATTCTAAACATATTTACTAGTGTGTATTGATTTACAGAACTGAGATCCAGGAATGGTCACCAGTTGCAATGATTCTTTGGCATTATTTGTTAAATGTGCATATCCACTTGTTATGAACGCCTCTTTTCACGGGTGATCCAATATGTTGTGTCATCAGTGCAAAAGACAAACTTTTCCATCCAGAATTTCTTCAATTTCATTTATAATGAAACTATAAATGAAGACACAAAAGATGATCTTTGGGGTACCGCCACACTAATCATCCTTCACAGAAGTAATTCCCACTTAGTATTACTAGGAATTTTTATCTGTTTTGCATGTCATTCATGCTACCATAACAGCACCACTCCAAATCTAAACTTCATTTTGCTCTGCCGCCCATCAAATGCCTTCCCATATTCACAGCAATCTTCATACATAGGCTCATAGGATCATGGGAGATTACTAGGCTATCGAGTCAAAGGTCATTTTAAGCCTAACCATTTCATCCCAATGAAGTACCACAGAAATGCTAGTCAGTACCAAAGACTACATTTAATGATGACTGTCCATGTTCAGGAGGGTTGTGGGCTGTATCTCTGGTAAGAATTTATGGTGCTCCATCCACTCGTCCAGGTTCCTCTTGAACAGTGTCATAGAGGTACTCTGTTTCACATGAATTAGCCTATTCCAAAGATGCAGAAGTCACTGGGAGATAAATATGTCCCTCCAGCATGTCCTATTTAAGTCGCAGGCCAAATTTAGGTCCCTCGAACCAGTATCCCTAGTCCCATTTGATTTACTGATATGCAGCAAGTTCATTAGGTTTTGATTGCTCTGTTGGCAGGGCATAAATCTCCCTTAAGAAGTCTATACAATATGGAGTATAGTGACAGGGACTTTAGTTGGTCTTTGTAAGGCACATGCTGGAGCCCCTTGATCTTCTTTGTTAGAAACCTCTGAGGTCTCTCTAATTGCTGTAGGCACTTAGTACAGTACATGCCAAACTGGGAGTTATACTCAATTATGGGTCAGATAAGTGCTGAGTATAGGGGGTTATAACTTCTTTTACTCTCGAGGCAGTGCTTTTAGTAATCAAGTGTGCCACATACAACCGGAGACAGGGACTTCATTAGAACTTTGAAAAGTTTGGGATGAATGCACTTAACTATTATTTAATAAAGTAGATTTCCAGTTTTATTCCTTTGGTTGTACTCCATTTCTACATGGGTGGTTTACACATTCTTGGTTACTATGTCAGTTTGTGCCACATAGAAAGCCTTCCTTACTACAGTAGACACATGGTGGTTGAAGTTAAAGTCGCTGTCAACTTGTGATCCCAGGCCCCTTACCACTTCATGGGTACTTAGGGTATTGTTGTTAATTTGATAGTGTGAGGAGACATTGTTTGTGCTGAAGGGAATGATGATGCATTTTTTTGCATTCAGTTTGAGTTACATATATATTTATATGGCTGTAATTCAAGTGATTGAACTCTAAATTGCTCAAACGTTTGGACTTTGTTGGTGTTTGGATGCTCAAGATCCAATGGGGACTGGGGAATTTGGCCTTTCCCCACTACAGTGTGATCTCTGAGATGGTATATATAAATAACAGGGTGGGGGGGGGTACTTGCTTCCCCCGCAAAAAAAAGAAGTTATGTCTTACTATAACATTCCGTCTGTGTTGTTGATCTTCATTCATTCATTACTGATGGGTTATCGGTTCCGTCCTTGGAACCGAGCTGGCCAATATCAAGCTCACGTCAGCAAAAACTCTCGAGCCAAAGTCCTATGCTCCCTGTTACCTCAGATCGAGTTTGCAAGTTGATAGATAAAAGTAGAGGCTAACTCTGGTCATAACAGACCTACAACAAAGGAGTAAATGAGATCAACCAGGAACTTCCAGATGGGGGACGGAGGGTGGGAAGTAATGAATGAATGAAGATCAACAAAACAGATGGAATGTTATGGTAAGATATAACTTCTTTATCTGATGTTGTTAATCTTCGTTCATTCCTTTCTGATGGGACAGAGTCCCCAACTACCTATATCCCTGGGTGGCCATCATGGAAGGACATTCTTGAGCACCATGGAGCCAAAGGAAGCTCTACCTCTGGAGGCCAAGTCCAATTTGTAATGAAGAATAAAGGTATGAGGTGTGGCCCAAATTGCAGTTGAGCAAATATCATTGAGGGAAGCCTTAGCATGGAAAGCTGCTGAAGTTGCCATAGATCCTGTAGAATGAACTTTCACTCTATGAGGCAAGGTGAGATTGTTTTTGTTGTAGATAAAGGTAATACAGTTTCTCAACCATGAAGTCAATGTAACTTTTGATACAGAATGACCTCGTCTAGGTCCAGGAAAAGCCAGAAACAGTTGGTCTGATTTACGGGTAGATTTTGTTCTGTCCAGATAAAATCGTATTTGTCTATGAACATCCAAGGAGTGCAGGCAATACTCTTCCTTGTTAGAATGGTTAGGAAAGAACACTGGAAGGTCAGTAGATTGGTTGATAGACTGCTCTGACACCACTTTTTGTAAAAACGAAGTATTAGTTCTCAGTGATACCCTATCCTTATGGAAGATAAGATAGGGAGGTTTGATGTGTAAGGCTTGAAGTTCTGACAAGCGTCTGGCCGATGGGATTTCAATCAGAAACAAAGTTTTCCAAGAGAGATATTTTACATCACATGAAGACGCAGGTTCAAAGGGGGAAGCTGCTAGAGCTTGCAGAACCACTGCCAAATCCCAAGGTTGTACCGGTTCTCAAAAGGGAGGTTTTAGGTGGATAACCCCTTTCAAGAAAGTTTTACAGAGTCTGTGTGACATAAGTGAAGAATCTTGAAAACCAATGCATAAATTTGAGATGGCAGCTAAATGCACATGAATAGTAGAGGCAGACACCCCAGAGTGGAAATGATGCGATAAGTAATCCAGTACCACCGAAACTAGGGCTGAGAGGGGGTCTAATTGTTTATTCGCTGCCCATAGAGAGAACCTTTTCCATTTATTAAGATAGATTAGTCTGGTGGACGATTTATGAGATGGAATAAGAATATTGCGTACAGAGGACGAGAGGTTTTCATGCCTGGCAATCATTGGAAGTGGAGAAACCAAGCTGTCAGTTTCAGGGTTGTTAGATTGGGGTGAATCAGACGCTGTAGATGGGAAATCAACATTGGGGATGGACTGAGGATCCATGGTTGATCTAGCAGGTGAGGCCAGAGGAAGGGAAACCAGACTTGTTGAGGCCAATATTGCACAATGAGGATTACTTTTTTCTTCAACTGTCATGCTTTCTTCAGAAATTGGGAGATGAAGGGAAGAGGAGGATAGGCATAAAGTAGACCTGAGGGTCAAGTATGGACTAGGGCATCTCTCGGTGACTGTCCCCGAGGGGGGATTAGGGCAAAATAGTTGCTGCATTTGTAGTTGGTTGGGGAGGCAAATAGGTTGCAGCAAGGCTGGCCCCAGCAGTCAAAGATTTTTGCTGCTATCATAGGATCGAGGGACAACTCATGAAGTTGCAGAATGCACCTGCTCAATTTGTCTGCTATCACATTGGAGTTCCCGGGAATATGCGTTGCAATTAGAAAGGGTTGGAAGCCATCACCCATTGCCATATTCTCAAGGCCTCTTGGCATAATGGGTAAGATCTGTGCCCCCATGTTTGTTGATGTACCAGACAACTGACATGTTGTCTGATTGGATTGCAATAGCCCCTGATGGAAGAATGGAATGAAATGCTTGCAACGCTAGTAGCACTGCCCTCAGTTCCAGGACACTGATATGCAAAAGGGCCTCTGTCTCTGACCAGGTGCCTTGGACCGAGTTTCCCTGACATAGTCCCCCCCACCCCATCAGGGAGGCATCCATGGTCACCGTGGCTATCGGTTGATGGGGGTTGAAGGGGCGAGACCATTGTTGGGGATTTTGAGATGTCCACCAGAGTAAATCTTGCTTGCATCTCTGAGTTACATGTATCTGAAAAGACAAAGGATGTTGTAGAGGGTACCACTGAGTGAGAAGTAGCCACCGAAGGAGTCTCGTGGAATCTGGCTAGAGAAACAGTGGTGATTGAGGCTGCCATTGACCCCAAGAGTTGGAGTGTAGATCGAGCGAGAGATTTGTGGTGACAGAGCAGTGGTTGAACCTGTTGCCTTATTCTCTGAAGCCTGTGGTCTGGAAGGGATGCTATGCAATTTCTTGTGTCCAACAGTACCCCTATAAATTCCAAAGACTGAGTTGAGGTCATGTTAGATTTCTCCCAGTTTATACTGATTCCCAGGTTTTGAGCTGTTAGGAGAGTGTTGTGCAGGGCTTCTTCCAGTTGTCGCTTGGTGAAAGCAGTGAGGAGCCAGTCATCTAGATATGGAAATGCCTGGAATCCTTGAAGTCGCAAGTGAGCACTAACCACTGCCATGCATTTGGTGAACACTCTGGGGGCTATAGAGAGACCGAAGGGCAGAGTTCGAAACTGGTAGTGACTGACTCCTATGCAGAAGCGGAGGTGTCTTCTTGAGCGTTTGTCCATTTCTATGTGGTAATATGCATCTTGAAGATTTACAGAGCACATCCAATCGTCTTCTTCCAGAAGAGGAAGGATAGACTGAACCATGACCATCTGGAATTTCTCTGTTTTTACAAATTTGTTCAGTGTGCTGAGATCCAGAATTGGTCTCCAGTCCCCTGTCTTTTTTGGCACTATAAAGAACCTTGAGTAAAAACCGGATCCTATCTGGTCTGGGGGAAACCATCTGGATGACTCTTTTTTGTAGCAGCTTTTGGATTTCATGTGCAGCTGCTTCCCTTTGACTGGGTGGAACATCGGGTAATACTCTGGATGAGATTGGACAAAGATGGAAGGGGATGTGATAGACTCTGGATATTATCCATTGTACCCAAGAGTCAGTGCTTATATTTTGCCAGGCAGTGGGGTACAAGCAAAAACTACCCTCGACCGCTTCCAGAGGTGAGCAGTCGGACAATGCTTTAGGAGCTCTGATAGGGTTGGCCAGATAAGGACTCTCTGGAACCCCTGTGTCGCAGACCTCCTCTGCCCCGAAAGGGGCATCTTCCATTGGAGTTTTTCCTCTGCCTCTAGGAGAGAACTCCGCATGCGTGTCCCGGAAAGAGCCCTGTGATTTTCTGTGCCACATCTTCCCACTCCTCTGATTTCTGGACTAAAATCACTGAGGAGTGGAGTGTCTGACACTAATGGCAGACAGGGTCTTGCCATTTTGTTCGCACCTTGCCAGCATATCTTTCACTTTAGGGCCAAACAAAGAAGCGGCCCCGATGGGGGCATTCACGAAGGAAGCCTTAAAGGAGACCACAAAGTTGCAAAGGTGCATCCAGGAATGTCGTCTGGTGACTATACCCATGCCTGCCCCTCTAGCCGGTCCTTCCATTGCGTGAGAAATAAGACAGATGGAAGAGCTGGAAATGGACTCTAGGGTGGCTGTCTGAGAAGCCACATTGAGACAGACCTCGTCAGAAAAAGCTCCTGCCAAGGTTTCAGACAGCTGGTTGATAAGATCCCTCTGAAGCCTGGTAAAGTGTACCAAATAGTTAAAAGACCTTATGGCGAAGGTCGATGAAGCAAGCACATGCTTCCCTAGTTTGTCAATTGCCTGGGACTCCTTGTTGAGTGGATGGACAGTTTGGCTCTCTTCTCCCAAATCCTTCTTAGTTGTAGCCACCACTACCATAGCAACTACTGGAAGACCTCGTGACCAATGTGGGTGCTTAGCTGGCGGCGATAATATTTTATCCAGTCTCCTTGGTATCACTTCCAGTATGTCAGGAGCCTTCCATGTGCACTGGATGATGAGCCGAATGAGCTCATCGGCAAGCGGGGATGACCCAGGAGGTAGGGGGCTGGGCACGAAAGGCCTGCAGGAATATGGATTCCTCAGAAGAAAGATTAGAGGATCTCAAGGATGTCACCAAAGGACATCTCATTAGAGGGTGACCATGGAGATCCTTCCCCATCATCAAAATCCGTACCTTCAGACAATAACTCTTCAGTGGAGTCCACATGCTTCCTCTTGCATGACTCTTTGCAGGGTACTTCCTCAGTGGGAGGTCCTGTGGAAGATTGCAAAGAGGGGGTCTCCTGAAGAGGAGAAACCTGAGGCCCTTGTGCCCGGTGTCCGGTGGTTGTGGCTTGTGATAGTTGCGGCACAGTGGGGGGAACGGACTCTGACATGTGGGATTTGCCAGTGGAGGCAAGCGCCCATTCCATGGCCTGGAAGGCCGGCCCACCCAGGGAAGGATGGGAGCCCAGAACCAAGCACGACAACCTCAGAATTGGGGTCACACCCCACCCTAATGAGCCCACCCCCAGACCAGGAGTCTCAAGAGGACCGTGAGAGAGAGAGCGAGGATCCTTGGAGGGTGCCATAGAAAAAATCAGCATGGAACCAGGAATGCCCTCCCCCACAGCACAGCCACTGACCTGAGAAGAGCCAGATGCCCAGTGCACCAAGGCCACAAGGACAATTCTAGTTCCAAAGTGAGATCCACTATTGGAGTCAGAGGAAGGGAAGCTGCTGTCGGAGTAATAGGCTTTGAATCTTGGGTAGAAGTCGAAGGAGGAGTGTATGTTGGAGTTTGAGGAGATATACATTCACCTGAAGAAGGGAACATGGACTTCTATGGTTGAGAGAGACCTCTGGCCATGAAAAACTGGTCAACAAGTTGCAACCCATCTTGTTCAGAGAAACTCTTGGTTGACCTCATGGAGAAAGCTGATGGCAATTCTGGCCTTTCTAGAAAAGGACTATATTGACTGCCAGCAAATGGATCCAATGACTGAGAATATTTAGTCCTTGCTATTGCAAAAGGTGCAGAGCCCAGAACCGAGGACATCTGCACCGAAGAAAATGGTATGGAAGTAGTCTGTGCCAAGGACGTCAGCACCATAGTAGTTGAAGGTATCGGCACCGTAAAGGCAAAAGTCTGCCCTGATGGGTACGGTGCCGTCGAGGAAAGTGTCTGCACTGGTAATATGGATGGTGCCAAGAAGGACTGCACTGAAGGACATTAAGGTGCCGAAAATGTCTGCATCGTGTAGTACAGAAAAGTCATACTTGGAGCCGAAGGGGATTGTACCAACGGTGCCAAAGGGGACTGTACCTGTATGGACGGTGCCGGTAAGGGCTGCAACGTAACTGTCAGAACCATAGCTGTCTGCACCAGGAACTCCGGTGCTGGTATCAGTAAGGAAGACATGGCTGGAGCCAGAATAATTTGGGACGGTGCCAAGCCAAGACTGGAGCCAACAGGGTCACAGGTGGCAGCACCAAAGTAGTAATTAATTTCACCTTCTTATGAGTCATCGACTCCTGACAATCTCCAGAGGAAGAAGAGGGGAGCGACTTTGATGATGAAGAGGAAGAATGCCTCTTATGGGGTTTAACAGGAGGGGGTGAGCCCAGAAATAGCCTCAGAGAAAGGAGACTTGAGAAGACCTTTCAAAATTAACTTATTCTTCCTCTTGTTAAGAGTCCTGGTAGAAACATTTTTACAAATCCCACACGAGGGATTCACAGTAAGGTGGAAGACATTCAGACAGTAGATACATAAGTTATGGCCATTGGAAAGTGGTAACTTATGGCTACAATTGTTACACTGCTTGAAACCAATGCTACTTTTCTTATAGGTTCATAGGTTCATACTAGGCTATCTGCCCTAGGGCATTTATAAGCCTAGCCAGAATGTGTTTGGCTTTCGCCACCCATTTTAAATTTATTTTGCTATGCCCTTTTTCGAGGTTAGTATACTGTGCCTCTGTCTAACAGTGACACAGAAGTGATACCCAGGGTAAACCTACGATCTCCCATCCACTCATCAAGATTCCTCTTGAAGAGAGTCAATGAGGGACTCTGCCTAACCTGGACTGGAATTTTATTCCAGAGTGAAGGGAGCCTCTGGGTTATGAATCTGTCCCTCCAGCATGTCCTATTTATTTCAGTGCTGAGGTTCAAGTCTCGAGTCGTAGCTCGATGGGATTTGGATTTTCTGAGGTGCAGCATGTCCATTAATTCCGGGTTGGACATGGCTTTATATGTCAGGCACAGATCGCCTCTGAACAGGCAATATGCCACTGAGTAGAGCTGGAGTTTCTTTAACCGGGCAGCATATGGCATCTGTTTGAGCCCTTTGATCCTCTTGGTGAGGTACTTTTGGGGTCTTTCCAGTTGCTGCAGGTGTCTGGTAAGGTACATCCCAAAAGGGGCATTGTACTCAATTATGGGCCTGATGAGGGATGAGTAAAGAGGCACGATGACCTCCCCTGATCTAGATGTGAATCCCTTCATGATTAGGTGGGCTGTATAAAATGTTTTTCTAACCACTTTGGCCACGTGGTTGTGAAATGAGAGATTGCTATCAACTTGGGTCCCCAGGTCCCTAATTACTTCTTCTGTACTTAATGGATTACCACCTATGTGGTAATTTGTGGGCACTTTGTTTTTGCCAAAGGGGATGACTATACACTTTTTGGCATTTAGCTTGAGGCCATGGCTCTGGCACCAGTTGTCTGTTTCTATGAGGCCCTTTTGGAGGATGCTTGTGTCGGCTGGAGAGTTGATTATGGCGCCCAGTTTGCAGTCATCTGCGAACTTGGTCAGCCACAGTCCTTCCGTGTTGGCCTGTACCTCCGAGAAATATATACCGAACAAGAGAGGTCCCAGGACTGAGCCTTGTGGGACACCACTTCCGACATAATGACATGGAGAAGAACAGTACCAAAAAGAAGAGGAAAGCCTACCCAAAAAGGTAAGAAGAGAAAAGGAAGGATTACCAATGATGGTAATGAATAATTACCTCAAAGGTAAGAAAACGGGTAATAAAGGGAAAAGATTAAAGGGAGAGAGTCTAGAGTATATGATAAGGTAAGAAAATATTAGTAGAAACTATATGAAAATGTTTAAAGTAAAAACAATGTATAAAACTTTCAAAAAATTAGACACTTAGCTGAGACAGTGGCTTGACACGGCTGTACAGCAATGCGGCAAACGAGATCTGCGGTAGCAGGGAGCAGAGCATTCTGGGTAGGACCTTGGCTCGAGAGTTTTTTGGTGAAGCGAGCTTGATATTGGCTGGCTCAGTTCCGAGGATGGAACCGATAACCTATCAGTAAGGAATGAATGAAGATTAACAACATCAGATCAAATGTTTAGGTCTGTTGTTTTGTATTTTCAATCAGCTGGTGATCAATCATGTGATATTATGTGTTTTTGATGAATGGTCATACATTCATGTATATGTAGATAGATATAGATATAGAAATAAATGTATAGTGAATCAGTTCACTAGTATTTTATGGCACTTTGCCATTGTTGTGGTTTTCCTGGGTGATGCCAATATTTGACTAGCCAGGAAAAGTGTAAGTTAAAATATGTTTATCTGTTTGGCTTGTAAAGTTGATTAATCAAGATATCCCAATAAATTAGTTTGGAAGTTAATATGATCAAGCTGTTTGCAGTCTTGCTACTGGAGAAGTAAATTAAATGCTGAAAACAGTGAGAGGCAAAATGCTGCTTGAAAAATTTATCGAACTGTGACTGGTCAACAGTGAATGGGATTCTGATATAAGACCAACAGACAGCCATATGAGTTTAAACCGAAGAAGGTAGGGGTCACTGTAAATTAGAGCTGCCAAAAGAACAAGCAACCCAAGACACTCAAAAGCATCAATTGATCTGTGCATGCCAACAACTAGAAGATGACAAGATGGCCAGTGGAAAGACACACCCAGGGCTGGTCCATGATCAGTATGTATGACTATATGCCATCAATCACAGTATCCACCAACCCATCTATCCATTATATATAAAAATGGCCGTTAATCACTATTCATATCTACAAATCTGAAAAATACAATTTTGTTGAGCGTAGGCCTGGAGGCGCATTTACAGTGGACATTGCCCATGGCACAGGGAGATGGAGCTCTGTCACTGATCCAAATGTGTGTTCAAAAAGCAAACTGGTCATTGGATAAGTTGGTCATGGGGTTGCAGAGGATAAGAAGCTTAGCACTAACTCAGCCATCCTGGAGGAAGGTGCATTTCCTGTCAAACTGTAGCTCCCAGCAATGGCCAGCTGTACCTTGGAAGCACAAAGGAAAGAGGAATTTTAAAATAACTATCCAGAGCAGAGAATGTGCCTGAGTCAGTTCATGTCATAAACCACACCACTATCTTTGCTATCCATGTGCAGTTTTGAGAATCTTTTAAGGATAGGTCAATGGGGAAAACCTCACCTACCATCAGAATGACAGCATCTAGAACACCCCTATCTCTTCCTTACTGTGGAAGTTGAGGAGTGGCAATGGGACACAGTAGATGATGGATTGTAGGGGACACTAAAAGCATGGAAAAAATATCTGTAAGGTGGATGTCATTGCTGCAACTACACACAAAGTTAGAGTGAGCCTTCCATTCAGATAATGGCTGATAAGTTGAGGAGTGGCAATGGGACACAGTAGATGATGGATTGTAGGGGACACTAAAAGCATGGAAAAAATATCTGTAAGGTGGATGTCATTGCTGCAACTACACACAAAGTTAGAGTGAGCCTTCCATTCAGATAATGGCTGATGCACTGCCATCACTAGAACTATAAGATTTTTAAAAACGTTCAAGGTGTCACAACTGTTATATGACTGGTCACATTTAAAGAACATGCCTATCTAAAAATCAGCTCATCCAGTAAGGCAGGTAAACAATACATATAGACTGAAGAAACACAGTTTCCAATTGGGAACTTCATATGGTCAAGACCATATGATCAAAGTTTCAGTATTTCAAAATTCTGAATGGAGATCTGCATACAGCACGGAACGGGAGATTTCCCTTTTCCTTGCTGTAGTGTGATCTCGGAGTTGGTATATTTAAGTAGCGGGGGGTGGGGGTGCAGGGGACTTTGCCCCCCTGCATAATAGTTTAATTAGTTGTTCTTTTTGAGGGGATTTGTTTCGGAATTTCGATATTCTGAAAAATCGATCATACGGTCTCAGTCATATGATAATCAGTGTTTCGGAAGTTCAAGATTCCGAAGTGAATATATATATATATATATATATATATATATATATATATATATACATACATACATATAGTTATAGATATGAAGTATTGAGTAATAAAAAGGTTGTCTGACATACCTACTGAGATGACAACTCAGACCTGAGATTTATTTTGGGAAACCATGCAAATCTTAGGTCACTCTGTTGCAACACAGTTCTTCAAAGGAAATTATGACCTGTTAATTGTAGCTGGATAACTAATAAATATGTATGTATCTCATTCACCACTGTGTATTTATATAATTTGTTCATGTTTATGTATATACTGCTGCATGTTTGTTATCATTTGGCACAGGCTGTGACTGTAAACGATCCAGTATTTCATTTACACTGCTAAAAGTGAAACATAGGAACAATAACAGGCAGGTGATCACAGGGTCCAAAGTAGGCTTAACCATATATACCTTTAGACAGATGCACTTTAAGGTTCTTGCCACTCTTTACAAGTACTTAATAATACCCACCTCCTAAATTATTAGGGCCATACATAATAACCGTGGTGTAAATGTATGTCTACACATCCAATCATCAAGATTAGTCTTAAGGGCAGATAAAATGGTATTTAGATGAGGGCCAGTAGTGGCAACTTGTTCCATATGCCATGGATATAGGAGGAAAACAGATATATGAAAGAGCCATCCACAGTGGTTGGAACTAGATTAAAAAGCCACAGCAAGGCTGTTCACAAATTAAACAGATAGCAAAATCTCCACATGTGGATTACAGACTTCTGAAAAAGGCCTGGATTTGCATGTAATATGTTTCCAGAATACACTGCTGAAGGGAACCCTTCAAGCCAATGGTGGAAGATCACCTACACAGAAAACTGAGATACAGCTGTGGTGTCACATTACCATATTGTTTATTATTATAGCTTTTTTTTTATTTTTCTACTATGACAGTTCACTCTACCCCTTCCCTCTCTCACAGTGACTGTGCATTATATTTCCAATCTAATCCAATCAATGCCCTTCATGGGTTCATAAGTGTTTACTAGGCTGATGACCATGAGGGCTTTTTTAAGCACAGCCATGCATCCCACATCTCTGACAAGTTCTGGTAACTTTGATAAGTGTAAACAGGGGCTTGGGAGATGAAGCATTTACAAGTAGGAGCTTGGGAAATGAACCATTTACAGGCTGTCTTTGTTCATTAGAGACATAGGTGCCACACCATGCTGAATTTCCTGTTCCCCATCCATTTGTCCAAGGAATTGGGTTAGGGAGGAACTCTGCTTCACGTGGATGAGGAGTCTGTTCCAGAGAAGGTAGAGTTTTGGGGATACATACCTGCCTCTACAGCAGGGTCCTAGTTAATTCACAGGCAATGATTAAGTCTTTAAAATGGGTAATTCTGATGCTGTTTGTTTTGCTGATATGCTGGAAGTCCATCAGAGTGGGGCATAACAATGCCTTGTATGCCAGGCATAGATCTCTCCTCAACAGCCTGTAAGAGGCAGAATACAAGGATAGGGCCTTGCAGTGGTCTGCATAGGATATGTTATTTACAACCTATATTCTTTTAGTGAGGAACTTCTGTCAACATTACAATTGTTGGATGCACCTGGTTAGGTACATACCACAGGGAGCATTGTACTCAAGGATAGGTCTGACGAATAGTAAATATAGTGGAAAAATGACTTTCCTTGACCTAGATCCATACCTTTGTTTATAAGTTGCACAACATAGAATGATTTCCTCACTACTGTGATGGTAAAAGACTAGATTACTGCCTGTGTGTGTCCCCAAGTCCCTAACAACTAGGTCAGCTCTTAGGGGTGTGTTGTCAATATGATAGTTACCAGGGGTTGATGACTTCCCAAAGGATACTATTATGCATGTCTTCGCATTTAGTTTTAGTCTATGGCTCTGACACTAGCTATGTGCTTGTATCATCTCTTCCTGGAGAGCAGTTGTGTGAGTGGGGAATTCTGTTACTGCTCCTAATTTGCAATCATCTGCACATTTAGTCAGTATGAGACGACTGACATTCACCTTGACTTCAGAGAAGTAAATGCCAAAAAGGAGCTGTTTCGGGACCAATTCATGAGGGACTCTACTTGTGTCTGGCCTCTTTGTAAAGGTGGACTCCCCAATTCTAACTTCCTGTGTCCTATCTGTGAGTCAGCTGGCTATCCATTAGGTGACATAGGAGTTTATACCTCACCTCACGAGTATGTCAACAATGCCCAAGTAGGGTACTTTGTCAAATGCCTTGCCCAGTTCAATGTAGGCAATGTGAACAATTGCCCTTATCCATTGCTTTGGTGAACTCAGAGAAGTACACCAGGTTGAGTACGCATGACCTGCCCTTGACAAAACCAAATTTGGCTGGGTACAGTGTCTGGAGGTTTCCTATGTCATTAGTGATCATTTTCATGATAATTCTTTCCATGGCTTTGCATATGAGACTAGTGAGACTTATAGGTTTGTAGATGGGCCGATTGTGCAGAAGGATGACTGTTGCTGGTCTCCATTCATGAGATACAAAGCCTGTTTGGAGGTTACAGTTAAATAATAATTCCAGAGGGCATGATATGCTCATGCTTCATGCTATTTAGAAAGCATCCTGGGATATTGTCCAGGCTTGTCAATGAAGTGTTCTTGGCCTCAGAGAGAGAGAGAATTAAGGACCTGTTCCCTAGTGATAGCAGGAGGAATTATATTTGATGGCATTTCCTGAGGGAAGGCTGAAGGGGAGAGAGGGGTAAAGTTGGAGTTGAATTTGTCGGCCAATACATTTGATCTATCTTCTGACTCTGTATAGGTGGCTCCATTAACAAGGAGCTCTACAACAACTGTGTATTGCCTTTGAGGTTCTGGGATTACCTAAACAATACCTTGTGGTTGTCCTTGGCCAAATTTACCTGAAATATGGCTTTGATAGACTTTATTAGTCCTCTGAGTTGTTTGTTTAGTTTGATGAGGGTGTTTTATCCTGCTGGGTACTGCACCTCCTAATTTTTGCTATGATTTTCTTCATCTGTTGTACAGCTTATTGATGTGATTCCTTCAGGGTGAATTGTTTTTTGAGTTAGTTCTGTACTTCTGTCTGGTGGGTACACCTGCCACTATGCAACCACTAACATGTTGGTATAGGGTTTCTGGAACATTTCCATGTAGGCAGCAGTGTTCTCATTGTTTATAGGTTGGTACTAGGCTATCGGCCCTATGGCCTATACAAGCCTAGCCATAACAATTCCCTGGATATTTCTTCCCACAATATTTACTTTCCTGGACCCCTGTCTAGCAGGGCGATTGACATGATCCCCGGGGTGAATTTCCTATCGCCCATCCAATCATCAAGGTTCCTTTTGAAGAGGGCCAAGGAGGCGGTCTGCTTGACATGTATGAGCAGTCTATTCCATAGTAGGGGAGTCTTTGGGTCAGGAACCTATCCCTCCAGCATGTTTTGTTCATTATGATGACAAGGTTTAGATCCCTGGAGCATGTGGCTCTGAGGGATTGGGATCTATTTAAGTGGAGCATGTCCAATAGCTCAGGGTTTGACATGGCCTTGTATGTTAAGCAGAGATCGCCTCTGAGTAGATGATATGCCACAGAGTATAGCTGGAGTTTTTTTAGATGGTCAGCACAGGGCATCTGCTTTAGGCCTGTGATTCTTTTAGTGAGGTATTTCTGCAGCCTTTCCAGCTGTTGCACATGTCTTGTGAGGTACATACCAAATGGAGCATTGTACTCTATAATGGATCTAATGAGGGATGAGTACAATGGGACAATGACCTCCTTTTTTTCTGGATGAAAATTCCTTAGTGATGAGGTGTGCCACATAGAAGGCTTTCCTGATTGTTCGGGCGATGTGGTTATTGAAGGTGAGACCACTGTCCACCTGTGTCCCTAAGTCTCTCATGACACTTTTGGTGTTTAGTGTACTGCCACCTATTTGGTAATTCATGGGTACATGTTTTTTCCCAAAAGGGATAACTATACATTTCTTGGCATTAAGCTTGAGCCCATGGCTCTGGAACCAAGCATCTGTTTCTGTAAGGCCCTTTTGTAGAATATCCACATCATTTGGGGATTCAATAATGGCTTCCAGTTTGCAGTCATTTGTGAACTTTGTTAGCCAGTGTCCCTTAGCGCTGGCCTGTACTTCAGAGAAGTAGATGCCAAACAAGAGAGGTCCTAGGTCTGAACCCTAAGGTACTCCACTTGTCTTGAGATGGATCTGGAGTCGGCTACTTTTACAGTCTGGGTTCTGTCAGTAAGCCAATTGGCAACCCATTGAGTGACATAGGGATTTATGCCCAGCTTAGTAAGTTTATCTATGATTCCAGAGTGGGGGATGGTGTTGAAGGCCTTGGTGAGGTCCAGGTAGGCTGTGTGGACCACCTTACCCTTGTCCACAGCTCTGGAGACTGATTCAAAGAAGTCAATCAGGTTCAGGAGACAAGATCGGCCCTTCACAAACCCAAACTGGGTGGGATCCAGTGTTTGAAGGTTGCCAATGTCTTTGTTTATAAGTTCCATGATAATACATTCCATGACCTTGCAGATCAGGCTCGTCAGACTGATGGGACGATAGTTCCTGGGATCCAAGGTGTATACCCCCTTGTGGAGTGGGATAATTGTAACTGTGCGCCACTGAGTGGGGATGAAGCCTGAGGTAAGGCTATGATTAAACATGACACTTAGGTGAGGTGCCAGTTCATTTTGTAGTCCATGTAGTACACAGCCTGGTATGTCATCTGGTCCCATGGATGCTGTATTCTTAGCTGTGGAGAGTGCAGTTTCTACCTGCGTGGCTGTGATTACCAGAATTTGGCAATATTTTGGTACTGAAATGGGCCCTTTACAGGGTGAGAGAGGGTGAAGTTGGCACTAAATTGATCTGCCAGGATATTGGCAATATCCTTGGGATCAGTATATTTAATGCCATTCTGTTGTAGCTCAGAGCAGATCTGAGCATTGCCATTTAGATTCTTGACATAACTATAGAATGCCTTGTGGTTGTCTTTGGAATCTCTGGCAATTTTATTTTTGTAACTAGCTTTGAAGGATTTTATGAGGGATCTCAGCTTCTTACTGAGGCTGGTAAAGTGAGTTTTTTGCATCCTGGGATTTTCTTTTCTGCAACAGTTTCTTCCTTCTATTTTATAGTTTGTTTATGGCAGGGGACCACCAGATTGGCTTCCTTTTTTTTGGAGGAGCGCATCTTGGCTCTATTTGGGATGGGGCTTGAAATTTTGCCAGGTTATCAGGTAATAATAGGAAGTTGTCCTTATAGCAGTTCCTGAATATCCCTGGTGTTGCAAGTTTTATTTTTCCTTCAAAGGAGACCATTTTATGGTCTGACCTTACCATAGAAGACATTATAGCAGGGGGTGTACAGCACTCTTCCATATTAGTGAGGACCATATCCAGTATCTGGTCTAGCGAGTTTTGTTTCCTCTTACTGAGTTGTGGTATTTTGTGCTGGGTATTTTGGAGTTGCTGCTTGAGGCTTGGGTATCTTCACTCCATTTCTTTTGGTTACCAGTTTGTGTTTACAAAGTCCAGGAATCTCTGTGCCTGTACATTTGGTGTCATATATGATTCCCAGTTAACAGTGCTGTAATTAAAGTTGCCCATGAATATGGTATTAGGCTGAATGGTGTGTGTTTCTAAGTTTAAATACATATTATGGATTTCCTGCATCACAGAGGAGGACCTATTGCTTGCAAGGAAGTGGCATGGGATTTTGCCTATGGTGATTTGAAAGTGGAGTAGCTCAAATGCATCGCCCTGTTTGATCAGCCTTGTGGTATATTTATTTCATAATTTCTAGAAAAGCAATATTGATGTCACTACCAGTTTTGATGTTAAAGTTATTTTTTTATTTAATTTACAAAAGTTTTACATTTTTTTTTTCTTTATACTCTGTATAACTATACTACAACATATTTCTTCCTTGAATAGTGATATGCCTGTTGTAAATATTGCTGTTCATTATTCATTTTTACAGTTTAGAGTTTTTCTTCTCCCAGGACTCCACTGAAAATGGGACCTCTCAGCTGGACATTTCTGGTTGACAAATGTAAATAAATAAATATAACAGGGAATGAAAGCAATAATCTTGGTGGGTCCATTAAAAACTCCCTTGAAGCAGTTCCCTGTCTTGTATCATGCAGACTAGAAAAGGAAGACATTTCATTCCCAAAAAGTTCAATTAGGCATTTCTTAGCATTGAGTTTAAGACTATGGCTTTGGTATCATTTGTCAGTCAGAGATGGACATTATTGAAGAATGCTAGTGACTGCTGGGGAGTCAGCGATAAACCCCATATGTTCATAGGTAATTACTAGGCTAGCTGCCTTAATGGCCATTCTAAGCCTAGACAATTTCCCTTCCAATGGTGAGAATCAAACACCTTGTGTCTGAGTGTCAAACACCTTAATCATTATACCAATACACAACCATTTTTATCTGAATCTCTCCTTATAGGTCCATAGGTGTGTACTAGGCTAATGGCCCTGGAGCCTTTACAAGCCTAGTCATAGGATTACCCTGGCATCATGCCACCCGACCTTAGTTACCAGTGCCACTGTCGAGTAGAGACAGTGGAGTGATCCCTGAGGTGAATTTTCTATTTCCCATCCATTCATCAAGATTTTTCTTGAAGAGGGCCAGTGAGGTGCTCTGCTTGACATGTATGGGAAGTCTATTCCATCCCATGGGCAGTCTCTGGGTTATGAACCTGTCCCTCAAGCATGTTCTGTTGATTGTGGTAATGAGGTTGAGGACTCTGCAGTGTGTGGTGTGAAAGGATTGGGATTTCTTTAGATGTAGCATTTCTAGCAGAACTGGGTCAGACATGGCTTTGTAAGTCAAGCAGAGATTTCAAGTAGGTGATATAAGACAGAGAATAGTTGGAGTTTTTTGAGTCTGTCCATATAGGACAAGTGTTTAAGGCCTAAGATCCTCTTTGTGAGGTACTTTTGTGTCCTCTCCAGTTGTTGCAGGTGTCTAAGGTACATGTCTGAGGTACATTCCAAATGGGGCATTGTACTCGACAATTTGCCTAATGAGGGAAGAGTAGAGGAAGACAATGACCTCTTTCTTCCTAGATGTAAAACCCTTAGTAATGAGATGTGCCACATTGAAAGACTTTCTGACCACAGTGGCAATGTGGTGGACAAAAGAGAGGTTGCTGTCAACCTGTGTTACCAGATCTCTTATAACGCCTTCTGTGTTCAGTGGACTACCACCGATGTGGTAATTCAAGGGAACTGGGTTTTTCCCAAGGGGGATGATGACACATTTTTTGGCATTAAGCTTAAGGCTATAGTTCTGATACCAGTCATTGGTCTCAGTGAGGCATTTCTGTAAGATGTCAGCATCATTTGGGGAGTTAATAATAGCTCCTAACTTGCAATCATCTGCAAACTTTGTCAGCCAGAGTCCTTTCATGTTGGCCTGGACTTCAGGGAAGTAGATACCAAACAGGAGAGGACCCGGGACCGAACCCAGTGGGACCCCACTCATGACTGGTCGGCAGTCTGACTTGGAGTCAGTTACTTTCACACTGTGGGTTCTATCTGTGAGACAGTTTTCAACCCACCTAATGGTATAGGGGTTGATGCCTAGCTTGGTGAGTTTCTCTATGATTCCTGAGTGGGGAATGGTATCAAAGGCCTTGACCAGATCAAGGTAGGCTGTATGAACCACCTTGCCTTCATCCACAGGTCTGGTGACTAACTCAAAGAAGTCGACCAAGTTGAGCAGGCATGATCAACCCTTCACAAAACCAAACTGTGTAGGAGCCAGAGTTTGGAGATTCCCCATATCCTTGTTTATTGGGTCCATGATGATGCATTCCAAAGCTTTGCATATCAGACTTGTCAGGCTAATGGGGCGATAGTTCCCAGGGTCTGTAGTTGCTCCTCCTTTGTGGAGAGGGATGACTGTAGCAGTGCGCCACTTGGTAGGGACAAAGTCTGAGGTGAGTTTGTGATTGAACAGGGCACACAGGTGAGGTGCCAGTTCACTCTGTAGTTCATGTAGAAACACAGCCAGGGATATTGTCAGGTCCCATAGAAGCTGTATTCTTGGCCTTGGACAGTGCTGTTTTAACCTGTGCAGCAGTAATAATGCTTGCCTGGCAATCTACTGGTATTGTGATTGGTCCTTTGGGGGGAGGGGTAAAGTTGGCACTGATGTCCAGTAGCTCAGAGCAAATCTGGGTATTGCCGAGATGATTCTTTCCATAACTATAGAAGGCCTTGTAGTTGTCTTTACTATCTGCTGGAATTCTGTTTTCATAGCTAGCTTTAGAGGATTTGATGAGGGATCTCAACTTGTTGTTGAGGCTGATAAGGGAGGTTTTTCCAGTCTTGGGACTTCACCTTATTCCACATCAGTTTCCTCCTTCTGTTGTAGAGTTTGTTTATGGCAGGGGCCCACCAGATTGGCTTCCTTTTTTTGGAGGAGTGTGTCTTGGTTCTATTGGGTATGGCGAGATCCATGCATTTGTGTACATGTTCGTACAGTGCATTGGTGTATGATTCGGCGGTCATGCAACTATTCTCCATTTGCATGGGTGCCATGAAGTTATCCACCTCTGTTTTTAGGAGCCCAAAGTTAGCTTTGGAGAAGGTTTTTCATGGTGGTTACCTTTGTGGGGGTGGGGGGGTGGGGGGTGGATTTCCAAGGTGATTAGTTTGTGATCTGATCTAACCAGGGAGGAGTTGACTATTGGTGTAGAGCAATGGTCACCCATGTTAGTAATGACCAGGTCAAGGATGTTACTACCTCTAGTAGGGGCAAGAACGAGCTGGTCCAGGGCAAAGGAATTAATGAATGCCAGGAAACGTTGGGCAAGTGTATTGGTACATGAGTACTTTTCCCAGTTAATGGAGGGGTAGTTGAAGTCACCCAATATGAGAGTGTTAGGTTGGACCCTAATATTTTCCAGGGTGGTTAGGAACGTGGAATGTGAATCTTGGGACATGGTTGGGGGCCTATAGCAGGCTACGACCTGAATCGCTGTCTTACCCACTGTTAGCTGCACCTGAAGTATCTAAAATTTCTCCTCTGTATTTTTGCCTATATTGCCTTTCCTTTCTTACCCTTTATTCCCTACACTGTCTAATGTATATCTTAATGTCTAGTTCTCCCTTATACCTCCCATCTGAAGATATTTTCTATACTGTATTCATTTTTCCAACTTTTCCACTATTGACCCATTTTACAAAATTTATTTTAAATGCCCTTTTCAAATTTCTTCTACTTTTTTGCTGAAACATTCTTGCTTCACTACTTTGTCATTAAATCTGTGAAGAGGTTCATAGATTGTTACTAGGCTAATGACCCAGAGACCCTTTCTAAGCCTAGCCAAGTTTTCCCAAAAGAATAATGATGTTGTGTATTTGAATAGGACATTGAGAGCCAGGCATTTATGTTACCTCTCTCCATAAGAGACATGGGTGCAATGCTTGGTGTAAATTTCCTATTCCCCATACAGTGGTCTATGTTTTAAGTCACAGACAAAATTTGGGTCACTAGATCTTGTATTTCTGGTACTCTTTGAATGGTTTGATAAGAGCAGAATACAGCGGGATAATGGCCTCTTTGGACCTCCTTTGTGCAGGGCAGTGACTATAGCCATCTTCCATTCCTTGGGCACAAAACCTGACAGAAGGCTCCAGTTGAAAAGTAAAACTGATTCAGGTGGATCACAGAGGTCAAGTTTCATGCTATTAAATATCCTGGAATGTTATCAGGGCCCACCGATGCAGTGTTTCTGACCTTGGAAAGTGCATTGATGACCTGTTCCCTAGTAATGGTTGGGAGGAATGTTGTATGCAGTATTTACTTTGGACTATCAGGGGAATGGGGAGAGAAATTTGAGCTGAAACAGTCAGTCAAAAGGTTGACAATGGCCTCCAGTTCAGTGTGGATGATGCCATTTACAATAAATTCTGCTTATTCTTGTGTATTTCTCCTGAGTTTACAGACATAGATGTAGAAAGCTTTATGATTGTCCTTTGCCTGAGTAGCTATTTTTTCTTCAACTATAATCTTTGAAGTATTAATTAACTAGTATGTATGGCTTTGCTCCTCCTACACTTAGCCACAATTTTTCTTCTTTTGTTGTATAACCAATTGACACTGTGATTCCACCAGGGTGGCTTGCTTTTTGGGTTTGTCTTAATATGAGTGGGTACAGCTCACTCTGTACTGCTATCAATATGGCTGTACAGAGATTTTGTAAATAGCTCAGCATATACTATTGTGTTAAAGGATGTTTGGAATTTAGCTATGGTGTTGCTTAGTAGAGCGAGATTCACCTTGGCATAGCTCCTAAAGGGTTTTGGTTTTGCTTGATCCACAGATTTAATTTTTATTTCAAGTAATATTCCTTTATGGTCATATCTGATGAGCAAAGATATTACATTGGATGAGAAACATCACTCCCCCTCCATGCTCACGAGTATAAGGTCAAGGATGTTTGTACCCCTGGTAGGAGAATGGAGCAACTATTCCAGGATGTTAGTATTAACAAAATTTAGGAATCACTGGGCTTGTGCATTAGAAGTGGTTCAGGATCCCCAGTCTATAGAGGGGTAGTTGAGATCCCCCATGAATATCCTATTGGGTTGAATGGTGAGGGACTCTAGTACATTGAGATAGGTATCATGGATTTCCTGGGCCATGGAGCAGAATCTATAGATTGCAAGAGTATGATATGAGACCCTGTTTATGGTGAGCTGCAGATGTATGAATTCCAGTGGGTCATACACTAACTAGTCTGGGTGTGAAGTTGTTTTTTAATACAGATGAGACTCCTTTCACCTTTAGTTCCCTCCTGTGCAGTAGGTGATCTAAAGGTTTGAAAGGCATTATAATCTTGCATTGCTGGAGTAGTTTTCATGACATTAAACCATATCTCCTTTACTACACAGATGTCTACACTCTACAGGGAGAGGAAGGCTTGCAGGGAATGGAGTTTCTTTTTAAGACTTCTAGCATTGAGCAATACCACCTTCAGATATTCCTTCACAGGTTCAGTTAAGTTATTAGGTGTATCGGTTTGGCATTGCCTAAAAAGGCACAATAGGGGTGGCAAAGGTCTTTGCCAATATTAGAAAGTCTAGTGGGAATAAGTGCAGCATGGCCTGTCATCCATGTCCTCTCAGGCTGTCAAATATTGTACCCCCCAGATTGACACCAGAAGCCAAGCTAATTGTTAAAATCTATCATTTTCTGTTGGTAAAATGGCATAGTCCTTGGAAAAGGTAGTATGTTGCTTAGTGCTAGGTTCATACCTGCTTGGAACACAGTCAATGAGCTCGACTATGTCTTGCTTCATATAGTGAAGGGAGGTATATCTCAGGTCATTAACATGCACATAAACTATGACAGAGTTATACTGGTACCTATGGCTCAATGACTAGAGTGCCCGTGTGCCTTGATGGACCCTAGCTATGGTAAGGCAGCTAACCGTGAATCTCTCCTTACTCGGTCTGGTGAAGGGGATATCAGTGCACCTCACTATAGAATCACCATTGATCAGTAAATTTGGCTGTGTGCTGGTTTGCCTTTAGGGCATAGCAGTAGAGGTACTGGATGCAGTGTTACTATGTGTAGCTGTGGGTGGTGTTTTAACAGAGTGTTTACATGATGACTGAAGACCCTTTCTTTGATTATACTGTGCAGAAGATCTTAGGGTTTTATGAAGGTACCTGTAAGTGCCACAGCATAAGTTGTTTTATGTGCAAGGTCTTTACCCTGTGCAGTACATGGTACAAGTGTCACTGACAACCTCTACAGGATTAGTTTTAGTTGCATTAGAGAGTTTTGCCTCTAGCATTAAAGTGTACTTACAAGTCACACATACTTTATCTGTTTTATTAAGAATAAGTGGGTTGTCAGTGTACATGAGGCAATTACTACTTTGTCTCAGAATAGCCATTTCAACCAGAATGGCCACAGATAGAAAGTTGGGAAGTGCATATCCATGGCTACTGAGCTACTAGGGAAGAGTGAGGGAAATTTAAGTATTAAATAGGTCAATAAGAGAAGGGACGTGTTGAGTAACGCTCAGCTATGTGCAAACTAGTTGCTCTAGTAGTTAAAAAAATCTTTCAAGACAGTAATTCCATGTGACTGTAGATCACAAACCTTCTTAATGTAAAACAATTGGTTTGGAGCTCAAATATTTAAACCAGAACAAAAGATACTTAGAATAGCAGGCACAACAAGCCTTCATCAGCAATTCTCAGCTCAGAAGGGTGGAGGCTACCCTCTCCTCCCACAAGAGTGCAGACTACAAACCTTCTTAATGTAAAATAACTGGTTTGGAGCCCACGTGCTTAAACCAGAACTGACACTTTTAGAACAACAGACACAATCACAATAAGCCTTCAACCAGCAATTCCCATCTCAGAAGGGCATAGACTACCCTCTCCTGCTACAAGAGTATTGACCACAAACCTTCCTTATGTAAGATAACTAGTTTGAAGCCCAAGTGCTTAAATCAAAACTAAGAGGCTTAGAATAACAATTACAATGTAATCAGGCTACTAACTACGAATAATAAATGCAGCAGATTAAATGCAACAAAACACTTTAAGATTGTGCAGCAAAAAGCTAAATAAAGTAGGAAGAAGCACAAATACAGAAAAAGCAGCTGAATAGAGTGCATTCTTTTCATTTTATTTTTTTAATAAATAGGAAGGGAGGAAACAGAAGATAATTTAAGTTTAAGAGATGAAGGGGAGGGTCTTCCCAGCTGATCTCTTAGTGCTCAGTAGAATGAGCTGATGAGAAGGGATTGGAAGGAGTGTACAAAATCAGATATATATTAGGGTTGGGTAACTCAAAAGCCACCAAGTTTAAAAGTACAACAGTAGAAGGGTGAGTGGGAGGGAAAAATAAAATGCAGTCAGAGATCAGCAATAGCTAGGCAGAGAACAACAAGTCAAGCAAGCACTACAGCTAAATAAAGATGTTACTAAATGTTTGTAGTTAAATGAGGAATGCTATTTCTCAGCTCCTCCTACTAATTAGCTGGATGTTATTCACTGTCTGCAAAATAATTCTTTTCTAACTGACCCTTACTGGACTAAACCATATACTAATAATTAATACTCTTTGCCCTGTGTGTGTGTGTGTGTGTGTGTGTGTATGTTCATAGATTCATAAAAAATGTATGCATGTATATCTACATCTAGCTAGATAGATATCCATTCACATATCCACACACTGACTTTTTCACCTAAGCATAAACTTCCCAATATAGAAATATTACACTGTTCCTTAATATATACATTGCATTTCTATTTCTCTTTTCTTAAATTAGTATTCTCTCACCTATGTAATACTGCATTGAGACAGCATATACATTTTTTATCCTCTCCAAAAATTCTCTCATATGAAATATATTTCAGTGTACATACATGATCTTTAATACCTTCTATTTGCCAAATCAGTTTTTATACTCTTACCCAACCGTACTACAGCTGCATATAAATCTTTGTGTTTTTTCCATATATCACACTTCCTTATCCCCGAACAATCTTCTTCTCCCGTTTGACAATACTACTTTTACCTCAATCTCTTAAATGACCAGATATATTTAGCCTGACATCCATCATCCCCACCAAAAACAAATGCAAGGGTACTAATTCATTTTGTGATCAGTATTTTCCTTATCTATGACTTAAAGTTGTTTACATTCAAAAGGCACATCTTTATTTTATCCATCTTCTATTATTTCCTTTTTAAAAAAAATATTTTAAACATTCTTTCTGTTTTCTCATGTCAGTAATATATGCCATTTACTTTTATTTAGATAGGTCTACCTTCTGTGGACTATCCCCAGTACTTAAATATAAAATTTCATATTTATTAAGGGATGGAGGCAAGAATGAAGGTTGAAGGGTTCGTTTCTGAAAACCTAAGTTTCAACAGAGGAACCAGCCAGGGGTATCTTCTTTTTCCTTCCTTATTTGCCTTATGCTTAGACCCACAGGCAAAGAAAATAAGGGACTCTCGTATTCAACGGTATGACTGGTATATTACAAAAGAAAAATTGGCCTTAATAGGGGAATGATATTATTTTGTATTTGATAAATCCAGAAAAGAATATTTCAGTGTTGCAGAACATTTTGAGGCAGTTTCACTTTTTTCAGGGTATAGAATAACATGAGAATAAAACAAAGGCTGTAACAGTAAACTATGTTTCTACACGTGAATTGGTTTAGTAATACCCATATTTATGAAGCATAAGAAGATGAAGTATTTACATGCTTAAATGAAGAAAAAAACATTATATTATGACAGCTAATGATATGTGGGGAAACAACTCAACAAAACTAATACAAAACATGAGAAGTTGGAATCTCTTAACAAGGGATGTGGATAGTGAAGTAAAACAGTGAAAATGGTTTTATTCCCTTTAATGTTATATACAGGGTCAGGCATAATTTAATTAAAAAAAACAGAGGAGTATCAGCGAACCATAATTAGTAAAGAATTGAAGGAATTTATTTGGGAAGAGAAAGAGGGCAAGAGTTAAGTGAGAGAAATTGTTTCTTCCCACAGAACAAGGTGGTTTAGGATTACCAGACTTGAAGGGATACTTCAGAGCTACGTAGTTAAGGCTCATATACGTACCACAAGCCAAAGTCTACAAATCAAAGTGGGAAGAAATTATGCAGAATTGGGGGGGGGTGTTGTTTCAAAAATAAGGAGACTAAGATTTTGCATGAATACACTTAAGAACAGTAAAACATACAGCATATTATATTTGCATAGTGGCAGAAAATAAAATATGCCAATACAAGAACTGAGAAAAGGGATTTTACCAATAAGGATGACTGTATGCAGAGTCATAGGAAAGAGGGAGCCGGAACGTATTGGCAAAAATTAGCAAAGGAACCACAGTACTGGGAGCAAATAACTTGGGAGCGGAAAGTCATAGATTGGGATGAGGCCAGAATGCCTTTCCTACCAGGAATTGATAAAAAAAATAATTCAGGTGTAGAGAAAGTGACAGGGGAGTGTTAAATGAAAGAACAGCTCATCTGAGTTTATAACTGAGTCTAGTATAGAAGCTGCAGTAAAAATATTGGATAATTAGTAGGGCATGTGAAATAATGTATAATAACTATAAAAATCAATCAGAAGAGGTTAGAAGGGAATGGGAAATGGAAATGCAATATACATAGAAAAAATGGAAGGATATTTGTATGGCAGCTATGCAACAAAATCTAGAAGGTTTAGGATTTTTGCATGAATGTTATTTTCACATGTATTTCATACCCCAAGTAGACATCAGTGAATGCTACCACAGGTAGACAGCAATTGCTGGTGGTGTGAGGGGAAAAATGGAGTAACTGGGAGCATGTTTTGAGTGCTGTTTAGTGACAATAAAAAATGGCAGCTGTTTGCGTCTTAACTTTTTGACCTTAATAGCAGCTTAATATGCTGCCATGAAGCAGCAGACTTGTTCGTCAGCAAGCATTATCTATATATTAGCACCCGGTTTGTTCTCTATTCGGGGTGGTGATATACAGGTTGCCCACTCTCTAAACATCAATAACAAGCATTTCTTTAGGTTAGTTAAACAGAATGACGAGCTGGAGTTTCTCCACAAGCAGGTCACCATAGATAAAATCCCATACCTTATCCTAGTAAGCTATAGGTCACTTTTTAGGCTCTGTGAAACTCATAGCACATACTTAGACCTACTGGAGGCGCTCATCATACAAACTGACACCTTACTCATGGGGGACTTTAATTACCTGTTGTGAAGAGTGGGTCAAGATAAATAAAGGCTGCCAGCCTAGGCAGATAGAACTTTATAGATAATTCTATCATCTGTAAATACCAATGTAAGACACAGGCTTGTTGTCTTGAATGTAAAGAAATACTGTTACATATGGAAATGGAACTGGAAATAAATGTGACAACAGTGCACTCTACTGACCAAAGTAAAGCATGTGGTGACCCTTTGATGTAGACAGTGATGTCGATGGGTCTAGATGAAGAAATTCTTTCTATTGTTTTAACCAAGAGTTAAATTGCTAGATTTAAACATGCAAATGTATTTTTATTGCTCTGCTCCTGACCAGCTGCAAGGTAACAAAAGGGAGATGTTAAGAATGTTTGTTAGCCTGGGAACCTAAGGAAAGTGTGAAGAATGATGTAATGTAAATCAGAACTTCAATTTCAATTTAAACAGAGAGAACCAGAGAGGATTAAGCATTTTTGCCTTGACCATCCAACTTATCAGCACTCTGTCTGTTTTCTTATGCAAGTTATCTTAGACTTGTGTTTTCTTTTAGAAATAGCTAGGAACTAGAAAGATTAGACTAAGTGTTTTTCTGTGATGTCAGACTGTACTACTGAATTATTTTAAGTATTTCTCTGTGATCTCTGAACTCTTGATTAGCACTGTGTAGTAAGAAGTATTGTCTTGTGTTTTTAGTACTTATTATTAAATATTTTTAAAACATTTCAACTGTGGCTGTTTTGTGTAGAGATAAGTTAAGCTCTAAGAGTACATTGCATGTATAGGGATTCTGTACCAAGTCACTCTAATAAGCCTTGACTGTTTAGTTATATTACCAATTGGATAATAATATTACACAGTAATAATTGGACACATTTTTAAGGGTCTTTGGGTAGCTGATAATTATTAGCTGGGTGGTGGCAGTAATTGCTACCTTATAGTCTAGGTAAAAAGGGGCACAGCTGGAGGTTTATTACCATTATATCAAGAAAAGGCTCAGATACCAAGCAAATCATTGACTTGGCAAGTCCTGCAATGAAGCCCAGTTTGCTAACAACACGGTCCCAAATAGTCCCAGATAGAGTCTATTAATAGCCATACATGGCAGTCTGGAAATTCTTACTATTGCCACTTTTTTGGACTTTTGTTATTTAAGATCTCCCCTGGCACACTTCCACCAGTGTTCTGCCTTTCTGTAGCCCCTACTACAAAATGCAGTAGTTTCTCCCTGGTCCTTCTCATTTCTGGTTTAGAGTTTCAGTTTGAACACATTTCTCATGCCACAATTCTTCATACCATAGTAAGCCAGCACTTCTTTCAGCACTGCCCAAAAATAAAGCAGGAGAAAACTGTGGAAAGGAAGCTATCAGTTTTTAGATCTGGCAAAACCATATTTTCATCACAGTAATCACTGCTGCAATAGCCTTAGCTATATGGGTAATATCGTTTCAAGGACACAATAGCCGACAAAGCCTTCAAAGCTTAAAGGAACCTTCCACATGCTCAAACCGTTAGGCAGTTTGAGTTAAGTTGCCTAAAAACAGGTTTGAGCCCAATGTCCTTCCGAGTTTTCCTGATGGTGAAGAAAGCTCTCCTCTGGGGGCTTTCAAGGATAGATAGTCAGGTTGTGCTGTTTGTTTGCTGGGAATACAAGTTCCTTTTGAGGAAAAACTTTCCACATAAAAAAATTATTTTTAATGTAGTTTCTCGTTCAGGAAAATTATTTTTAAGATAGCAGTTTCTGTTTTAATGGACTGTCATGAGACTTAACTGTACTTTTAAATGGGTGTGCACATTTTTTCCTGTCAGGTTGGTTGTTGTTTAAAGAAGTTGAAAAAAAAGTTATGTACTTACCATAACATTCCATCTGTGTTGTCCTTTTTCATTTTTGGTTCGGATCTAATCCTCGGATCAGACTTGGCCATTGCTAAAGCTCGTAGCAACCAAACAATTCTTGAGCGTTTCCCTTACCCATAATGTACCAACCCTATGTACCTCAGATCTTGTTTGCTGATTTTACCAGAAAGGAAATTATTGATGTGAAGTTGTTCTATCGCACCGTTCATTCTTTACTGATGAGTTTAGAGTCGATCCCTCGGCTCCGATTCGGCGCCTACTGCAAAGCTCGAGGATTTCAAGTAGCTCGAGGCGAAGTCCATATTTCATGATGCACCCTGAGTTATCTCAGATCTAGTTTGCCACTGCAACTGATCAGAGGTTCTTGCTATCTTGGGCCAGTAAAAACTTTAATTTCTTTATATTTACTAAAATTGTTGCAAGTTTACTGCTAAAATACTTAGATATTTAGATTAGATAACCCCTTCAAGTTTTACATGTAGTATTCTCTTCCCTGTGTGCTTTCTTTATTATATAGTTGGCCTCGTTTTTTCATAGGCTTATTTAAACTTCTATTTCAATTTTCTGACAAAAAAAATTGTTATTCTGTGACCCTTTTGGTCATATTTGTTATCAGTATAATATTGTGTTTCTTAGTGCCTTTTCAGTGACCTTTAGTCATTTTTTTCCTACAAGAGTATTTCATAATTATTAGACTTAGGTGTGTGCATATATTAAGCTTGTGTGTTATTTAGAAGGCTTGTTAGTAGTTATAGTTAGCCTTGGTTTTAAAGGCTTGTGTGTGTGTGTGTGTGTGTGTGTCTGTGATTATAGTTAGCCAGTTTTTTGTTAGACGGCTATTCTATATTTGCTGTTGTTGGGTGTGTCCATTTCTTTTCTGGCTGATGACAAGGACAAACACCCTAAGTCAGGGTTTAAAAAATGCCCTAAATGTGGGCAGAAAATTTCGGTTACAGACTGCCATATGAATTGTGTATACGGCTTGGGTGCCTTGCACTTACAAGAGACATGTGCTATATTGTCAGTCCTTTTCCTCTAGAGTTCTCCAAGAGAGAAAAAGGACGCTTATTGATAGGGGTTTGTTGAAACCTTTCTATCAGGAGGCTTTGAGTGACCAGGATGGATCTAATAAGTCCTCAAAGTCCTCCAAGATTTTGGAGATTCAAAAAAATCAAAAAAATTTAGAGTCTGTGACATCGGCTCCACAGGTCTCGGAGCCAACTCTTTTCTCTTTTCGGAGCCAGTCCCCGGTCTTGGAACCGGTATCCGAAACTCCTAAATCACCTATTCTCCAGTCGGTACCATCAGTCCAATCATCTTGATCTTCTGTGAGCCTCTCTGATTTCGATGTGGATTGGGGGGTGCAGAAGCTTTTACAGGCACCGTCCTTTGCCAAATTATCAGCTCCGACCCACATGGCTTAGGACCTGAAGACCCTTTTGCCAGCTTTATCTATTCCTCTTCTGAGCCATACCGGTCCTTCAGAGCTGGAGGAGTCAGACCTGCTGATTGCCTTTGGAACCAGTGCTCGCTCTAGTGTCTTCAGCTCCATTCACTCTGACGTCCTCGGTGCTGAACGAGGACTCTAGGAGCTGACACTCTCTGTTCAGGTCCAGGGAGGATAGTCAAACAGACTTGTCAGTTATGACTTTGCCTCTCGGGGCTTCGGCTCAGATGAGCTCGGCTCCTGCTTCGGGCTTGGAGCCCACTGTCCCGGTGCCGGGGGTATCAACGGTTTCCTCAGATCCATTAGTCCTTCCACATTGGAGCAGAGGTGCCTTCAAAGCCACGAGTAGAGTTCTGTCTCCCAAGGCATCCTCAACTTTGGGTCTGGCTTCTTCATCCCCTAAAGCACCTGTATCTGCTTCTGTGTCACAGATCCTTGCTAAGCGCAGAGACCTAGAGCCTCAGGAAGCCCCATTGGGAGGTCCATGCTCTTCCGAGACCTCTCCAGAAGCTCCCACTGATGAGGTTCCCAGGAAGTGAGTGTGTAAGAGGAAACACTTGGACTCCCCTGCAGAGTCGTTAACATCCGACACTGACTTGGATTTATCAGAAGGCTCCCCATGGTCCCCCTCTGAGGATATCTCATTTGCTGATATACTGGAAATCCTTAGGCAGAGGGGTGACTGGCAGTCCACCAACCCTACTGAGAATGAGTCGGTCCTCCTGAAGGCTTTCGGTTCTCAGCCCTCCACCTCTTGGTTGTCTCTGCCCTTCGATGAGCTGATGCAGCTGGTCTCACGAAGGGCATGGGAGTCTCTGGATACTATGGAGCCTGTCCCTAGGAGGCTTAAGTTCATTTCTGCCCCCCTAGATAAATATTTCTTGACAAAAGGTGTGCCAGTTGATGCCATGGGGATGGCGGCAGCCACTAAAAAGGAAATGTCTAAAACTTTCTCGTCTGTCCATCCTCCTAACAGAGACTCCAGGATCATGGATAGATATGGGAAGCGCATGTTTAGTTCAGTGACTTTTGCTCTTCGTTCGCTTAACTATTTAACACATTTTACCAGACTACAAAGAGATCTCCTTAAAGAGCTGGGAGATGCTTTTCAGAGTACAGTAGCTGCAGGAGTTACAGACAAGGTTGCCACCCAGCTTGCTACCCTCACTTCTATAGTGAACTCGTCCGTGCACCTCATTTCATGTGCAGCTAATGGAATCAGTAGGGCAGCGGGTACAGGAGTTGCTCTTAGCAGACACTCCTGGATGCACTTGTGTTCCTTCGCGGAGCCCTTCAAGACATCCTTCATGATTACCCCCTTTGATGGCTCATCCCTTTTTGGGCCTAAAGTCAAGGAAACCTTAACCAGGTGTGAGCAGGACAGAAAGACTCCGCCGTCAGGGTCCATTTTTCCATCCCTACCAGACCCTACCCCAAGGGTCAAAGGGGAGGGAAAATGTGTTTCCAAAAAACCCAAGGAGCCTTTCAGGACACATGTGGTAAACCCCCCCTCCAGGGACAGAGGAGGGGCAATAACGGAAGATGCTGCCCTTGCGGCAGAGGGGGTCCGCAACACCAGGGTGACAGATCACTAGTTTGGGAAGCCCTACCAGCACTCTGAAAGGAGGTCTGACTGTCCTGCTCTGGAGGCAGTCAGGGGTCACTTATCTTTGTACCCAGATGCCTGGCACAAAATAACAAATGACAACTGAATACAAAGTATCATTTCCAGAGGATACTTCATCCCTTTTGCTACACCCCCCCCCCCCACTGACAAGGAAAATTCCGGACGTTCCACCCAGTTACAGGAAACAAGCAACAGTAGAGGTCCAGATGTTGCTAAGAAAAGGAGTCATCCAACCAGTCCCAGCAGACAGGACAGGATCCGGAACTTACTCAAGATTCTTTTTAGTTCCAAAAAAAGACAGGGGACTGAAGACCTATATTTGACCTCAGCAGACTAAACAGATCTGTAAAGAAAGAGAAGTTTCGGATGGTTATGCTTCAGTCAATACTTCCCTTCTTCGGGAAAGACAATTGGATGTGCTCGATAGATCTCCAGGATGCTTACTACCACATAAAAATGGCCAGGCAATCCAGGGATCATTTGTGCTTCCACCTGGGAGCCAATCTATACCAGTTTCAAGCCCTGCCCTTTGGTCTCACTACAGCCCCCAGAGTGTTCAACAAATGCATGGCAGTGGTCATGGCTCACCTGAGACATTTAGGATTCCAGGTGTCTCCGTACCTAGACGATTGGCTCCTTACCGTCACCACCACGCATCAGCTCATTCAGGCCAGGTAGTCCACTCTGTCACTCTGCAATCAGCTGGGCATTACAATCAACTCAGAAAAATCTGTCTTGTCGCCATCCCAGCATATCATCTTTGTCGGAGCAGAACTAGACACCACCACCACCATGCTTAGACTTCCAGTAGAAAGAGTCTTACTTCTCCATCAGCATGCCCACATTCTAATATCCAAAAATAAAGCACCAGCATCAGAAGTTCTAAAATTATTAGGAATGATGGCAGCAGTAATTCTAGCCATACCACTGTGTCGTATGCACATGCAGATACTACAGTGGCTGTTATTCACTCAATGGTCTTACCAAAAGCTCCCCATGACTCACATAATAATCACGAATTTCTGCAAAAAGGATCTTCAGTGGTGGTTGACCTCACTTCATGTTACACTAGGAAGCCCATTTGTGCTACCCCCTTCAGCAGCCACAGTGAACATGGATGCTTCCCTGATTGGGGGGGGGGGCATTTTCAGGGAAATACAGCCCAAGGCATATGGACCAATCAAGAGACACATCTGCATATCAATGTCCTAGAGATGAGAGCAGTACTTTTGGTGTTGCAGTACTTCAAGGACTTTCTTTCCCTAGGTACGATTGAGACGGACATGTCAGTGGTCTGGTATTTGAACAAACAAGGAGGAACCAGATCATACCCCCTTTGTTGCGAGGCCCTCAGAGTATGGCAGTGGGCTTCCACCCAGCGCTTTCTGTTAGCAACGCACATCCCAGGGAAATCCAACATGATAGCAGACAAGTTGAGCAGAGCAATTCTGTTGCCCCATGAGTGGTCCCTCAAGATGGAGATAGCGGACAGGATATTCCACAGGTGGGGCCCAGCCTTGCTGCAACCTTTTTGCCAGTTACATGAACACCAAATGCAGAATCTACTTTGCCCTGATTCCCCCTCTGGGAGAAGTTATAAGGGACTCACTCGTTCACGATTGGCCCCCGGGTCTCCTCTGTGCATTCCCACCAATCCCGTTGATACCCAAGGTATTACAGAAAGCCAAAGCCCTGGGAAGGATCATCATTCTAATAGCTCCCTTTTGGCCTCACCAGATTTGGTTCCCCTTTCTTTTACTTCATATTTTGGAGGACCACTGGATTCTAGACCCAGTTCCAGACCTTCTGACGCACTCGTCGGGGGAACTTCATCCCTCTTTGCAGTCCCTGAAGCTGACAGCTTGGCTACTCCAATTTCCATCATAGCCAGGTTCTATAACCTTTCCAGTGAGATGACACCTTCTGATGCAGCATATTTAAATAATGCTTTAAAGTAAAACTGTCATTAAGACCAGGTGGTACAAATGCTCTCATTCTTAAAATCCATCTCATCTCTTCATTTTCAATTAAAAGTTTTATATTCCCACCCCGCAATGGTCTATAAATTACTTTTAAAATCATAAACTTAAAACTATGTTGATCACCTTTCTCTATAATGTATTTACTAAGAGCATTTGTAACTACTCTATGTCTAATATCACTAAGATGACAGGCTATATGCTCTTTAAATTTCCTGTTTGTCGTGCCTCACCACTCTCTCCACATCTTCCTCTGTCAAACTCCTGGAAGAATAAGTGGAGATAATAGAGGGTGACCTGGGTTGCTCCAGGAAAGCTGAAGGCCCCCTTGATGGGACTGGAGCCACAGAAGGTGAATATCTAGCTCTAGGCATTAAAATAACATTGGATTTGGTAGGGCTGGAAGCAGTCAGATCTGATGCTTTTTTCATCGGATATGAGGAAGTTAGGTCCAGTAATTTTTTCTTTTTTTGAACCTGATAGTGAAGTTGGATCTTTCTTAATCCATTATTCGGACAGATCTGAAACAATAGACATTGTAGAAGGCTTAGGAGAAGATGATTTTGATTGGTCTTCAGATAAAAGCTTCTTAAAAAGGCTGAAGGAAGTAAGTATTTTAAGATCAATTTGTTCTTAAACCCATGACATATGAAGCAATCTTCCTGAAGACGCAGGAATTTAAGCAGTGCACACACAGAGTGGGAATCGGACATAGAAAGTTTGTGCCTACACTAATCACATTTTTTAGAACCCATAGGGTCTTTTTCTGCCATTACTGACAAACAGCAATCACCACTAAACTAACAAAAAAAAGATCAAGATTTAAGATACAACAGAATTTTTTAAGGGCAATAAAGAAGAAAAAGAAAACTACAAACAATGGCATTAAAAAGTAAAACTACATCAAGTGTAGACAAGAAAATAAATACTAGTACTTTGGATGTGTACAAACTGTATGGAAAGGTAAGGGACAGACAAAAATCTTTGACTATTAGTCGAAATATAAAGAGAAGGAATTTATTTAAATTTTAGAATTATAACAACACTTGGCTGTTTGAGAGCTAAAGTCATCCACGTCTTTCATGTAAAGTGGCAAACGATATCTGAGGTACTTAGGGTCGGTGCATTATGGATAAGGGAAAAGCTCAAGTTTTTTGGTTGCCACAGGCTTTAGCAACGGCCAAGTCAGATCTGAAAATCGGATCCAAACCCATCAGTTGAGGATGAATAAAAATGGACATCAGATCCATTTTTTTCTGTGGAGAAATGTTGTACTTATTTTACTATTTGGGGCTGGCAAAGTGTATTAAAGTGCTTTTTTGTGAGAAAAAAATAACCTTGTATTTTTATCGGCTTATGTTGCTTTTTTCTTCAGGAGAAAGATACCAATTTCAGCTTGACTATGGAACAAATTACTAGTCAGACAGTCTGTCCCATTTCCAGTCACAAAAGAGAAAAAGCTAAAAAACAGCCTTTGCCACCACAGCAGGCTAGCAATTTGCCTCAGCCACACGTGGGTGACTGCTGTGGCCAAAGCTGGCTCCTTGGACCACTCATCTTTTAAACTGGGTCCCTCTGCTGTAGCACCTACAGCCACTATGGACCCATGATTAGCCATGCCCTCTGTGGCTGCTGGGTTCCCCTCAGTGGGCAAAGGATAGCCACTCCTGTCATTCCTGGGAGGGCGAACAGGGAAGGCCTCCCTGTTTAGGCAAAATATTGAGTGCATTCCTGAGGAAGCTGCTGTTGCCATTAACACCTGCTGGCCTCATTTTTCATGGCAAAAACAAACATTTATCTACTCCTAAAATTTCTGTAGACAGGAGTAGTTTACTAGATCTTGCTCAGGGTTTAATTCAGACTATTGATCCTTCTTATAAAGTGATTTCTGGTAAAGGAAAGAGGGATGCCTCTTTTCTTAAAGAGATTAAAGATTTTGAATGTGGACTGGAAGATAAAGGGACAGATGCAGGATTTTGTCCTGAGATTTTTGATTCAGACTCAGAGGAAAGTACAGTATTCAATTCTCCCTGTGGGGGTTTTCTCTTCCTCTGAAAGTATTTCTAGAATGTGACTATGCTTTCATAGGGATAACAGCAAGGTTTCTCACTCACTCAGGAAAATACCACGGTCTGTTACAGATGGAATTTCCAGAACCTCTATCCATTTCTCCAGTGCTATCAGCTTCGGAAGATGTGTGAGTGTTTACTGCCTGCAATTATTCCATTTTACAGGTCACAACTCATTGTTTAAACTGTTTATGACTCTGTTGATCCTTCTTCCAGGGCTACGGCCACTTGTACAGTTTTGAGGAGGTTTGCCTGGCTTTATTCTCAAAACCACCAAGATGATGATGTGAAAAATGCGATTTTAAATTCTGATTTAGATAGATATTCATTTTTTATTCATTTTTTGTCCCTCTGCTGCAGAAGCTATCAAACAATGTGATGAGAGTGTAAGCTGCTACAAGGAATCTCAAAGATTTTTTCAACCCTTCTTTTCCAAATGTTTTATAGAACTCTCTAACCCCTCATCCAGTTTTGGCAAGAAACAAAATAAACAGTTTCAACACAATACAGGTAAACAGACATTTAAGAAGAAATGGCAATGGGGTTCCAAAAAGAAGACAGATCCCCCACCAAATCAAGGACAGTCTGACAAGTTAGAATGATTATTTAAGGGATCCCCAACAGTGCCTTTTGCCTTCCAGAAAGTCTGGATCCCCAGTTTTATCTTTGGCAATCGATAATTTCAGACAAATGGGCTCTGAAGATCATTCAGCATGGTTACAGATGGTAGTTAGAGGAAATTCCTCCTTTCCAGATGGTAATTCCACATCCACCAGAGCAGACCCATCTATTTTTCACTGCCCTTTAACACTTGTCTTGGGGAGTGATAGAGCCAGTTCCTCAGTTTGGAAAGGATTTTACTCAAGGATATTTTTGGTGCCAAATAAAGAAAATACTTGTAAACCAGTTCTAAATCTTTCTTTCCTACACCAGTTTATGGCAGTGCGCAAGTTCAAATTGCTGTGAGTTCACAGCCTGTTACCCCTTCTTCCTCTTTTACGTTTCCTGGTAGCACTAGATTTTAAACATGCATTGACTGGCTAAGGTAGGCAACAGAAATAACCTGTGATGGGCAATACAGCTGTGTCAGTAGATGCATGTGACAGTGGTGAGGTCTGGGCAAAGTTAGACAGGTGGCATAAGGCACAGTGACAGGGCTCATTAGTGGATACTCAGGTAGAAGTGGTGAAGGACTATGAATATGGAAGAAAAATTGTTCCACAAATGGGTAGCTTTCTAAGAGGGCATGTGGCTAAATGGTGTGGTTGCTTGTACAGTACTAATGGCAGGAGATGCAGTGGCAGATGGCATCTCACTCCATAGGTAGAGCTGTGACAGGGGTTGTGGGTTTACAGGTGGGAATGCTGCAGACTGTGGTCAACTCCAATAAATGGCACTGCTCATAACTTCTGCTGGTAAGGATGATGTGTAACTGCATGACCATGATTGCCTGGCAATGCCATGTATATGACCACCTCCACATAGGCTACATCTATGGGGAGCTTTGTTGTGCCACACTAAGCATACACCACCTGGTAGGCAGTGTCATGGAAGGTGGCACAATGTGACCTTGAGGTACTTGCCCTGTGAGTTGCACCCACAATAGAGACAGGGGAGCAGCAGTCATGGGTATGGAATTAGACTCTGTGGCACAGAGGCAGAAAGCACCATAGAAGTAGAAATGACTGCCAAGTATCTTTCCAAAAAGCCAATCAGGTGATCCAGGTATTGCATGCTGTTACGTATGTCACCATGCATTTCATGCAGTATACTTAGTCATCTCTGCTGTGCCACTGGTGGCATAGGTCAGTTCCCAGATCACTGACCTGCACATCTATTAATTCCCACTGTGACACCAAGTGTGGGTACTGATACTCCACTTCCTACTGCTGTCATCATGCTCATTGATGGTATCACTGCATGTGAACATGTAATGACTATTTCCTATTTCAGGCTGCAGGCATGATCTGCCTTTTTACATGTGGCAGAGACATGAGGGTGGGTTCCACAGGCAATACATCTGTGTCAGTAGATGCACATGGCAGTGTTCTGTCCAATGTAACTATTGCTGACATCACCACTAGGCTCTCAGACTGTACCAGAGTTATGCTGCCATCGTCAGGCTATGCTTATCATAAACCCTCATTTCCATTTTCTACATGGAGTCAGGGTATCATGTCAATTCATTGCAACTCCCCTACCTTCAACAATTATAAGTGAATGTCACAGGTCTTCTGTTACACAATCCATCCATCTCTGTTAGATGCCCTCATTTCCTCTTGCAGTCTGTCTGTCTGTCCCAAATTATTTTCTTTACCAGATTGTATTCTGCTTTTTTGTACATGTATCCAAACCATGGTAGTACATTCTGCTTGACCTTCTCTGCAACTGGAGCTACTTGGGCTTCTGTTCTGATATCCTTATTTCTTTGTCTCACACTGTGTATCCGATCACCCATCTCAGGCACTTCATCTCCATCACTTCTAGATTCTTCAATTGCCCTACCTTCAATGACCAGATTTCTGTAACATATGGTAGTACTGGTCACATCCCTGTTTGTACACCTTCCATTTCAGCATTAAATATCAACTGGCAAAACGTGACCTCTAACTTCCATCCCTCCAATACTAATCTAGTCAATTTTACTCAGCTCTTAAACACCCCAACCAGACCTAACAAAAATAACACCACAGGCTCCATCCTAGACTGGATTCTCATCTCCCACCCACATAGAATATCAGAAGCAGGCACTCTTCCACACACAGTGAGTGACCCCCTCCCCACCTTTATCCACAGCTCCCCCTTTAGCCTACCAAAATCAACACCAGTACAAACAGATACGAGACCTAACTGCCTTCACTCATAGGTGTGTACTAGGCTAATGCCACTGGAGCCTCTATAAGCCTGGCCTAAGAGGATTCCCTGGCATCATGCCACCCAAAGTTAGTTTCCAGTGCCCCTGTCAAGCAAGGCCACTTAAGTGATCCCAGAAATGATATTCCTATTGCCCATCCACTCGTCAAGATTTCTCTTAAAGAGGGCCAGTGAAGTGCTCTGCTTGATGTGAATGGGAAGTTTGTTCCAGAGTATGGGAAATCTCTGGGTTAGGAACCTCTCCAGCATGTTCTGTTTATTGTAGTAATGAGGTTTAGGTCCCTGAAGTGTGTGGCACAGAGGGATTGGGATTTCTTTAGGTGTAGCATATCTAGCAGCTCTGGGTCAGACATGGCTTTGTAAGTCAAGCAGAGATCGCCTTTAAATAGGTGATAAGAGACAGTGTAGCTGGAGTTTTTTTTGAGTCTGTCCATATAAGGCATGTGTCTCAGGCCTAAGATCCTCTTAGTGAGGTATTTTTGTGGCCTTTCCAGTAGTTTTACGAGTCTAGTAAGGTACATACCAAATGAGGCGTTGTATTCTATAATGGGTCTAATGAGGGATGAGTAGAGATGGATTATGACCTCTTTCTTCCTGGATGAGAAACCTTTTGTAATGAGATGTGCCACATAGAAGGAATTTCTGACTACAGTGGCAATGTGGTTATCAAAGGTGAGGTTGCTGTCAACCTTTGTCCCCAGGTTTATCACACTTTCTGTGTTTAGTGGGCTACCGCCTATGTGGTAGTTCATGGTCACCAAATTTTTCCCAAAGGGAATGGCAATGCACTTTTTGGGACTGAGCTTAAGGCCATGTTTCTGGCGCCAGTCATTGGCATCAGTGAGGCCTTTTTGTAGAATGTCTACATCAGTTGGAGAGTCAATAATGGCCCCCAGTTTGCAATCATCTGCGAACTTGATCAGCCAGATTCCCTTTGTGTTGGCTTGAACTTCTGAGAAGCAGATGCAAAACAGGAGAGGACCTAGGACCAATCCCTGTGGGACACCACATGTAACTGCTCAGTAGTCAGATTTGGAGTCCGCTACTTTCACAATGTGGATTCTATCAGTGAGCCAATTGGCAACCCATCTTATGACATACAGGTTTATGCCTAGTTTAGTGAGTCTGATTCCTGAGTGAGGGATGGGGTTGAAGGCCTTGGCAAGATCTAGGTAGGCTGTGTGAACTACCTTGCCCTCATCCACAGCTCTGGTGAGAGACTCGAAGAAGTCTATCAGGTTGAGTAGGCATGATCTACCTTTTACAAACCCAAACTGCGTGGGGTCCAGAGTTTTGAGATTCCCTATATCCTTATTTATAAAGTCCATGATGATGCGCTCCATAGCCTTACATATCAGACTCGTCAGGCTAATGGAGCGGTAGTTCCCAGTGTCTGTAGTTGCTCCCCCTTTGTGGAGTGGGATGACCATAGCAGTGCGCCATTCAGTAGGAACAAAGCCTGAAATGTGACTGTGATCGAACACTCCTCTAACCATTAGCGAGAGGCTGAAAAAGATCAACTAGCACAAACTAAAAACTCTCCCACTAGACAGTGCAGTTGACTATTCCAACACTAGATTCTTGGGCACACTAAATAGTTTTGCATCACTTCACATGAAAAAGATCAAAACTACCTGTGCTACATTGCTGACCAAGTCTACTAAAGATCTGATGCACCTCAGAGATAAAACATGGAAACATTATCAAACCAACAAACACCAGGATGCCCTGTTACTTCTAAAACAGCCTTGTAATCCTGTAAAAAAATTTAGTGCATAAAGACAAAAAAAGCTTACTCTACAAAAAGGCAGTCCAACCATAAACAAAACCCCAAAACATTCTGGAATTTCATCACATTTCTCCTGAAGCCTGGAAAAAACACTCCCATGTCCACATCCAGACAAACCTTCTCAGGAAATAGCCTATTTAACGCAATCTTTATAGACTCCATAGCCAACTTTACTGATACCTTTTCCTCAAGACAGACACAGCATAAATAAGACTCCACCACAAACCTCCTCTGCCTTCCCTATGTCCACAAACACCTCTTCAACCCTTGAACCCAACAGTCCTTCTACCCCTAACTTCACTATTAACTACATTGCTACAACTACTATTAAAAGACTACTCCCTAAGCTCAAACCCTGCTCTAACACACCTGACAATATACTCCCCATATTTCTAAAGATTGCTGCTGAAGCCGTTGTATTCCCTATGTATCCTTATTAGCAGATCGATTCAAGAGTCTTACATGCCAAATAACATTCTCCCTCTTCACGAAGGCAGCAAAAACAAAGACATCGCCAGCTTTCATCCTATCGCTATCCTTCCCTCATCTCTAAGATGCATTCACATTCAACTAATGCCCTACTTCATAACCACCTCCTATCTTCTACACAGCATGGTTTCAGACCTGGCCACAACGCTACATCTGCCTTCATATCTTTCTTACGAACTATTAACAGAGCTTGTGATACCTGGAAAATAGTATCGACCATATTCTTAGCTCTATCAATGGCATTTGACATTGTTTACAACCCTTGCTACTATCTCTACTTACTAACTTCAGACTTTCGCCCACCACTCTCAACTGGTTCTCAAGCTAACAGACAGGCAACAGGCCATCAAATGGCAAAACTCCACCTCTTTTTATCTTGACACCTCTACGGCAGCTCCTCAAGGCTCCATACTCAGCCCCCTCCTATTCAATATATTCATTAATAATTTCCACACATCCACAGCAAATAGAGCCATTATTCAATTTGCAGATTACTCTATCATTGTCTGCTCAGCTGACACTGTTTCTGAACTGCAACTCAAAACTCAATCGGCCTTCTCCTCCACTGAATTTTGAATGTTTAATAACCATCTAGCCCTTAACCCAAACAAATCCAAGCTCATGCTTTTCACCCCTAAAAAAATCAACCCTGTTGGACAAAGCCAGGTTCAATATCTACTCCCAAAGTAAAGCAAAAACAGAAATTGTCAGCCGCACAAAACTTTTAGGAGTATCCATAGAAGAACATCCAAAATTTGATATTCACCTGCAACAAAACATCTAAAAAACTCATCAGAAACTTGGAATGCTCTATAAGCACAACCAATTCCTTAGCCCCTCCACCAAACAAACCCTTGCCTTCACTTACTACTACCTTCTCTAATGTATGGCACCCCTCTACTTACCAACCTTCAGACCACTCTAAAAAACAACTTGTTATAATAAAATTGCAAAATTTGCTATTAAGTAGAAAAACTCCTCCCATCACTGAACTGCTCTTTACACCCTAAAATGGCTGGAACTACCAAACTACCTGCAACTTACCACTGCTCACAAACTTATCTTTAAACCTTCTGATTGCCTTGCGCTTACATCTAATTTCTCCTACTGCCTTCCAAATAAGACATCTTAAATCTGAGAATCAGCTACTTCTTCAGGTTCAAAAACCAAACCTGGTTCCAGCCAACTTCTCTTCTCCTACTCTTTACCCAAAAACTGGAATGCCCTATCATTAGCTATTCGAACAACCCAAAATTTTGCCCACTTCAAAATTTCTCTACACACATACCTATCTTTCATCTGGAACTGTACTTGCACTCAGCCTCTTTGAATTCCTAGTTTTAAAGATATATTTTCCCTACTTTCTATGTCATTTTTATCAAAACTTCCTTTATGCAATAACTATTCTCAAAAAATGTATAACATTGAAACCAATCTGTTTGATAACTGTATATTACCAATATATATAATTTTCCATGTTTACCAAAAATTTCCTATGCTATCTTTACCAAACCTGTCAATGGTATTTGTCAGGTCTCTGAATTACTGTTTACACTGGACTTTCCCAGTTAAACTGTAAATAAATAAACAAATTGGCATTCTTCTGTGAAACACTACCCGCTGATTCTCTGGTGCCACTTGGCTGCAGCCGCTCTGATTCTAGCTTTGACCCCATTTCAAACTTAACTTACCTTCGCCTCAACCACCTGTCCCAGATATCTGAAGCTGTTAACCTGTCCCACTATTTTTCTCCATTCTCAGCTTCTTTTGATTTCCCTATTTGCTGCCATTACAGCCGTCTTACCTGTAACTAAGTTTAATTCTATTAGTCTTCAGTTTTGCATTCCATTCCCATTTAATTCATAAAAGTTCTTGTTAAGAGTCTGCCCGTCATGCTGCATTGTCCACATGCAGCAACTTAATTTGTCCCCAGTGACCTGTTTGCTAATGCAGCTCATCACTCATATGAACAGCAGTGGGTTCAGAGTTGTTTGTACTTGTGTTATGGGATCCTTGTACATAACCTGCAATAATTCTGCCAATGTTTCTAGAACTTTGAACAACTGGAGGACTGCACAAATCCATTTACTTGGGCCCTTGTCACATGCCTTCTCCAAGTCTAGGAATGCCCAGTTGGACTCCTTCCTCATCTCTAGTTTCATGTTTGCACATGCCATAGGCATTGTTTAGTGGCTTGTATCTATCTTAACTACCATGCAGGTAATGCACATTGCCACTGTCAGCCTGTCACGACGCACTACTTGAATGCCCATTCCTGAGACTGTGCCAGTTATGAATGCCACACCAAGTTCATGTGAATGTCAGGTTACTGTGTACTGCTGCATATGGACTGAATGTCAGGTGTGGTATTACCACAGGGGTTATGAGCAGAGTGTGTGTATTCATTTTAGCAATCTGAGGTGGGTTATACATGGCCTTCTACCACCTTTTGCCATGCATCTCAGCATTTGCCACAAAATATATGCCATCTGCTCAAATTCCTGACTATGCAATTCATTTGTTCAGAAGGGTTATTTCTGCCCAACTTTGATGACTACAGCACTCACACTGGGGGCCACTGTGCCATTATACTACACACTAGTGAAAAGGCCCTATCATTATATCCTGGCATGTAGGCCACAATAGTTCTGAAGGAGCTGTGTATTAGGCCCATAGATTGATCTTTTTCTTGCTATCACTTCACTGACTGCATTTTGTCCCTTCTATGGCCTGCTATACTGTAAACTGACATAGTGATCGTTTTTTTTTTTTTTTAATCTGTCATTATCTTCCTGTTATTTGTTGCCTTTTAATCCGTCATAATCTTCCTGTTATTTGTTGCCTTGTTTCTCTCCATTTACATTTGTATTTCATGAAGCATTTGCTACAAAGATGGATGTGTTGTAGCAGTGGGCACTGCATTCTACACCAGTCTCACCATTACTTGTTCGATCCCCACTGTTCTCCAGTCAGCCTCTCTGCAAAATGAGAAAGGTCATCCTGTGATGGGGTAGCTAGGAAGGGTCAGTAGTTCTCTGTGGTGGTCTCTCTCCACTGTGTGGGTGATACAGGCCCCCTTCAATGAGTGTCAATGGGGGATCCTGTTGGGTCATCCAATGGGAGGTGGAAGAACAAGCGGGGGCTGTGGTGGTCTGGCTGCTGAATACAGATTAGCACCATGGTGTGCATCCTCAATGTGATCTGCAGATATGCATAGCGGCATGGTTCTGACCATTGGGCCATTAGAGGCTGGGTTCAGCCATGAGGATAGTTATGGAAATAAATGACATTCTGGTTGGGTATGACACTGTGCAGCTTTGCACATTCCCTTTTCCTTGTATTATTACTTTCTTCCCTAGTTTGTTGCCCAATCCTTTCCATCAATTGTTCTCTCCCCCCATCTTTATGCCCCCAATTGTGTTACAGCGTCTACTGTTTTTTTGTCAGCTCATCTATACCTGCTGCCATCTCTACATGTTTTTCTCTACCTGCACCTTCCCCATGCTACCTTCTCCCCTACCCTTCTTATAAACAAAGTACCCATCCCTCAAAAAATATACCCTTCATTCCCCTCTCCACACCTTTTTTCCTTTTCCCTTGTCCTGTGTGTTCCTTTGCTTGCTCGTCTCCCTTTCTGTCCTATTCATTAATTTGTCTCATTTATAATATAAACACAATAGGGATTTGGCTGTGTAGCTACTTTCTGTGCTCTCAAGTGTGTCCAGTGCAGGCCACTAATGAACATCTAGACATGCATTGTCACAAGTATTCTACATGCATGTCTATACATGGATTGTCACAGGTATGCTACATGCATGCTTCTGGCTTTGAGTTACATAACTTGCCACAGTGCTTATCCACTTGTTTGTGTGAGTTATGCTTCTTTTGCAAACCAATTGCCTGCTTATGCAATCCCATACCCAGCATTCCTACTATATACCTAATCATGGTCAGGCCACACTGAACTCTGACCATGCCATTTCTTTTTTATTTTTGCAGTGCAGTTGTGCTCCCACTTTTTCTGAATCCTTTCCACTGGTTCTATAGTCTCAAAATCAATACAGTTATCAAAAAAATATCTTAAGGTAGTCGGTATTGTACAGATTAATTTGGTATGCAACACCACAAAAACTAATAGCACATAAACAGTTATAACTAAACATGAAATAGTATGAGAATAAAGAATAGTTATGTAAAATCTTACCATAACCATAGATGTCCTTCTCTTCCACATGATGCAGTATTCATAAAATGAGGGAATTTTCCCCCACCTGACTCATATGTCCATTCAGTATACAAAAGTTTAATGCTACTGTGAGGTAAGTGCGATGCCACACATCAGCAAGCGTACGTCAGCCATAAAGAGACACTGGGTATAAAGCAGACATGAGCATGTATTACCCTCAGAAATGAATGCTACAAAAGCACCAGCTTGAACATAGGTGAGGAAAACATGCCCGCAGGGGCCAGGCAACCATCAGGGGGAAGGCAGGGGTTAAGTAATACTGCAGCATATAGAAGAGAAGGACTTCTATGGTTATGGTAAGATTTTACGCAGCTATTCTCTGTCCTTCCATTCATATACTACAGTATTCATAACATGAGGGAGAGTGCCAAACCTCATGCAGAGGAAGAACTGGGCAGAGGAGCAGAAGCGTTTTCCACAAAACCATGCAGAATAGCTCTAGAAAATCCAACCCTGGACCTGGAGATGACATCTAATTTGTAGTGTTTAGTGAAAGTATGCACAGAAGACCAGGTAGCTGCCTCCAGGCTACAGCAAGTGTCCAGGCCTTTAAAGAAAGCTCCAGAAGAGGACACTACTCTAGTGGAATGTGTCCTCACAGAATAAGGAAGAGTATTTCCACTGGCTAAACAACAAAGAAATAGCTTCAGGAATCCAAGAGGAGATAATCTGCTTGGAAAGAGGTTGACCCAGGGGCCTTGGGTGATATGAGACAGACGATCAGACTTCTGGATATGACTGTTTTTATTCAAGCCATATCTGAGTTGCCTCTGCATATCTAAAGTGTGAAGAATCTTCTCACTGGGGGATTGGAGGGGGTTGGAATGTTGCTAAACTGATTGAGGGATAACTCATTAACCATCTTGGGTATAAATGAGGGGATAGTACGTAAACAGACCCTATCCCTGTGGAAGGCTGAGAAGGGGGAGGTAGACATCAGAGCTTGTAACTCAGAAACTCTTCTGGCAGAAGTAATTGCCAGGAGGATGAGAACAGTTTTTAATGTGCAATGCTGTAGGTAAGAGGAACTTACTGGCTCAAATGTGCCCAGGGTAAGTTTTTCCAAAACAAAATTGAGATCCCAAGGAGGAGGAACTGGTTTCTTTGGTGGTCTGATGTGAAGGATGCCTTTTAAGAACAGTTTAACTTCCATCCTAGAAGCTAAAGGGGGAGATATAGGCAGAGATGGCAGAAAAATGGGCTTTAACTGAGGAGTAAGACAGCCCACTCCATCAATTCATGCAGGTGGGACATCCACTAACAGTGGTTGTAAATCCTTTTTAGACACCAGATGGAAAACCTTGTCCATTTGGAAATGTAGGATTTCCTAGTTGTGGGTTTTCCTGCCTCCTGCAGAACTTGAAGCATGTCCTCAGAAAAGCAGTGTCTGAAGGGGATTCAAAACTATCACCCACAGAGTCAGGTTTAGAGTTGACATCTGTGGATGCACTAGAGTCTCCTTGTCTTGAGAGAGTAGGTCCATCCTATGGGGTAACTTGTGGTGATTGCACTTGGTTAAATGCAGGAGGAGGGGGGAAACAATACTGTCTTGGCCAAAAGGGGGTCACCAGCAAGATTTCTGGTTGTTCCTGATGGATTTTCAGCAGGATCTGTCAGAAAAGTGGGAAGGGGGAATGCATACAGAAACATCCCCTTAAAAGAAAAGGACAGAGCATCCACCTTCCATGCCAAGGGATGTGGGGTCCTGGCACAAAATTTTGGAAGTTCTCTGTTCATGGAGGAAGCAGAGAGATCTACCTGAGGTGTAAACCCATCAATGGACCAGGTCCAAAAACACTTCCCTGTTTAACATCCATTCATGGGATTGAGTCATGGACCTGCTGTGCATGTCTGCCACAAAAGTTTGAGTTGATTGAATATAGACAACGTGAAGAAGGAGCTGACTCTGCAAGGCTAGCTCCCAGGCCTGTAAGGCCAGTCTGTACAGGAGATGAGACTTTGCCCCCCCACCCCATTTGTTGACATACTAGAGGACCATTGTGTTTGTCTGTGAACCACCTTAGAACCCCTGGAGAAAGCATAGGCTTGAAGATCTGGAGGACAAAAATCAAGGCCCTCATTTCCTTTATATTGATGTGCTCCTTTGTTTGGGTTGGAGACCAGACATCTCTGATCTTCCTGGATTCTAATGCTGCACCCCATCCTACATCTGAAGCATCTTTGTACAGCTCCTGAGTGGGAAGAGGGGGTTGTACGGGTAGGCCTGGATTCCTGGTAACCTGGAGAATCCACCAGTCTAATTCCCTTTTCAAGCAGGGTAGGACAGGGATAACAAAGCCCAGATGGTGGGAGCGTTGCATCCAAACCATCCTCAAGAACCACTGAAACATCATGTACAACTTGGCTAAGGGAAGCATGGGAATCGTTGAGGCCATGAACCCCAGGAGGCATAGAAAGTCCCTGGCAGTCAGGGATTGAAGGTTTAAGAGGTCCTAAGGGACAGGACCTTTTCTGGAGGTAAGGAGGCGAGCATCCTCTCTGTTTGAATCCTGCAGCCAAGAAAAACATGGTCCTGGCAGGGGGTCAGAGTAGACGTCTAACAGTTTATTCTGCAACCTACGCTCCCCAGTACAGACATCGTGAAGAAGAGATTCTCCTGAAGAATGTCTGGGTATGGGCCCTGGATGAGATCATCTAGGTATGGAAAAATCTGTACACCCTGTAGTCTGCAGTAAGCTATGACAGGAGCTAAGCATTTTGTGAAGACTCAGTGCCACAAGACAGACCAAAGGACAAAGCACAAAACTGAAAATGTGAGGAAGCAGCAGGAAAGTGAAGAAATTTCCTGAACCAGAGGTGAATGGGGATATGAAGCTAGGCATCTTTGATATCCAATGATACCATAAAGGCCTAGGGAAGTATTAGTGGGAGAAGGGTGGGTAAGGTCAGATTACGAAAAGTAGGGACTTTCAGAAAGGCATTTAGATGGGAAAGGTCTAGAATGGGCCTCCAGGGGCCCTCCTTCCTTGCAACCAGAAACATCCTGGAGCAAAACCCTTTTCCCACTTGAGAGAGTGGTACATTCTGTATAGTGCATTGAAAAAGAAGGTTGGATATAACCTGGGGAAGAATCCAGTTGCTCTTTTGGTGGTTGTGGGATGCCCCTGAAAGAGGGAAGAGTTTCTCACACTATGAAATATCCTTGTTGGATAATGGAAAGGACCCAGGAGTCCTGGGTTATCGGATTCCAAGCAGGGAGATACAAGGAGAAGCAAAGAGATAAAGGAGTAGATGGGCCTAGAGACGGGTAGTCACAGGCTACCTGGCTTAGCCTGAATGGGCTGTTTCTGAGTAAGAGTGGATGAAACAGACTTTGGAGGGATTTGTTTCTTGGAATCCCTCTTACCTTTGGCAGATGGTAGCCTAGCTGGTTTCCTGACAAAGATGGGTTTGATAGGGTAATTCCTTTGGAACCGGGGGACAGTAGAAAGAAAGATATGCTTTATATCCTGGAACTCCTTGCCCTTTTCTTGAAGTATTTTAAATAGCTCTGCAGCCAAGTCACCAAACAAGGCTTTGTTGTCCAGAGTGGCATCCATTAACTTGTCCTTAATATCATCAGGCAGGGGTTGCAGCTTGAGCCATGAATTACTCCTCAGGACAGACCCAAATGCAGCTGCCCTGACTGAAGCCTCCATGGCATCATAACTGCACTTGACGTATTGCCTTGGAACCTAGGCAGAGGAATTGAGAATTGAGGAGAGCTTAGCCTTGGTGGGGGAATCAGGGAGCTCAGAAAGGAGCTTTCCTGCATTAGATGAGAGCTAGGAAATATTTGGTCATATGAAGGCCAAAGTAGCAGAGGCATATCATTTTTTCCCCCTAATCTCTTCATAATTTTGCTCTACTTATCCAAGGGAAGCAAGGAGGTAAGAAGGCAATAGTTTGGATGCCTTGTCTGCAGAAACTGATATGGTAGCTGGGTCTGGTGAGAGGACTTAAGAGGAATTTGGAGTCCTCAGGCACCTTATAAAGTCTATCTGGGCACTTAGGAGCTTAGAGCCTGTGAGTATGGACATTTAGAAACAGCTGCAAAGGCATCTAAGAAAGCCAGAAGGGCAGGGGGTGGCAGATGGAGAGGTAGAGTCTACCTGAAGGAGACCATAGTATCTCTTTTGCATGTCAAACACTTGGCAACAGTCTCATTTGAAGAATTACTTCATCTTTAGAATAGTTTCTCCAAAGGAAATATCCTCACCAGGAGAATCAGTACTATTAGATTCTTCTTCAAGTGAGTTGTAACCCAAAGGGAATGAGATATGGGTTGAGTAAGCCAAGGATTCATCTCCTGACGAGTCTTCATCATCTGAGGAAATATCCTGTGAGGTTCCCTTTAAAGGAGTGGAATGAAGAAAGGCAGGAGAAGAGAAAGAAGAAGCTGAGGTCTGATGTAGGGCCATAAAGACATTGAATAGGCCTTGGGATAAAGCCTGCCAATCCGGTGCTTGACCCTGAGGAACTGGAGAAACATGTTTAGTTTTGACTTTTTTCTTTTTAGGGGCTTCCATGTGGTGGAAAGTAGATGGGCCAGACAGCAGCCTACACTCCACTATGCCTGTGGGCACATTCTATTGCATGATGATTTGGGTGACTCCACGTGGGCCTTCAGTAATTACAAGCCATGGTTCCCCTTCTATGCCCAAATCAGAGTTATCAGATCCCCTTATGGATGCCCCGGTAGGGTCGTTCATGGCTTCCCCAGTGGTATATGGAAGGGATGTCTACCGACTCTGGGATGGCTTCAAGGCCCACATTGGACTCAGGAAGGATGCCTGGAAGAGAGGGAGCATCAGGAAGATCAGGCTGTAACTTCTTGGCCTTTTTAGGATGTGGCTCATCGGAAGGGTCCGACACTGCCTCCATATCTCGTGCTAAATTCTTAAGGCGCTGATTGTCAATGTATAGTTTCAAGGAAGCTAACTGGCTTTGGAGGGTTTTATGGACAAAGGCCTTACAGATAGCACAGGTGGTATGGTCATGGTCTCGACCTAAGCAAAACAAGCAGAGTTTGTGGGAACCCCTCTGAGGAATCTGAGGAATCTGCCTCCCACACTGACACTTGCCCTTCCAACCTGACATGAAATCACAGCACAAAACAGTAGCCAAAATTTAATGAAAAAACCCAGCAGGGTACTTATCTGAACCAAATCTGCAACTAATCTGGCTAGCAATGACAGCAGCAGTGATTGGAAAAGCGGCAGAAAGGTTGTGACATTGGCACGTACCAATCTCTTTATGGCCATCTTAGACTTGCTGATGTGCGGTGTTACATGTACCTCACAGTAGCTTGAGAATTTTGTATACTGACTGGACATACGAGTCAGCCAGAGGCAGACTCCCTCATGTTATGAATACTGCAGCATATGAATAGAAGGACATCATGACAATACTTCTCATACCTTTTCTCTGAAAACTGTAAAAAAAAACAGCACCATAAAAAAATATTCAAACATAGGCCTACTCCTCTAGCTGCTGACAATCTTCCTTCTGAATATCTCAAGCTAGCTGCTGACACAATCTCTTACCCTATCTCTATCTTTACAAATTGCTCCATAAGAGAACAGTGCATTCCCAAGATTTGGAAAATTTCCTACATCACCCCATTACATAAAGGCGGTACCTCTAGAAACCTCTCCAATTACAGGCCTATTGCCATATTATCTCCAATATCTGAAATTCTAGAGAAATGTCTCCATTCCCAACTCGTGCCTTACTTAATTTCCAATAATCTTCTAACGAATTCCTACCATGGCTTTAGACCAAACAGCTGTACCACTACAGTTTTCTTAAGCTTCACAAACTCTAGCAACCACTTTAGAAACAACGTCCATCTAGTCTCCTCCATTTTCCTTGAGAAGTCCAAAGCATTCGATACAGTCTCCCGTTACAAACTCCCTAATGAACTTTAATCCCTTAAACTAAACCACTATGCCCTTACATGGTTCCACAATTGCTTATCTTGCCATCAGCAGGCCATAAAATGGCAACACAAAGTCTCTTCTCTACTTCCTGTCCCATTAGGCATACCACAAGGATCTATACTAGGTCCTTTCCTACTTTCCATCTTCACCAACAAGCTTCACAGTGCCACCCACCAGGCCACTACCATATAATATGTTGATGACTCCACACACATATGCACAGCCCGTCTCTATTTCTAAACTTCAGGAAATTACTCCAAAATCCTTTACAGAGGTAGAATCTTGGCTCTCTGATGCTCAGTTAATCCTCAATCCCAGTAAAACTAAACATATGATTTTCTCGAACAAACCATCAGACTTCCTGTTCCCCTTCACGATTCATTCTTCTAATAAAACAAAAACAGCACCCATTTCTCACACTAAGCTTCTTAGTGTTACAATTAATAACAAGATGAGATTCGACAAACACGTTGGCCAAACTATTAAAGTTAACATTAAATTAGGCTCCCTCTAACAGAGTCAAACCCTTCCTCACTGACTTCACAATGCAATCTATTGCTAGAACACACCTAATATTTTCTTTATGCCTCACCCATTCTCATCAACCTGTGCAAAACTGACCTGGCAAAACTTGATGTCTGCTAGAACAAAATTGTCAAATTTGCCAACAACTCTCCTCACAGATCCCATCACTGTACTGCCCTAGGCCAAGTAAACTGCCTTGAGCTCCCCAGTTACTTCACATACACCCAACTCACTGTGGCCCAGAGCATAAT
>NC_056737.1:1320705361-1320730361 GCF_019279795.1 Protopterus annectens | reverse complement strand
GCTGATCACTAATCATCACCTCCCTTCTTAACCTAGCTTCCACTACTCGTTCCCATAACTTCATGCTGTGATATATATATATATACACACACACACACACACACACACACACACACACACACACACACACACACACAGATAAATATGTATATAGAGAGATAGATCTATATACGTAGATGTATATTTATATATTACACATGGGTGGACTTCCTTTCATTTAAAAGACATTTGTTTGATACCTATTTAGTTGACAGGTGTGCGAGAAATTCTTGGGGGTTGGGAAAGTTTCCCTTTCCCTAATTTTATATTATCTCAGAGATAGAATATATAATTAGCAGGGGGTGTGAGGGAGGCTTGCACCCTGCCAAAATTGAAATTTAAGTTTAAGTTTAAGTTTTCCATACAGAGATATTATTTCTCAGCACATACATGGCAGCATAATGTTGTTGGTGTTGTCTATCTTTTGCTGTCAAAGTATGGGTGTTCCAGCAAATGTGAATATACCCATATATGTTGTGTGGGTGTGAATGTATGCATAGGTATACATATATAATTACAGTTCACTTGGTCGATACTTATGTGTGGGACTAAGTGAACCATAGTGCTTGTTGCGCAAAAAGCAGTTTGCACAACTTCTGGGTTGGTTGACAAAAATAAGTGATTTTGTCATAGGGCTGAAAATTTGTGTGTGTGTGTCTTTGTTTTGGAGTTTGGTAAGGGCATAAGTTTAGTATAGGTGAGTTTGTGTGTTTTAGGGTTAGAAAACGGGATCAAAAGGTTGGAAAATGCTCTAAAATGTACCTCAGTACACAGATACCTAGATTATTACTAGGCTAACTGCTCTCATGGACCATTTTAAGCCTAGCCAATTACCCCCTGTGAGAATCAAACCCTGCACCTTGTGTTTCTAAGGTAAACACCTTTACCATTATGCAACCCTCTAACACCATGGTTTGTGGGGGCCTAGCAGCTTCCAGACCTCCCTGGCTTAATTCAGTTATTTTCTGGTTATTTCCTGCACAGTTATTACAGTGCTGTCTTAGCCATCCAGGGTGTGCTGAAAGGATGCAGGGAAAAGTAAAGTCAAAGTAAAACTGAACTTTCTTAGTCGTGAATTTTGTTAAGAACATCATTGGATACAATTTTTTAACAAAAAGCTCTAAAATACACCCTCTTACTTAATTCATTTTTACACAGCAATATTGACCATTAAGGCTGCACTAAAAGGATGCAGCAGGAAAAGTCCAACAGGCAAGACAAAATGTGAGAGAAAGAAAAAAGTAATATGGATGGCATGGAGAGGCTAGGATAGGGGGAACATATAGGGAAAGTCTAGAGGATGCATGCATGCAGTGAGAGGGTTGAAATAAGGCCTTGAAACTAGGATACCATTTTACCCAAGGCCAGCCCTGTACATAGGGCTATTTTACATTATCAATGGAACTGAGTACCAACTGCTCCAAATGTCTGTGGGCTGGGCCAACTTGGGTACAGCACACTGGACTTTTGTAATATACAGCATTGCAAGTACAGTTCTGACCATGTGTATTACTCCTAGAGCTGTCTAGCCTAAAATAAATTGTTGCTTAGTCGAGGTAGCAGAAACAGGATAATACTTTGACTGGAAGTGAGCAGGGAGCCCCTTACATGAAATCTGATGAGGGCCCCATAATGAAAACAACAACCTTTTTTTTTTTTGGCAAACTTATGCTGAACTGACTCCAGATAATTTACTTCAACATGACCACATGGAGAGAAGCTTTAATTGTACTTTAAAATATGCCTTGTTAAGATAAAAAAAAAACTGTATACAGACACCTTTTGTTGCCAGAGACTTAAAAGGACCAATTTGCCTTTAGGTCTTATTCTTTATGTTAAGTTCATGTTAATTATGACACCAATATTTTATATGCATATTTGTGCCAAATGCTCTTTAGCCAAAATCACAGAAGGATTTGTGCTATGTCCTTACCAAGAACATGCATTGCATTTTCATTTACTGATGATGAATTATAGACTTGCACCCCCGGCCCATCTTCCAATTTCTGCCATATATTCATTAGTTTGCTTAAGTCAGCATCTGATGTTACCATCCTAGTTTAAAATCAGCTCTCTATATTGGTACCTAGAAAGTATTGGATTTAGGAAAAGGGGCAACATAAGTTGAACAATATTGATCCCAGTATGGAGGCTTATGACAACCTGCATACACCGGCTTTTTCTCCAAAAGTTCAAGGAGTCTAACCAAGTAAACAAAAATACAGACAGCTCAGCTATGTGTTGAAATGTAAAACAGCACATTAACAACAGTTCTTTAAAGAGGAATGGCAGCAATTTAAACAATATTTATTAACTGAGAAGCAGTAAGCACTACTTCAGATGTCATTTTTATAAGACAAAGTGCTTACTGGTTTAAACAGCTGACATTCCTCTTTTCAGGTATCTGTTTTTGTTTGATGTGTTTTTAGAATATAACACTACCACGAGATTAGTTCAAGTTTTAAAGTATGGAACTATTGTAACTTTCTCAGCTTTTTAAAAGGATACAACATGCAGCATTATATTCAATAACTGGTGAGATCAGTTGGTATAAAATCATTCCGTGCTGTTCTGGAATGAATATCATTTAGCATTAGATGAGCTACCAGATCTGCTTTTCAGACTGTTACATACATTTGGTCATTGTTTAAACTGTTATATACTGGCGCTTCTCAGTCTTTAATGATAGTTATAACTTTAGGATTTGGTCACATATTTTGTAATCATAATTTATGCCATTTTTGCCAAATTTCATGATGTTACTTTTGCTGACATTAAAGGTAAAGTCATTAATAATTCATCAGCTATGTATATTAGACTATTTTTAAAAAAATAGCATAATTTTTTATTAAAGTAATTATGTTAACTAGTTTTCAGTCATCAGAAAATGTGTTTATCCACATGGCACTTCCCACTTTTATATCTTAGAATAGTCCAGAAAGAAGTGGTCCCAGAACAGAGCTCATGGGACAAAACTCATAACCCATGCTGGGACACGCATTTAACCCCCAACCTGACTTGTGTCCTGTCTTTTAACCAGTGTTTTACCAATTAAATTACTGATGGCTTGATATTTAATAGTTTTAGTTTATCAGTTGTTCTGTTATGTGAAATAGTGCCAAAACCTTAGAAAGGTCAAGATAAGCAGCATGCACCATCAAGTCTTTCATCAGGTGCTGTGGCTACTAGTCTGAAGAATGCAGCAAGTTTCAAAACACACTATCTCTCTTTGACCAAGCTTTTACGGTTTCATATCTAACTGAAGAAGTCACCTGTCTCATTTTTGGATCAGTTTCGTTATGACTTTTTCCATTGTATTACAAGGAGCACTGGTCATTATAGTGTATTGGTACCAATACAGCCTGTTACCGTAGCACAGGAACATGCTCACATGCTAACAGTTTGTTGAACATAAACAATAAGGGGTTAATTATGCATTCTTTGACTCTGTGAAGGAAACTACCAGGTAGGATGTCTAGTCCCATGGAACTTTGAGTTTTATTTTTTTTAATTTTACTTGTGGCAGCTGTTATGTCCATATTTATATAAGGGATAGCTCTCCTTTTCAATATAGCACCCTGACAAGCACTTTAGCTATATCCTGTGGCTGAGTGATCACTTCATTGATTACTGATAACATTTTACACCCATAATTTTTCTCTTTCGATTTTCTGATGTGATTAAGCAGTACATCACTACTGTTTTTCAGTACTTCAGATCAAGTTAAGTTCACAGAGATGAAAGATTTGATAAGATTCTCACTACAGCTTTCTAAATATACTGGAAAATATTAAGATACAACCAGACACCCTAATACTGGGAGATTTAAACTACCCTGCCATTAAATGGGAAAACTACTTGGGTACCAACACCTTTTCCCAACGGTTCTTGGAATTCATAAATTCCAACTCCTTGGATCAACTAATCCATTGCCCCACCAGGGGCTCCAATATCCTAGACCTGGTCCTTACCAACATGGGAGATAGATGCTCCACACCAGTGGTCACCACTCCATTAGTCAGGTCTGACATAAGAAAATCACCCTTGATATCCACATCCCACCCCCTCCCCGCAGTAAGGAAACCTCTGTAAAAAACTTCTCCAAAGCCAACTTTATGCTACTTAAGTCAGAAGTGACTAACTTTATGGCACCCATGCAGACGGGAGCTGAACGTTCGACTGCTGAATCCTACACTAAGGCACTGTACGAGCACATCCACTCATGCATGAATCGTGCCATCCCAAATAGAACTAAGATGCTCTCATCCAAAAAAAGGAAGCCAATCTGGTGGTCCCCTGCCATAAACAAACTTTACAACAAAAGGAAGAAACTGTTGCAGAAAAGAGGAAAATCACAGGATGCAAAAAAATCCCTTACCAGCCTCAGTAAGAAACTGAGATCCCTCATAAAATCCACTAAAGCTAGTTACGAAAATAAAATTGCCAAAGATTCCAAAGACAACCAGAAGGCATTCTATAGTTATGTCAAAAATCTAAATGGCAATGCTCAGATCTGCTCTGAGCTACAGCAGAATGGCATTAAATATACTGACCCCAAGGATATTGCCAATATCCTGGCAGACTGATTTAGTGAAAATTTCTCCCCCACTCACCCCCTAAAGGGCCCATCTCAGTACCAAAAGATTGCCAAATTCCGGTAATCACGGCCACACAGGTAGAAACCGCACTCTCCAAAGCTAAGAATACAGCATCTATGGGACCAGATGACATCCTGGGCTGTGTACTACATGAACTACAAAATGAACTGGCACCTCACCTAAGCATCATGTTTAATCATAGCCTCACCTCAGGCTTCGTGCCCACTGAGAGATGCATAGCTACAGTTATCCCACTCCACAAGGGGGGATCCATCTTGGATCGCGGGAACTACCGTCCCATCAGTCTGACGACCCTGATCTGCAAGGGCGTGGAACGCATTATCATGGAACTTATAAACAAAGACATTGGCAACCATCAAACACTGGACCCCACCAAGTTTGGGTTTGTGAAGGGCCGATCTTTTCTCCTGAACCTGATTGACTTCTTCAAATCAGTCTCCAGAGATGGGGACAAGGGTAAGGCAGTCCACACAGCCTATCTGGACCTCGCCAAGGCCTTCAACACCATCACCCACTCTGGAATCATAGATAAACTTACTAAGCTGGGCATAAATCCCTACGTCACTCGATGGGTTGCCAATTGACTTACTGACAGGACCTAGACTGTAGAAGTAGCAGACTCCAAATCCAGCTCCAGACAAGTGGAGTACCTCAGGGTTCAGTCCCGGGACTGCTCTTGTTTGGCATCTACTTCTCTGAAGTGCAGGCCAACACTAAGGGACACTGGCTAACAAAGTTTGCAGAGGACTGCAAACTGGGAGCCATTATTGAATCCCCAAATTATGTGGATATTCTACAAAAGGGCCTTACAGACACAGATGCTTGGTGCCAGAGATATGGACTCAAGCTTAAGGCCAAGAAATGTATAGTTATCCCCTTTGGGGAAAAAAACATGTACCTATGAATTACCACATAGGTGGCAGTACACTAAACACCGAAAGTGTGATGAGAGACTTAGGGACACGGGTGGACAGTGGGGTCTCACCTTTGATAACCACATCACCACAACAGTCAAACAATCCTTCTATCTGGCACACCTCATCAAAGGGCTTTTCATCCAGAAAAAAGGAGGTCATTGTCACACTGTACTCATCCCTCATTAGACCAATTATAAAGTATACCGCACCGTTTGGTATGTACCTCACAAGACATCTGCAACAGCTAGAAAGGCCATAGAAATACCTCACTAAATGAATCATAGGCCTAAAGCAGATGCTGTATGCTGACCATCTAAAAAAACTCCAGCTATACTCTGTGGCATATTGTCTACTCAGAGGCGATCTCTGCTTAACATACAAGAACATGTCAAACCCTGAGTTGTTGGACATACTCTACTTAAAGAAATCCCAATCCCTCAGAGCCACATGCTCCAGGGATCTAAATCTTGTCATCACAATGAACAAAACATGCTGGAGGGATAGGTTCCTGACCCAGAGACACCCCTTACTCTGGAATAGACTGTCCATACATGTCAAGCAGAGCACCTCCTTGACCCTCTTCAAAAGGAACTTTGACGATTGGATTGGAGATGGGAAATTTACCCTGGGGACCATATCAGTCGCCCTGCTAGACAGGGGTCCAGGAAAGTAAATATTGTGGGAAGAAATAGCCGGGGAATTGTTTGGCTAGGCTTGTATAGGCCCTAGGGCCGATAGCCTAGTATCAACCTATGAAGCTATGAAGAGAGAGTAGTTTCTGTAATTTAGTTCACTCATGCCTGCAGTGCCAGTCATGCTATTTCTCTCCCTTTTGAAATGTTAGCTCTCACAATATTGAGGCCCAAAATGCAGACACCCCCCCCCCCAAAAAAAAAACAAAAAAAAAACAGATGACTAAAATACAGCAGAAATGTGAACATCAAACCACCTTTTTATTGTCTTTAAACCTTTTTTTCAGGGGGAAAACCCCTCCTACACCACCCACTGTGGACAGGAAAGCCCCCATATCCCCATACATACATATACCAACACTAAGATCATCTTGTTTTGAAAAAAAAGGAAATATTCTGAGAAATAGGAATCTCGGATTTAGTACGAGTAAATCTAGATTTTTTTGGTCATACAATGTCCATATTTAAAATCCAATAAACCAAGGTGGAAGCAACAAACCGGGACTTCAGAAATAGCGTATTCCAGTTTATTATCTGCTTTCGTCAAAAGATTTCATCAGAATAGTGCAAAAACACAAGTCACAGGTTTAAGTATTTTAAAAAGCAAGTCACATGTTCAATTAATCAATTAAAAAACATCAGTTATATCTGCTTTCTAAAAAACAGTTTGATTTTCAAGCAATGTGGAGAGAAACAATGTCATTATCCTTGTTCACCTTGAGTTTACGATACTTTAAAAAACATTTCACATTGATGGCTTCATTAAGACCAGGGGGACAATCAGAATTCAATTTAATTTGCCAATAAGTCTCCCTTTGTAGTAAGTAGTTCTTGAAATCACCTTCCCTCATGTCTTTTTTACAGACTTCAAGAACAGAAAACAAAAATTTATTAAAAAACTGACAGACAATAGAATGTTTAAATAGGGCATTGGTTTCATCCCTGGTTTTAATACTGTACAAGTGTTCCCTAATACGTGTTTTTAACTGTCTCGTGGTCATTCCAATATAAAATGCCGTGCATGAGGAGCATAAGGCAATATAAATGACACCTGAAGTGCAACAGTTAACAAAACCTGGAACAGACAAAGTCCTTTCAAGTGAAACAACTGAAATATAGGGTCCCAATGAAATAAATCTGCACATGTTGCACTGATAGCAACAGTGCATGCCCTTCTTGTCGGTAGAAATACTACTAAGGCTGCTGTGATTTTCTAAAATCTTTTTCAAGTTAAAATTGTTTCTTTGAACAAATAAGGGCTTGTCGCCAAGAATATTATAAATGTCAGAGTTCCCTTTAATGACTCTCCAATTCCTTGCCATAATACGCTGAATGCGTTGGCAATCTGAGTTCATTTCAAGGGAACAGATCAAATTGACATTTGGTTGTTTACTGTTAATCTTGTTAAAATGGTGATTAATATTGTCCAAGTTCAAATTTAGTAGAGGTGGATAATAAACTTCACGTTTACTGTAAATATCGACTCCTGTTTGAATTAATGAAGATTTGTCATAACCCCTATCAAGAAATAAAGAGATGATAAAATCAAACTCGTGAAATAAATCAATTTCCTTAGAGGTCATGCGACTAGCCCTGATAAACTGCCCCCTAGGGATATTGGCAACTACAGGTTTAGGATGTCCACTCCAATAATGTAAATACCCATTATTAAACGTCTTTTTCCGATGAATACAGCTATGAAATCTCCCATCATTGAGGTCCCATCTTAGGGAAACGTCCAAAAAATTAACATTTAGCCCACTGCTACCAATAACAAATTTTAAATAGTTAGAAAAAGAATTAATGTCTAAAATAAAGGTCTCCACCTTTGACATATCACCTTCAATAATAATAAACAAATCATCAAGAAAACGGGAATAAAAAGAAATATTGTATTTACTAGTCAAGAGAGGAATGAATTGATGCTCCTAACATGACATTACCAAATTTGCGTAGGCAGGGGCAGCTGAAGACCCCATGGCAACACCTCTTTTTTGTCTATAATAGACTCGTTCAAAAAGAAAAAAGTTGTTATCCAAAATGATGTCCAAGAACCTACAAATAAGGGAAATTGCATTGTTGGTAAAACCAGAACTATGAGTGGTCAAAAAACTTCGAACTGCTTCGACCCCATCATCGTGCGGAATGCAGGTGTATAATGAAACTACGTCGATGGTAAACATGATGTGTTTGCAGGGGTCAAAACCTTGTGTTAAAGCAAAAGTATTGATGTTATTTAAAAAATGCCAAGAGTCATGAATGTATGAAGGTTCATTGGCAATAATAGGTCCCAAAAGGGCATCAATAAACAAAGCCAGGCCCTCAGTAACTGAATGGGGCGAAGACACAATAGGTCTAAACGGTGGATTGCTTACTGATTTGTGAGTTTTAGGTATCCCGAAAATAACCCCTATTCTGGGTTCTTCCACAACACAAAACTCATACAATTCGTGGCTAATATCTCCAGCCATAAGAGCTTCATACAGGTGCGAGTGTATTAAACGTTGGCTGCGGTGAATGTCAAAAAGAGAAACAATCTCATATTCATCCCTGTTGTTAAGAATGTCCATTATCCCTTTAACGTAGGTATCCCTTTCCATAATAACTATATTACTACCCTTATCGCTTTTCATAAACCTAAATTGGTTAGTCATAGATTGTAAGTTCTTAAGGGCTTTCCTCTCATTGATAGTCAAATTATTGTAGTAATTGGGTTTGGTATTTAACATGTAATGGACATCGTGAATACAAGTCTCTTCAAAAACCCTAATGGTGTGTTGTAACCTGGGACAATAAACCGAAGGTTTAATAAAAACTTTGTTAGATACAGGTACATTATGCAACAAATAGTACAAGTTCAACTTTTTAGTGCACTATTTCCCTCATCCAGGGCCTTGGTGACTTTCTTGAAGAAGTCAACCATGTTTAACAAGCATGATCTACCTTTAACAAATCCGAACTGAGTTGGGCTCAGAGTTTGCAGATTACCTACATCCTTGTTAATAAAGTCTGTAATGATTTTTTCCATGGCTTTGAAAATGTGGCTAGCCAAGTTCATGGGTCTATAATTCCCAGGGTTGGTTGATGGTCCCCCCTTTGTGCAGACAGATTACTGTCACTGTCCTCCATTTTGCCAGAATATAGCCAGTTTGCAGGCTGTGATTAAACAGGGATCCAAGTGGGTCTGTTAGGTCATGTTTTAAGTTGTTTAAAAGGCCACCTGGGATGCTGTCTGGTCCCAATGATACTATGTTTTTGCCTTGGAGAGTGCCTGAGATGGCCTGCGCCCTTCAGATAATAGGCTGAGGAATGGTGGCAGGTATACTTTGGGGGATGACTGGAGGGAAGAGGGGGGTGAAGTTTGCAACAAATCTGTCAGCTAGCAGGTTGGCTATTAACCTCTGGTTGAGTATGGGTGGTGCTTATCCACAATCAGTTCAGTGCAGAGCTGGGTATTCCCTTTTAAATATCGGAAGTACTTAAAGAATGCTTTGTGATTATCCTTCGCTAGGGAGAAGTTTTGCTTCATAATTAGATTTGAAGGACTTGACAAGATCTCCAGTTTAAGCTAGAGAGGGATTTCTTCCTCTGCTGAGACATTTCCCTCTTGTTCTTGAACATTAGCTTCTTTCCCTTGTTGTATAGTTTGTTTATACAAGGGGTCCACCAGGCTGGCTTGTTTTTTCTGCAAGACCTGGTTTTAATCCAGTCAGGTACAAATGATTCCATACAACTGCTTAAGTGGTTATACAGGGCATTGGTGTATACCTCTGCTTTGAAATCTATTATCTGTGATCGGCTTTGAAACTTCTTATACCATCACTTAGTAGGATGTAATTTGTCTTTGAAAAATTCTTAAGTGTTTTTGAGCTTGATGGATTATCTGGTCTTATAATTACATTGTATGAGACTAATTTATGGCCCGATCTTACGAGGGAGGCATGGGGGGGAGGGGGGGTAAATGCTCTCCCATATTAGTGAGTACTATGTCCAGGATATCTGAGCCTCTCTTGTGGGTGTGCTGACTAGCTGTTCCAGAGCATTTGCACTTACAAAGTCCAAGAACTTCTAAGTTAGCATATTTGTGGTCGTGTAAGTTTCCCAGTCAATGGTAGGATAATTAAAATCACCCGTAAGTAAGGTGTTGGGCTGTATGGCAAATGACTCCAGTAAGTCCAGCTTTGCCTCTCCTGTTTCATGGTGGGGACCTATAGCTAACTATGATGTGGTAGGGGCATTGCCTATAGTTAATTGGATATGGAGTAACCGAGTCCTATCCATCACTCATACAAATAACCTGACATAAATCCTGCAGGTGTCAACAAGTAGGTTTTGCACTTAGTCTCTAAGGGGTTATTGTCAAGCTAATCATGAGAGTTAGATTACTGCACACATTGTATTACTAAGCCTCTCAATTGTGGAACGTTCTACCATTGTGGCACCAAGATTACCTACCTGTTGTCAGCTGGTTTTAAATAAGCCTTTAAGACTTCTCTTTGATATAGCTTTTGATGGTGTTATACGAGTATAAATTGATACAAATATTTTTCTATTCTAATTTTATATATGTTAATTTATGCATTTTATATTACTAGCAATTTTCTAGTACAAGTATTTTGTGAAAAACACCTAAATAATCCTGAACACAAAACAACAAAACACAGTCCACAAGCCTTAGAGAAGCACAAGGTGGCTTTGAGAAAAAAAAATGCAGTCTGTTCCACATATGCCAAACAGATACTTAATTATCCAAGAACAGTAGGATCTGTAGCTGAGAAACCATTTTCAAGTTTAGCTTCAACACAGTGAATGCATTCATCCACAGAAATTTGTGGAAGAAATGCAGTCAACAGATCCAATGACATGCCTTCAGAACAATCCTCTAACTTCTTCATAAGAAGCAGTCTGTGGAAGTAAAACACGGACTTTAACTTTAACCATTAATTCATGTACAACTGTAGCGCTTTACAGTTTTTTCAATTCCTCTTCATCTGCATGAGTGGATTAGCTGGCCTGTCTTTGTATTTCAAATATTTTACAACCCCAATATAATTTTTTCAGTTGATATATTTTTCCAGGCATCAAACACTTTGAAATAAATAGTGCAAGCTTCCTTTCTGTGACAGGATTGTAAAATTCGCAGCACCTGATGTACTTTAGACTAAGAATAACAATTTGCTCATGTACCACCCTATCCAAATCAGTACCTGATACTGTAATGCATAAAAAATAAACTACATCTTGTATATTAATAGCTAACATTCACGATTGCAAGTGAGCAGAAACCCTAAGCTGTACTTTCTATCAACATAAGATAACATTGAACAGATGGTAATCTCTGTAGTAAGTGAATATTCATCTCCACTATTACTAATAAACACATTAGATCACTCCCAAGCTGAACTACTTTTAATCATTCAAGACAATTTTAGCTCTTAAGGTGCAGACAAATACCATGCTGCCAGTTAGAAATATAAAACCAGAATACATCCTGTTCAAGACTACCTGGTTCTGTGGCATACAGAGATAAAGCCCTGACTATGATCCAGATGACCAGAGTTTGAATAGCTGCTAAGGTATTGGAAGAGCTGGCAGGAGGGTAAGAGTGGCCAGCTGGTGCTATTTCATCTACCTTGGGTAGAGGGACTGATGTTTTATTTTGCTACTTCACCATATGCAAACAGAGGCTTGCAGATGATGAAGCTGTAGTTTAACCAGGAATATGGGCTTCCTGTACCAAGGCAGTGAGAAGTGAAAATACCTGAACAATGCTGTAACAAAGGTGCTAAGTTTGCAGCACATACCCATTTCAGAACCCACCACAGTACATCACTGAAAAGCCTTAACTGGTTACAACTACCACATCGACTAACATATACACAACTTCTTACCAACTATAAAATTATCCAGCATCCATCTGTCTGTCCAGCAGTAAAAAAAATGTTCTACTCAACTATGTTCCCAATCAGTCATTGCGATCCAGTGATCATAAACTCTTGTCTGTCTACAAACCTAGCAACTCTGCTGGGCTCTGTCTGTACTCATATAAGGTTGCCAAAGCCTGGAACTCATTACCTGTATCCATCAGGTCTATACCCTCCCTCCCATCATTCAAAGCTACTCTGGAAAGACTTCCTAGCTAAAATTTGTTTCTGTTCTTGTTCAAAACCAGGATAAACTTTATCCCTAACTGTGAACAAGTACCTTTTCATTCCTTATACCTCCTTACTCTCCCTTCACTACTTCCTTTCTGCTAATTCTCTTCCCTTTCTCTCTAAATATGCCATAAGCCTGTTTTTCCCTCACTTCATATTGCAGTTCCTATCTGTATTAGGCTAACTTACCTTTAATTTCTCTTCAAACTGTCTAAAATTTTTCTAAATATTAAATGATTGTTATATACTTTGTATCGATTCTTCACCATTTTATATTAAGCCTAATTTGTTGTAATTATTTAAACTGCAGATATTTTTGTTTTATTTTTTAAGATTGTAAAATTATTGTTCTTAAAATGTTTTGCAATAATTTGGAGTTTTTTTTCTCTGGGCCTCTGCTGATAATGGGCTTCTACCCAGTTGGAGTTTTCCCAGTAATAAAAAAGCAATAAATAAATCAATAAATTGCCATCATTAGCATTCACAAGCACACGGAGGGCATAGAGTGGGAGAGTGGGCACCCATGTGACCTCGGTATTCATGTCCGGTACCAGCCGCTGTATTAAATCCTGCAATAGAAACAACCTAATTAATTGCACATTCTGACATAGGCAATGACAACACACCATCATGGCTGCCTGGATGACTCCCCCATGATCATCTGTCACTTCTATGCCTGGTATCCCTGAAACAAAGAGGAACAAATGATCTCACGACCATTAGGAGGTGGCTGAAGGACACCATACTTTGAGGAGGTAAAACTAGGGATAAAGATTTCAATAGTTGAGGTAGCAGGTCAAGTTAACAGGAACTGATTATGGTGGTCACTCCGTGATAAAGAGAAACTGTTAGGAGTAGGCAAGAAATATCATCTTCAACTAAACTTAAGACCCAGTATTATGGATTCTGCTTATACCATTAATATCTGTATTCTAAATCTGAAGAATAAGAAAACAAAATGAAAGTTGGTGTTCCAAGAAGTGGAACGATATGGTACTGAACAATTACAGAAATTCATGTTGGCCAACAGCAGTTCCCCCTTCCATGTATGTTCTGGATGCACCACTGCTAACTGGCTGTTTAGGAAAGTGAGAAATACTTAACCTAACTGCAAATATTTTTCAGCCTGATGAGTGTACTTTCAAGCACAGATGTGAAATTTAAAAGCATTTAATGGTTTGCACATGGCTAAAAAAAGAGTAAATGACAATTATCTGGTAAGGCATAAAAACATTCTGCTGTAGATTAATTTATTAAGGATTTATTTTATTTTACATTTGTTGACCAGGCAAGTCAGACTGGATGCATGTCCATTTTCAGAGGAGGCCTGGGGAGAAAAGCTCCACAGTTAAATTTTAAGTAAAATATAAGGTGTATACAGAAGCATTCAAATTTGCATTGTACCAAACTTAGCATTGACTAGTAATATAACACTGGAATTTAATATTTAACATAGTTACATAGACTGAACACATCTTTTACAGTTTTAGGTTAAGGCATTACATAATGGAGAACATTGTTAATAGGGGTTGCAAGTTAGCCACAGTAGGGAGTATAGCAACAAACAGAGCAAAGATTAGACATAGTAGAGAGTATAGTAGCAGGTGAAGAGACAGAGATGGGAAATTGGATAACCGGTTAAGTAAGAAAAGCAGGAGGCATACGTAACTTAAGTATAATGTAAGTGTAGAGGTGTAAAGAGAAAAGTGTAGTGGATAGATAAGAGTGTCCTAGCAGTGACATATGGGTATTGACTAGGGGTATGAATTAGAGGTGGAACTGGAAGGAAGCTAGAGAAGATGCATTCTTTTGGTGATGAAGTTGAAGTCAGAGGGCAAGAGTAAGGGGAGAGGGTTGGGGGGTCAGCCAGGTGGGGAAGATTATATAGGTCAATCAACTTCTTTGCCAATATTTCTGTTTTGCCATATTCTACTTTCCATTTAATCTACTTTCTGGTTATACAATTCAGACTCAGAAGCTTGTAGTAGACAAAGGTTCAATGACTTGGCTTACTTGTTTGCTCAAGCAGTATTCTGTTATGACAATGTCCCTGGAACCTTTGGCAAAGTAGCAGTAATGAAGAAAAACTGTGGATTTCCATGAACTATCTGCTGCAATAATTACAATCTATTATACTAGTGAAAAAATGTGTAGTTATAAATATTTACATACACAGAATCAACAATTCTTTACATTTTCAGAAAGTAAAAGGCAACATTATTTTCTGTGTTTCAAAAAATAAGTAAATAGTACTTTTCAGTATGATTTCTACTCACCATTTCTACCACAATAACTTCGGTTAAAGCCACGCTTGTTAATTTTTTGACTAATCTCATAAGTAGTCCCATGATAAAGAGTATTTTCATTTTGTGACTTTGGATATTTTCTGTCAACAGTTTGCTTTCGGATAGAATAGCTTTGCCACAGTTTCAGATTCTGAATCCGTTCAATCTAAAAGAGATAAAAAAGATTGTATGAGTCCTTAGAGTATTATATAAGTAAAGCATTTAAATCAATGAATGTTTCAATTCTTAACATGTCAAATGTAAGAGTGCTGTAACAGTCACAGTATTTCAGACTTTGTTTAATTTTATTTATTTTTTTCAACCACCTTTATTGAATTATCACTTGTGATATAGGCAAGTTTACATTTATATAGAAAAAAAAACATATTAAAATGTTAACGGTTACAAGCACTATACGTCTCGTATATTACTTTGTATGATACGTTACATTATGTAAACTGGTCAATTCCTGCCTTTCCTTAAAACAAATTCCTCTTCCTCTGCATGTATTGTTCCCACAAATTCCATTTTTCTGTATGCAGTTTGCTCCTAACTTTTTTTTTTTTAAAGAGCCCACTTCCAGTTGTCTTATCTATATCATGGTTTAGACTTTGATTTTCATTTTCAGTAATTGTTTTTTTGGCAGCTACCAGAATTAAACTTAACCTTACCATGTTCTAGACAATTCAAATACTGTGCCCCAACTCAAAAAAATGTCCTTAGTTACATCCATTTGCTTCCCAGTATTTCTGATACAATATTCTTTAGGGTGTTTTATTTTAATCAGATGACAATGATCCTAGAGTGTTACATTAAATAAAAACTATACTGGATCATACGCATTAAAATGTAATAAACACTTAGATACAAAACAACTCAGCAACAGGTAAAAAAAAAAATATAACAAAAGTAAAATAATCTGTTGGTCAAAATGATTAAAATGTAAAATATGATCATTAAAAATAATAAAACAAGCACACAATTGTGTTCAGTAGAAAAATATGGAAACAATTTGATAATACTCATATAATACAGAGGAAGTTCCTCAAAAAGAAAAGCAGCTACAAAAATAACATTTCATGGTGTACTGCTTGTGTTTCTATACAAATTATGTATGGTACAACTATTAACTATGAATGCTTGAATACGTAATGCCTAACATGACAGCACCATGATAAGACAGGGCAGAAAGACATTCCTTACTGGGAGTGGTGTATAAAAATCAGTCAGTAGCAGTAAAACAAAACAGCACACCACAATCAGCAGCTTATGCTGTGAAACTCCAAAATGTCCATTATTCCAGTGCTACTAATAATAATAGCATAAACTACACAGTAGAAAGCATGGTTATGTAGAAAAAATACTTATTCATGAAAGAAATTATTAACTGATAAAAAAAGAACAGCATTCAGAAATGTATAATTTTTTTTTTTTTTTTAACAAAATAACTTATGGATACTTGGTTCGGCAATAGGTGGATATGCTGTTGGTTGTATGGTTTAAAATTTGTGAGGTTACTAATTAATGAAGTTTTAGGTGAAACAAAAGGGAATGCAGAAACTATAAGAGCTATGGTAATATTTCACTATATTTAGGAAGTTAGCAAAGAGATCGGGCAAGGGGTGTGTGCATTACTGTTAGTCTATGTGTTGAAGCAGGTAAAGTGGTTGTAAGGCAACATGATTCAAATGGGACCCTCATATCCCATATATAAGTAGCAGGGGAGAGGATGGAGGAGAACTAAGAAAAATGCAGTGTTTTCTGCACTAGTTTTCTTTTTGCACCAAGAATACTCTTGTGGTATAGGCACTAAGACCCTGCCACTAAAAACAAATCCAATGCTGCTGCAGCTTATCAAAAGAGCAAAGATAATTCTTTTGTACAGCACTCTCAAAGAAAAATTATCCATTTCTAACATGGCAGTTTCACAAAAAGGTGCAAAATGACATATATTTTTATGCTCTTACCGTAACAATAATGACATTCTGTTTATATTTATTTATGAAGTGAATACAGGTCTTTTTGAAATTTTCTGAAACCTTTTTAAACTCAGGAGAATCAACTTGAAGCAGAACTACATCGAAATCTTTTGAGCCCATGTCTGTCCAAGCAGGTGGTGGTTGAACCAAAGCTGAAAGAGAGAGATTTGTTTTAATTTGTAAGACAGTGGTAAGTAAAGATTCCAATTAAGCTATGTCAAACATATTTTGAGAAAGTAAACCCAAGGGGTGTTATGGCAGACTTAGCATAAATATAAAAGCTTCAGTCAGAACAATGGACACATGTTTACTGAAGCATCTGTATCACATATATGATAGTTTAACCACCTTCAAAACATTAAACACAGATATCCCATAAACCCAACAACAAAGCTTGAGAAATATAATTTGCAAAAACATTTCAAAGATATTTCTGCCAACTTTAACCAATGATTAGTAAAATAAAATGTATCCACTGAAAACAAGAAAATTAAACTTGGCAACATTTACTTTGTGAAAGGTGTAGAATAGCTGATTGCCAAGCAGTTTTTTTTTATTTAAGAATTTGCTAAATGTTTCAGAGAATTTTGTAGGGGAGGACATATAGATTGAACAGATAAGCATTACAAAAATGCAAAATAAGTCAGGGGTGCATGCTGAGCAACCTAGGCATGTTTGATAGCCAGCCTAGCAAATAGGCTCTCTTAAATGGTATAAAGGATACCATATGCACAATCTTAAATGGAGTATAGAAAAGCTTTCATAAAGGGGACAAATTTTAGGGAAGTGTTCCATATTTTTTGCCACATCTTCCTGTAAGGACTGATAATGGGCCTGATTCTAAAAGAGTTACTCTCAGTGCAAGTCTCCCTGATTCTGAAAGACTTGGGGCCAGATTCAATAAACGAAAAAAGTAAAGGCACTCAAAATAAACCAATAAACGAGTGTAGTAAGTGCCAAAACTGAGTGAAGAAACGAGCGAGGATGTATTCCAAGATAGGTTTATTCCAAAAAGAGTAAAATCTCCACACAAAATGCTCCATACTAATACAGCAAAACACAAACACATGAACGCCTTCACACAACATGCGTTTTCGTCTCAGTTTCCCGACTTCATCAGATAACCAGTAATTTCATCAATTAAACTTTATATCCCTTAATTAATACAAAACACCCAATCCCATTCAAGTTCTAAATTTAAAAATTAAAAAAAAAAGTGAACATTCTAACATACACATTCCCTAAATGACATAAGCTATCATACTTCTCCATTAAATGATACTTGATCAAAAAACTCATAGATGAAGAATTTTAAAATAAAATAAAAATATGTTCCTTTTATACAAAAGTTAATGAAATAAATATCTATTATATGTTAAAATAACTTCATAAATACTTTAAAATCCATATGTTAATAAAAAGAGAAGGAAACCTGCCATCTGCTGGATAATGTGCTTAATGCAACCCTATATCTCAAGTTTTGCAGATCTTAATTTTAAAAGTGGAACAATAGACACATATTGATTCAGCTCTGGAGGGCTTCCTGCATCCACGGTGACTTGCCACCATAGTTCCCTAAATTCTATTCTCTCTTCCCATGGCCCTCCCCTTACATCTTTCTTAATTTGTTCCAAAACAAGAAAAGAAAATTTGGCTTTGGGACAAAAGTTAGTGTACTTATATAAAGCACTAGTTTCCTTTCTTGTTCTAATATCGGATTTGTGTTTATAAATTCTTCTCTTTAATAGTCTTTGTGACTTTCCAACATAAAAAGAATTACATTCTGAACACACAGCTAGATATACTATCACCTTAGTCTCACAGTTATAATGATCTTCACACTTTCTCTCCACCTGTCCCTACTTTCTAAATAAAATTTACTGGTGTTCATAATATTTACACATTGGGGACAATGTCCACACTTGTATGCCCCTTTTCTTCTCCTATTGTGTTTGTTAATACCTCTATGCTCTGATATATTTTTAAAACTATGTGAATTCTTGTATACTACCTTAAAAGGAAGGTCAGATATTTTTTTCAAAATCCGTAAATGCTACAAATCTATTCCATTCTTTTTCTACAATTTTTTTGTAGTATTGTTAAGAGCATTGTATTCTAGCACTAATGCTTGTTGGAAAACAGTGGTGTCATTAATATCACTCACCAAAGGCACATCATGATGGACATGTACTTTGCTTCCTCGAATAGGTTTGAACCTATGGGCTTCCATAACTTCCTCTTTCATTTTGTTAATAAAATCCTGTGGGTAACCCCTCTCTAAAAACATTTTTTTCAACCAGTCACATTCAGTCTGGAAGTCTGAATCTAAACTAGTCATACGACTTCCCCTTACAAATTGACCCTTTACTATATTTTTCTTACAATAGTGAGGGTGTGCACTCTGATAATGTAGAAAGGACTTGCAAAAAGTGGGTTTCCTATATATCTTAGTTTCAAACTTCCCATTCATTTTGTATACTTCTATATCTAAGTATTGTAAACTTTCTTTAGAAGTATTAAATGTAAATTTAAGGAAGTCAGTAGTTTCTTCCATGTAAATCTTAAATTCTTCAAACTTTTCGATACTTTCTGTCCATAGACTATATCATCTAGGAACCTCCGATAGAGGTTCCAACAGGAGGCATATTCTGAATTTAAAATATATTTTTCTTCCCACTTTGCCAACACAAGGTTGGCATACATGAGGGCACACGCTGCATCCATTGCAACTCCTTAAATCTGTTGATAAGATTCCCGATTGAAACAGAGAAAGTTGTATTTGACTATCATATCTATTAGGGCTACACAAAATTTTATCATTGTGGAGCAAAATGTGATCATCAAAGACCATTTCTTCAAACATTTCCATCCCAGAGACATGAGGGATACTAGAAAATAAATCTATAATATCTATAGTAATAAATATAAGGTCATTACAATAAAGGTCATCAGATATTACCTTAAGAAGGTCCCATGCGTCTTTTAAAATAGACTCCTTATTTGTCCACAAACATTTTAATTTAGTATCTACATATTTAGCAAGTGGATATGTTTTAGAACCCTTCGCTAAACTATGGGTCTTAAAGGTGGGTCCCTCCATTTTTATGAGTTTTAGGGATCCCAAAAATGGTGGGTACCCTAGATTTGTCCACTTTTAAATAGGCAAAAATTTTATGATCATAAAGTCCCTCATATAACATATCATTCAAACATGTCAATTTTATTGTAGGCAATATTTACCTCATTTTAGATACATTAACATATCTGTGCTCATTCCTTAAAATTGAATTCATTTTGCCCTCGTACTCAATATTGTCCACGATTACCACTCCTCCACCTTTATCTGGTTTTGTAACTCTAATATTAGGGTTAGATTTCAACACATTAAGTAATTCACATTCCTTTACACTCAAATTGGGTCTAAATCTAACTTTCTTATACATATTCCTAAGTTCGCTTTCAATACGGTTTTCCAGATTTTTTAAGTTGTAGGGGGAGGGGTGGATTATAAACTGTTCTTTGTCTAAGACCCTGGTCTACCTCACCACTACTTGGGGGCAATATTAGACCTAGGTTAACTTTCCTTAAAATAGTTTGATATCTAACAAGGATTTGGTGAGCTCCCCCTTTCTATAGGAGATAAATTTAAAGCCCTTTGATAGCAGACTAAAAAGTGTTCTTTCTCTAATAAAGTGTTACTAAAATTATAAATACAAAAATCGTTAAAAATGTGCTTAGCACCATCAACTGTAATCACACTACTTTCGTTATTTGTGGGATGGATATAAATGAATATCTCCCTCTTCTCCCCCCCCCAAATGAAAATTTGATTGCTTGTACCCTGATTTATTCATCAGTCTTTCAGATCTGCGCGGGGGGGAGGACTCTTCATGAACATAATGCTCCTCTTCATACTGGTTATCATCCAGATTCAATAAAGCCTACACTAAGTGTAAAAAACTTATCAAAAGGAAGGTGCCGGCTTCACAAGTAAACAAACAAAAAGCACCAGTTCCACAACGATAAGGCTCAAAATAAAAGTAGAGGTTTATTAGGGCTCCTGCCAAACTCAGTAGACACAATACAATACGCTGTGTAAAATCACATCAAACGTTTCGTCAAGCCTTCTTCAGATAATACAAACACATAAAGCCACTTGTCAGTTGTTTAAATACATTTGAATATAATTGGATCAACACATCAACCAATGAAATAAAAGATTAATTAAGTACTTAATGATAATTGTAAAAAAGTAATAAAGTGCCATTTACAGTGCCAAAGTGTAACTATAAAACCTATTTACTGGATGAACAAGCCATATACACTGTCAATTCTAGCAAATGCTTATCTGAATCTCATTCAAAGTTAAAATTGAGAGTTAAAACCTCATTCATTAAAATTGTAAATTACCTTCCTTTAAGTTACAAGCTGTTAAGTAAACAATACTACACTCTACTGGTCAGAACTGATATTGCAACTTCCAATGTTTAAAAGGAATAAGCAGAAAAATACATGTATAATGTGATTTAAAAACTTTTTCTTAAAAATACTTCTAAAATTAACATATCATAGTTTAGCTGCCCTTAATTTTAAAACAGGTGCTAAGGACACCATGTCATTAATCCCTGGATATTTGTTTGATTCCAGGGAAAATAATTCCCTGTACTCCAGTAATGTTTCCCACATTCCCCTCGGGTCAGTGGGTACCACTTCTACCACAAAAATTCAAAACTAGAACCTTTACAGGTTAATGTGTGTTGTACAGGGAATTATTGGCATGATATTGTAGGGGAATTGTTACATGATGTTCTGATATCATATACATGTAAATCCTTTGTTTAATTCTCCTTACCCACATAAAAAGCATTACAGTTTAATAATCCCTTTTGTGTTACAATTAACAAAGGATTCACATAGTAAAGTTTATTCCTTGCTACTAAATGGCAGCTTCCCTTCTTTTAAATATGAACAATAAATACTACAGGGCACACATTTAAAACCCCAACTTTTTCTTCTTTTTATCAGTGTTTCCTTTACAACCAGTCTCTATAATACCTTTTATATTGTTACCTTTCTTATAAATAAATTTAATTTCATGTTCAAAAATGTGACCTAGATCCGATACTGGGGAAAAGTTGTCCCATTCTTTTCAAATATTTTCTTCACTATACTAGATTGACGGTGGTGATGAGACCTGAAACAAACCCACTTCTGACTTACCAAAGTATAGGTGCAAATCTAGTTTTCTCCTCAGGACTTCATTCTTAATGTCCTCAAATAATGTGTGGTGTATCCTCTCTTTGTGTAAACATCTTATACAAGTTTTCACATTCTCTCCTAAAAGTTTCATCATCTGAGGTCATTCCTCCTTTCTATGTACCTTTGAAACAAATAGATCATTTGGTCTCATTGATGTATTCAACAAATATATCAAAATCATCCTTTGTACCTTCACTAAGTGTACACAATATGTAATCAATAAAATTCTTATCACATTTTTTGTGCCTTCTAGTCACTCAGAAACTAAGTGTACACATAGTCTACACTTTGTAGTAACCTTTATGAATCCCTGTCAATATTTAAAGTTGCAAGAATATCAGTAGGAAAACTAAAATTAGGAGGAAAGAGGAGCTGAGTCCTTAGCTAGGTATTCCAAGCCAAGTCCTCTACCACCCTCTCTGTGAAAATCAGTGCTCTCAGTGTCCCTGTTCAAAGTAGCTGTCATACACACACCTGTGAAAGGCTGGCACAGCGTATCAACTCTGCCACCTCCACCCAAACTATAAGGTAGAATTACTGATATCAGAACACCCAAAGCCAGCTACTTTCAGGCTCTTACCAGGGTACCTAATTACATTTAGTAAAATTAATACTTTTACAAATGGTAGTGCTTAACCAAGCAGCAATAATTTCAGGAACATTGAGTCAAAGTGCCACTAAATAAATGCAAGCACTTTCAAAGGTTAAATATTTTCTAAAAGACCAGCCATAATGAAAGGTTTAGATATACTTAATAATAAATAAAAACATAATATCTATTTACAACAAACACCAGAGTTTCAATCATAGGGGGGGAAAAAAAAAAAATATATATATATATATATATATATATATATATATATATATATATAAACAACACTGATGGAAAGACTCAAAGATTCAGAAAAAAAGCAACATTTAGCTAATCTCACTATTTTTCTGACTGAAAAATTTAAGTTCCTAGTTACTAAAGCAAGGCAAGATGAACATGGATGACTGTCTTGCCAGGTCCAAAAACAGGCTGCACACTTCACATCTCTCACTAGTATTCAAATACAATTTCAGTGCTGGTTATAGAACATCACATTTTCCCACACTACCGTCTCACTAGAAACTGAGCCAGGATCTGGTACTGATGTGTCACAATACACACACACAACTTTAGCCAAGGTTTATTACAGCGTGTGAAAACTATAAAACAATTCCAACAGCTTCTACAGGAAGGGTGAAAGTAACAAGCCTTTCTCTGGCACCCCAGGGTAGCAATTAGTTCACCACTAAGGACAACAGAGCAGGATCCCAACCCAGGCTTTTCACAGACATTGTGTCCTCTCACTGCATTCAGACCTGTGAGATAAAATCTTTATGGCCTAAACCAAGTTATTTAATTTCAGGCTATTTTTCTTAAGATTAGCTGGGCTGAGTTTAGCCCCTTCCCTTCTAGTATCCTCTGTTAAAATATATACATTTCAGTTGCAACACTACAGTCTGACATACATGTCTATTGCAGGACTCACTGTTGATATATTTTTAAGACAAAGAATTTTACATTTTTAACACAAGCATCTATACAAATCAGTTTATTATTCAAGTAACATATAATTCTTTACAAAACTCTAGCTAGCTATGCTGGCACTACTTCACAATCACATAAGGCTTAACTATAAGCAGGTTTACATGGAAAATAATTATTTTGAAATAGCACCCAGTATTTATCCAAAACAGAGCAGTGGAATGTATATTCTGCCTGACAACCTGTGTGCACAAAAGTGATAACACAGCTGCAGATCTAGATGCAACATACCTAAAGATTATCCTTGATATTTCATCTTTTTTTCTACATATTTTAACTGTGTCATGGAAATGAAAAAAAATGAATACATTAAATGTTGATAGAAATCTACATGCATTTAAAACAATCTTGACTCTTAATACTGGAGTTGCCAAACATGTTGACCTGTGCTGAACTGTGGTTAACATATGAGAGCAAATAGATGTTTTCAACACTCAGCATCTAGTTTCATACAGCTGTCCATTTAGCTGCCCCATCCAATATTAAAGGTTAGGGTGAATGTACTATTCCTTGAGCTACCGTGACACCACTAATCCGATACCTCTTATAAATTACTTCTGTCAACTTTAAATTAAATGACTGTGCTTTTTTTGTTTTCTCTGTATGCTGAGTACTAACAAGCAGGTGATAAGTAATGTTTAGGAAAATAAAGGTGGGGGAGGCACCAAAACAATTACCCTTCTTCCGTGAGACACTGGCTTGCAAAATGTTTACATCTCCTACTGGATTATTCTCAGCAACATGACATATTCTATTAGACAAACAACAAAAAAATATATCTGCCTGACAATGTAACTATCATAACTTCCTTCCATCAGCTTTATTTATTGGCATTTGTTAACTGGATAGTCCAGCTGGGTGCCACTGCCCTTTTTCACAGGAGACTGAGCAGAAAAGCTTCAGACATACAATTGTTACATCAGAAACATTTTATTCAGTAAAGTTGGATACATACAAAAACATACATTCGATGTATACTAGATGGCCAACAATCTAAAAACTAGGATATTTACAGTAAATGGTATGTATAAAGTTTAGTAGGCAAGCTTAACATATGCGATTCCTTATGAAAGGAAAAAATGGAAAAATTATACTGGTACTGTAAAGAAAAAAAATATTGAGAGAGAGTAAGCAAAAGGGGAGCAAGAAGTGCTGGGCTATTATTTGATGTACTATGAGTATTTTTTTTATTTACTATGGGGTATTATTTCATAGGAGGTTACTAGGCTAGTGGTTCTAGAGCTTTTATAAGCCTACCCATGTTAATCCTGTGTTGCCACAACTGTCCTTGGTTAGATGGGCACACTTTACAGATCAGCACTGACTGCCCCGGTCCATGATGGACATGACTGCTACCCCCGGGTGAATTTGCAGTCACCCACCCATTTGTCCAGGCTGTGCTCAAGTAGAGTTATTGAGGAGCTCTGCTTCACACAAACTGAAAGTTTATTCCACAGCAATGGCAATCTCTGGGATACATAC
>NC_056737.1:1320492885-1320665520 GCF_019279795.1 Protopterus annectens | reverse complement strand
TAATATATATATATATATATATATATATGTGTGTGTGTGTGTATGTGTATATATATATATATATGTATATATATATATATATGTATATAAATATAATATGTATATATATAAATATATATATATGTGTATATATATATATATATATATATATATGTGTGTGTGTGTATATATATATATATATATGTATATATACTGATGATGGAAAGGTTAGATATAGATTACATTCCAACAACAATATTTTTTTTCAAGATTGTGCACCTTAACCTTTACCTTGGATTTTTATGAAATCAAACACGTTGGTTAATTTTTGGCCAGTAATGTTACTGGACCAGGATGTCTCTAAAATCATAGAGGATAAAGCAGTGATTGTCTGCAAAAAAGATTATAGCTTTAAAGCACTCTTCAAAAGACAGAAGAAAGAGAACAAAACTAGTGGATGCCTTAAATGTGGTAGGTGTCGGCAGTGCCCATATGTTATGGAGGGTGAATATATATTTATCAAGAAATTTGGACGAATCTACCCCAGTAAAAAACGTTTTTGTTTTTCGAAAAGGGTGGTATATATTGCTAAGTGCGGGTTATGCAACATATTTTATATGGGCAAAATGAAAAGGGCCTTTAAGCAGAGAGTATATGAGCACTGCTATGATATTAAATGCAAAAATAAAAACAATACACTTTTCAATCATGTGGACAAATATCCGACGCATTGTTTTAGGTTTTTTGCCATTGATTCATGTGGACCTGGGACCCGGGGTGGCCCAGTGGATGATTATTTAGAATTATTAGAGTTAAAATGGCAAATTAAGTTGAATGCAGGCACATATCCTGGTATCAACAAGTGAAATATTATGCCCTTGTTGAAGCTAAGAGCTTTGTTTTATATTTAGAAAATATTTAAATAGTACTTAAAAAATATTTAAAAGTTTTTTTATTGTTACTTCATGGGTTTATTATATATTTATATACATTGGTGATATGTATGTGTGTTTACATTTTTATATTTGCAATATGGGAGTATACTTTTTCGTATGTCTTGGCAATTTAAGTCAGGTGTTTCCTTTAAATATGTGCATTAGTTGACAGAAAGTGATCTCACAGTAGGATGTAATGTCAGGGTTTTTGCCTTTTGGGAGGGTATTTAAATTCTTTGAGTTGTATTATGTGTATTCTGATGAAGTTGGTTATTCCGACGAAAGCGCTTAATCTGTGGACTATTGTGTTTTGAGTGTGGTTTTATTGAGAACCCAATAAACTGTCATTACGAGTACCTGCCGAGTGGTTGCCTGGATACCTTATATTTGTTTTTCTTGGTTTGTGTTTCCTTTGGACAGAACAGTTAGTTTATAGCAGAGAGAGATAGATGGGCATGCCTCTACTGGAGTAAAGAGTGGATCAGAGGCAGCTGCACACTGCCATGATCCATTGCAAGAAGGTCAGAAATACAAATGTATGGCCTGGGGGGGGTTGGCATCAGGCTCACCAGGCCACTGCTTGGTGGTAGCCTGCAGCATGGGTTCACAGGTAAGTACTTGGCTAGCTGCTGTTGCAGGTCATTTTAAGCCTAGCCAGTTTCCCTTTTAGTGCTCCAGTTAACCAGTCTCGTTTGCCTTACCCATCCTATTGTCAATAATTATGTGTTACTCCCAGTGAGAATAAGTAGGATCAAGCCACTGATAATTTGAGGGGACCCACACATGGGATAAAGCATTTAGGAGCTGCCTCTGTCCATTAGTTAAACAGGTGCCAGTTCTGTGGTAAATTTTCTATTACTCATCCTCAGATCCAAGTTGCACTTATGGACAGGGATGAGGTTTGTTGTAAATGGATGGGGAGTCTGTTCCAGAGCAGTGATATCTTCTGTCAGATATATCCATCCCTTCCAACCATTCTATTGATGTTGCAGAAGAGGTTAAGATCCTTGGACTGATTATTTCTGATGCAATTTGACTTGCTGATGTGCAGTAGGTCTATTGGGTTGGTGGATGCTTTGTATGCCAAACACCAGTCACCTGTTTGCAGTCTATGGGATACAGAGTACAGTGAAAGGGCTTTGAGGAGGCCCATGTAGGGTGCACTGTTTAGGCCTTTTAATCCTTTTAGTTAGGTATTTCTGTGGATGTTCCAGTTCTTGCAAGTCTCTGAACAGATACATGCCAAAAGCGGCATTATCATCAATGACTGGCCTAATCAGGGCTAAGCAAAGGGGGACAATGACATCTCTAGATCTAGAGGCAATCCCTTGGTTTATAAGCTATGCAATATAGGGTGGACTTTCTTACAGCAGTGGACAAATGTTGGTCAAAAGTTAGGCCACTGTCCACAAAATCCAGGAAAATGGCTAAATCATTTGGGGATTCAACAGCTGCTCCAAGCTTGCACTCATTTGCAAACTTAGCTAACCTGTGCCCCTTGGTATAAGCTTTTACTTAAAAAAAAACTAAGTCAAACAAGAGAATCCCCAGTACCAAACCCTAGTCATCTCCACTGGTAACTCTTTGTGGGGGTAGCTTCCCCCTGTTTTAATCTCTTGCATTCTAACTGTGATCCTGTGGGTAAATCCAATGGGTTACATAGGGGTTTACTCCCAGTTTATTTAGCTCTTCTACTATGTCTGAGTGTGGGCTTGTGTCAAAAGCCTTGGCCAGGTCAAGGTATGAGGTTTGTACTGCTTTATCTTCATCCACTTTTCAAAGAAGTCCACCAGGTTGATTAAGCATAACCTGCCCATGATAAATCCAAACTGGCATGGGTCAAGTGTTTGGAGGTTTCCTATGTCCTTTATTGATTAGTTGCATGATAAGACCCTTCCACTGCTTTGCATATGAGGTTGGTCAGTCTTACAGGTCTGTAAAAGGTCATCCTTTATGCACAGGAATGGACTGTAGCTGTTCTTCATTCTCTTGGTACAAAACCTGCATGGAGGCTGAGCTTGAACTGTGTTAAGGGAGTGGCTAAATCATGCTTCATGCTCTTTAAGATGCATCCAGGGATATTCAGGACTTGGTTGTGCGACAGCTGAATGCATGTCAGTTTCAGGTACATCTTGTGGGATAGACAGAGGGGTAAAGTTTGAGTTGAATTTAGTCGCCAACAGATTAGCTTCATCTTCAGCGTCAGTGTAGGTAATATTATTCACCAATCAGCTCAGCGCATTGTTGTGTTGTATTTTTGAGATTATGAACATAACTAAGAATGCCCTGGGATTGTCTTTGGCTTGGGAGGCTTATTTTATCCTCAAATTTGGCTTTGGTGGATTTTATTAAGCTGAGTTGTTTGCCAAGCCAACTATTGCTTTTGCAATACTGTCCTGTCTCAGTGCTTCCCACATCAGGTTAAATACTAGAAAAAATTATCTACAACCAAATCACTGCTTATTTACATAAATACCATTTTCTGTCCAAGAAGCAACATGGATTCTGGTCTGGAAGCAGCACCATAATAGCTCACCACTCTCTCATAGATAACATCTTATCCAATGTGGACAAAGGCAACCTGACAGGAGCGGTCTTTGACCTCATAACAGCCTTTGATCTAATTGACTAACTTACTATTTGACAAACTAACTGAAATAAGTAGTAGTGATGATGTAAAACCGTTGGTTTGTAGATTTCCTCACCAGCAGATCTTTCAAAGTGAAAGCAGGAATCACCACTTCTGAAACAGCTCTTCTTATAAAAAGAGTCTCCCAGGGTACCACTTTAATCCTTCTGCTATTTTCCATATTTATCAACAAACTCCAATCTGAATACTCTCAGATATCTCTAATTCTCTGTGCACATGACATGGTAATCTACAGTTCAAACAATTCCCATTCTATTATAAAAACACAGCTCCAAGATTACCTATAAACTCTCAACCAATGGCTAAGAGCCCAGAAACATATACTCAGTCCCTCAAAAACAAAAGCAATGCTATTTGGAAACAACCCAAAAATAGCCAACTCACTCAGCTTCCTTAACATTAAAGATGTTAACAATACCACCATAGAAACTACCACATCCTTCAAATACCTTGGCATTTGGCTAGACCAATTTTTTTCAGTTTCAACTACACATTTGAAACACATGCAAAAGGATCAGCACACCTCTTTTGAACCAACAAGCTACCACCTCTTCTGTCCAAGCCAGCCAAAGCTGTCATAGGCAAAGGAATATTCTCACCTCAACTCGAATATCGACTACCTTAATAGCTATGGCCTCAAAGAAAAATGCTACCACTTTGCTAACCATCTGCAATAAAATCTGCCAGTTCATTACCAGCTCTCCCCATTAATGAACACCTTTGCCTCTCACCAAAGCTAAATGGTTCCCAGTACATTTGAGAGGCAGCCTCCTACCATGATCACTAATTCACAAAGCTCTTTCTCCTGAGACATCTCCCCTCTTACTCAAAATTTTCATCACAACCCCCGCATATAACCTCAGAGTACCTCAATTCCAATCCACCCTACTAACTCCAAAAACTAAACTTCATTGCACTGACCATGTATTCTCCATCTTGGCAAATAAACTATGGGATTCCATTCCAATCTCAATGAGAGATGCCCAAAAGTACTCTTGACTTCAGACAACAGCTGAAGGAACACCTCTTTAACCAAACTGTAGCTGCAATCACACAGATTACATTACATGAAACCTGCAGTTCTCTCATACCCCTTTATTCCCATTTCATCCTTCCTTATCTCATCTGGTCATCCTCTCACTTACTGCCTCTCATTCATCCTACCTCTCTCTTCCCTTTGCATCTCTCAGACATCCTCTCCTTTCTACTTCTCTTCCCTCTTCATGCCTCTCTCACCATCTATCTTCTCCCAATGGTATCCTTTACTGCAACTATTCACTCTGACCTCTTTTAATGTCTTCATATCTGTCTATATAATGATGTACTGTTATCCCAGTAGAATAAACAGCCTCAGTCATTATGGCTACAGCTTATCCAAAAAGCTCTGCCAGCATAATTCCATTTTTCCTTCCGAATTTTAACACTGTAAACTGCTACTTGAACTAAATGTTGTAGCATATTATTGAATCTGTATTTATGCATATGTTTTTTAGTGTATCCTTGTATCTATAAAAGTATGTTTTGTTCATTTCTTATATGACCCTATTCACCTGGCCTGTGCCTGCAACTGGTCCAAGAAGCTCAGTACACCATCCCAGTAAACAAATATAAATAAAAAAAAAAGGTTTATTCATTCTGAGAATTAGTTTTGTTACTTTTGAACACAGTTCTCTTCCTTTTGTTGTAAAGCTTGCATATATTATGGTTACACCGAGGGGGTTTGTTGCTGAGGTTTGCCTTGCATTTGTTCCTAACAGGTACAGCTACATCTATGCAGTCATTTACCATGCTAGTATACTGTGTTGGTATACATTTTTAATGTTTTCAGTGGAGTTAACTGGGTTTGGTGGTGATTTGAAGCTTGCCAATGCATCACTTGGGAGTAGGTGATAACCTGGCAAAATTTCAAGCCCCCATAAACCCTGCGAACACTGCTGCCAATGTGGAACTGTTTACAGAAACTGTATACAAGTATGTTAATAGCTGCACAGAAGCAGCTGTACCCACCAGGAAGAAGTACAGAACTTACTTAAAAAACAAGCCACCCTGGGAAAATTGTACATCAATAGGCTGTAAAACAGGAGGAAGAAAATCATGGAAAAGATTAGGAGGTGTTGCACACAGCAGAATAAAAGCACACTCAAACTAAAACAACTCAGAAGGCAAAGTCTACCAAAGCCAAATGTGAGGTAAATTTTGCCTCACAGTCCAATGACAACCAAAAGGAATTCTTCAGCTATGTTGGCAAATTCAAAGGAAATACATAATTGTGTGCACAGCTCATTGTTAAAGGAGTCACCTATACTAAACCAGATGAGAGAAAACCAGATATAGTAATCCATAAAAAGAAGAGAAAAGTAGCATTCATCATTGAAATTGCTATACCCAGTGACTACAATGTCTTACATACAGAGACACAAAATCATAATACAAAGATTTACAGGCAGAAATGAGAGCAATGTGAAAGAAAGTAGTAGGAGCAATGGATCTTATAAAAAAAAGAATTTGTAATTGTACTTAGAAATGTTACTAATATATGTAACTCTGAATTGCAGAACCTTTCACTTCTGGGCACACTGCGCATGCCGTGAAGAGTACTTTTGGCTAAGAAAGATTGAAAGAATACTAATTTCATGAACTTTAATCATACTTTTACTTAGGATTGTGGTCCATTCCTGTCATGGTATTAGAAAGCCAAAAGACATGAAAAATTAAAAAGCCAAAATATGTAGCAAATCCACTGGCCGACAAATTCAGTTCCAACTTTACCCCCCCCTCTCCCCCTCAAACTTCCCTCGGGAAATATCATCCAATATAACTCCTCCTCAATCAGTAGGGAACAGGTCCTTTAATGGTCCATCTATGCCAAGAACACCGCATTAACGGACCCAGACAATATCCCAGGATGTCTTTAAACAGCATGAAACATGACCTATCAGGCCCTCTGGAATGGATGTTTAACTGTAGCCTCCAAACAGGCTTCATCCCTCATGAATGGAGAGCAGTAACAATCATCCCTCTGCACAAAGGTGGGCCATCTGCAGACCCTGGAAACTGCAGATCCATAAGTCTCACTAGTCTCAAATGCAAAGCCATGGAAAGAATCATCATGGAAATGATAAATGACATATGAAATCTCCAGACACTGGACCCAACCCAGTTTGGTTTCATAGGTAAGTACTAGGCTACCTGCCCAAGGCATCTAAAAGCCTAGCCAGAATATGTTTGCTTTCACCGTCCCCTTAGATTACTTCCCTGTGCCTCTGTCCAGCAAAGCCATTAGTTCCCTGTGCCTCTGTCCAGCAAAGCCATTAGTTCCCTGTGCCTCTGTCCAGCAGTGCCAATGCAGTGAGCCCCGGGTTAAATTTTCTGTTTCCCATCCACTCGTCAAGGTTTCTCGAGTGTTAGTGAGGGGCTCCTGCCTAGTGTAGATTGGAATCCTGTTCCAAAGCATGGGTAGTTTCTGGGACAGGAATCTATCCCTCCAGCACACCCTATTATTGTGGTGAGGTTTAGATCCCTAGAGCGTGTGGCTCTCAGGGATTTTTTTTTTTTTTCAGGTGGAGCATGTCCATCAATTCTGGGTTGGACATGGCCTTGTATGTCAGGCAGAGATCACCTCTGAGTAAGCGGTATGCAATGGAGTACATCTGGAGTTGCTTCAGTCGGGCTGCACAGAGCATCTGTTTGAGGCCAGTAATCGTCTTGGTGAGGTACTTCTGTGGTCTTTCCAGCTGATGCAGGTGTCTTGTAAGGTACATCCCAAATGGGGCATTGTACTCTATGATAGGTCTAATGAGTGATGAGTAGAGGGGCACAATAACCTCTTTTGTTCTAGATGCGAACCCTTTTGTGATTAGGTGGGCCATATAGAAGTATTTTCCAACCACCTTGGCAATATGATCATCAAAAGAGAGATTACTATCAACTTGGGTCCCCAGATCCCTTATTACATTATCTGTATTTAGGGGACTACCACGTTTGTGGTAGTTTGTGGGTACTTTGTTTTTTCCAAAGGGGATGACGATGCACTTTTTGGCATTTAGCTTGAGGCCATGACTTTGACACCAGGTATCAGTCTCAGTGAGACCCTTCTGGAGGATGTCTGTATCAGTCGGAGAGTCAATTATGGCTCCCAGTTTGCAGTCATCTGCGAACTTGGTCAGCCGTAGTCTTCCTGTGCCTGCCTGTACCTCTGAGAAGTATATACCAAACAGGAGTCGTCCCAGGACTGAGCCCTGGGGGACCCCACTTGTAACCGGTTTAGAGTTGGGCCTAGAGCCTGCAACTCTCACAGTGCAGGTTCTATCCATGAGCCAATGGGCAACCCATCTCGGGAGGTAGGGGTTTATGTTCAGGCTGGTGAGCTTGTCTATAACAACAGAATGGGGAATGGTGTTGAAAGCCTTTGTGAGGTCTAGGTAGACTGTGTGGACCTCCTTTCCCTCGTCTAAAGCCTTGGTAGCTGTCTCAAAGAAGTCCACCAGGTTTAGGAGGCATGATCTGCCCTTAAAGCCAAACTGGGTAGGATCCAATGTTTGGAGGTTCCCAATGTCTCTGTTAAGGAGGTCTATGATGATGCTCTTATAGCTTTGCAGACCAGGTTAGTCAGGCTTATAGGGCGATAATTCCTGGGGTCCGCTGTGGCTCCACCTTTGTGGAGCGGGATAACTGTTGCTGTGTGCCACTCTATGGGTACATAGCCTGTAGAGAGTCCGAGTTTGAACAGTGCGTTTAGGTTAGGGGTTAGTTCATTTTGGAGATCGTGTAAGACACGCCTGGGACACCATCCGGTCCCATTGAAGCTGTGTTTTTGGCTTTGGATAGGGATGTTTTAACCTGTGTGTCAGTGATTGCCAGGGCTCTACATTCTTCTGGTATGGTTATGGGCCCTTTAGGGGGTGAGAGAGGGGGGTGATGTTTGCACTAAACCTGTTTGCCAGATGTTGGCAATATCAGTTGGTTCAGTATATTTTGTGCCATTCTGCACTAACTCAGAGAAGATATGAGAGTTTTCATTTATTTTTTTATTTTTATTTTACATTTATTGACCGGGCTGGTCCAACTGGATACCGAGTCCATTTTCAGTAGAGGCCCGGGGAGAAAAGCTCCAAAATACATTCATTGATAAACAGAAATTACACTTTAGTTAATGAGCATTTACAGTAGCAAGTTCTTTCGGGTGCAGTAGTTAGGACTTAAAATACATACCAACAGTCAATTTACTTTTGGACTAAAAATTAGTAGGCAGAAAAGGAAGTACTAGAACTAGATGGAAATGTTAGTCAGGGTTTATGCAGGGGCAGAGCCAGCGGGTTCTACGGAAAGTTTTGAGCTGGGTTTTAAGGCAGTGAGGAGAGGAGATGGAAGAGAGATTGTCAGGAAGAGAGTTCCTGGATTTTCCAATAGTGTTAGAGAACAAGGAGTTACCTGCCAAGTTGCTATGAGAAGTTTGTTAGAGGAACGCAGGCTTTTGAGGTTGCAGTAAGGAGTTAAAAGGGAAGTGAGTATAGGGGTATTAGTGGGTTTGTCCAGAATTTTTTGGGCTAAGGAGAGTTGATGAAACAAGATAAGATTTTACAATTCTAGCCATCCTAATTCCTTTAAGTTTTTGCAATGGTGTGTTCTGAAAGTAGAACCAGAGGCAAATCTGGTGATACTATTACAGGCAGCTGACAGTTTCTTGAGGTTAGATTTGGAGAGGTTAGTATAAATAGATGAGACATAAAGGAGGGTTGAAACCAGATGGGAGTGGGCAATGGAGGTTCAGGCCAGTGGAGTAAGGAATGGTTAAGATTCTATAAAAGGAGCCTAGTTTTCTGTTGACTTGTTTTATAGTGTTATTTATGTGAGAATCAAAGGATAGGTTGTTATCCATTTCAACTCCCAGAAGCCTAGTGGAGGGGTTTGGAGATATACTGGTGCCATTATTAGACAGGACTGAAAAGTTGAGAGGAGGGGAACTTGCGGGTGGGGGAGAAAAGTAACAATTTGTTTTTTTAGGGTTTAAGATTAGGCATAATTTAAGGAACCATGTTTCAGCAGTTAGAAAAGTCTGCTAGGTAATGGAGTGTAGTTCAGAGGTAGAACAGATCAGAGTAGAATCGTCAACGCATTGTATACAGGTAGCTAAGGGAATACTAGTTTGCAGATCATTAATAAAAATAGAAAACAGAAGGGGGCCAATAATAGAGCCTTGGGAACTCCTAGGGAAATGGGGAGGTGGTTGGATAAGTTATTATGCCAGAATACTGCCTGTTGTCTATTTTGAAGGTAGGAGTGGAACCACTTTATGGCAATAGAGTATAAGGCTAATGTTTTCAGTAAATTTATTAGAATCTGGTGATTGACCATATCGAAGGCTTTGGATAGGTCAATGAAGAGAGCTGAGGTGAGGGTATTATTGTTCCGATTTTTGTTGATGCAGTCAGTGAAGGAAAGGAGGCCAGAAGTGGTGCTATGGAAGGGTCTGAAACCATGCTGACAGTTGGATAGGAGGTTGTTATTTAACAGTTGGTTAAGTAGTGTTTTTTTGGATACATTTTTCCATGATTTTAGCAAAGGGGGAGAGAAGAGCTATGAGCCGCTAGTTAGAAAGCTCTATTGAGTCGCTACCTTTATGTAGGGGAATATGTGAAATTTTCCAGATTGAAGGAATGTAGCCTTCGATAATGGTTCTGTTAATCAGAATGGAAATAGGATAGGCCAATGGTTTGGCTGCAATTTGTAAATATTGGGGAGGTAGAAGGTCAGCAGATGGGGAGGAGGGTTTAAGTTTGTGGAGAAGAGAGCAGATGAGGGGATGTGGGTACAAGTTACAGTTGTAATGGGGGAATAGAAGTGGAAGGGGAGGTGGGCCGAGAAGATATATCAGGGGATAGTTGTTTAGATAGAGACTGGACAGTTTCAGTGAAGAATGTATTAAAAGCATCAACTGTTTGTTTTGGGTTGTTTTGGGAAGAGTTTAAGGGGTGTGGGGTGTTGGAGTAGCCAGGTTTTAAGAGTCTATTAATCCCTGCCCAAAACTTTTGTGGGTTTAGCAGGTTAGGTTGTTGTAAGTGGCAGTAGTAATTTCTTTTGTCTGGAAGTACGGCTTTTTTTGTAATGTTTCTTATTTGTCTAAATTTAAGATAGTCGCTGGGATCTTTGGTTCTATGGTATTTGGTCCAAAGCTTATTTTTCATAATTACTTTATGCTGTGTGTCTTTTGAGAGCCAAGGGGATTGTTTTGAGCAAATTCTAACAGATCTTACAGGGGCATGAGAGTCTAGCATAGATAGGAATTTTGAGTTGATCATCTAGTGGAAGAAGTTTAAGTGGAGACCAATTTGTAGTTCTTAGTTCAGCAAGGAAGGATTCAGGGTTAAAGTTTCTATTTGTTCTGATTTGTTTATATTTAGTAAGGTGAGGGATAGGGCTTTTATGTCTTATTAAATAGGTGAGGGCATGGTCACTTAAGTTGTCAGGTAGAGTTCCTACTATGTAATTTTGGTTGTGACTGTTTGTCAGAATCCACTCCAATATGCTTTCTTTGTTGTTAGATTTGTTTGTTCTGGTAGGGGAGTTAATGGTTTGTTAGAAGCCATTGAGATTTAGGAGGGAGGGTGGGACTCCTGAAGAGCAGGCTTTCCAGTCTATATTGACATCACCTAGTAGTATGGTTTCTTGTGGGTATGTAATAGAGAGCCAATTAAGAATTTCTTCTAGGGTATTGATATTATTTCCAGGAGGAAGGTAGGTGCAAATAATATACATGGATTTGTGGGTATTAAGGTGTAGTTTAGAGATAAGGATTTCAGAGTTGCTAACAGAGGGAGGTTTTTCATGGATAACAGTAATTTGCATGCCTGTTTTATACAGAATTGCTATACCACCGCCTATTTTAGATTTTCGGTCTAGTCTTAAAATGTTGTAACCTGGGGGAGTAATTTCTACCGTCTTGGATTGTTGGTTTGAGCCAAGTTTCAGTTAGGCAAAGGATGCCAAATGAGTGAACATCAAGCAGAGCATGGAGCTGGGCAATTTTATTATTAATACTGCGGATGTTTAGGTGAGCTATAGAGAGAGAGAGTTTGGGGGGTTGGATGGAAAGGTACAGCAAGAGGTTGGAGAGAATAGGGAATTTATAGTAGGAGTGTTGTTTGGGTCAGGGTTGGGATGAATGTCACCTGCTATGAGGGAGAGAAGTAGTCTTATTTTGGTGTCAGAGGGTTTGGAGTAGAAGTATGATTTTTTTTTTATATGGCTGGTTATTGTACGTAATATGGAACTTTCTATGAAATCTTGGTAGAAGGTAGCTAGGAGAAGAAATGTAGTTTGTGAATGGCTGGAATGTGGTTTGGGAAGGTTGGATAGTGTATTGGGTGAAAGAGTGTGTGTCTTTGAGGCCAAGTTGTTCATATGATGTTAGAAGGTAAGATAGCATAAGGAAAGGAAGAAGTGAGGAAAGGAGTAGATGATTTAAATTATTAGAGCTTAGTAGTGGAGGCATGGTGATAGGGATGTGTCTGAAGGTAGTTAAAAAGATATAAAAAAATGGTGGGGAGGAAGAGAGGGAGTGATGGAATAAGTAGAGTATGTATTCTAGTAGACAAGGATAGGTACTGGATAGGTAAGAGGGTGGAGTACTATGTGATAGGAGAGCTAAGAAGGGGGAGTAGTCAGAGAAGTATAAGTTTAGGACCCCTGGGGTGGGTGGGAATTGGGAGTAGGGAAAGGAGCGGAGTGAGCTCGCAGGGTGAACAGAGCGGGTTAGAGCAAGTAAAGGATGAGAATCTAAGAAGGTGAGGGGAAAGGGAGATAGGGTGATAAGGGGTAGGTACAAGATCAGTCAGATGTGGGACAGAGAGAGTAGAAAGAGAGACGAAGTAAGCAGTTGTGAGGGGGTTGGAAACTAGAGAAGGGGAAGATAAGACAAGTAAAGGGCTCTACCTAGTGGATAAAGTTAGAAATTTTAGTTGACAGGGAAGATACAAAGGTAGAAAATGGGGAAGGTAGTGTTAAGTAACAATGGAGTAGAGTGGTTTATTTATAGGGGAGAGCAGGGCCTGGCTGCTGGATGCCTAGCTTGGGAGAGGGACTTGTATACATAAACCAAAACAGGCGATAAAACAGTTCATTACACTGAGGTTGGAAATGCACATACTTCCTTGAGCCCTTTTGTAAGAGGGACTTGGACAGTTAGACAGGATTATCCCCGGAGAGCAGCTCAGATAGCTGGGTTTAATAGAAGGGGGTCCCTTTTGACCAGTCAGGTAGGTTCTCGTTCATGAATGAAGGAAGGAAGTTGAGAGCTATGTGGGGTGGAGAGAGACAAAAAAAAATTACAATTTAGTGAGAGTCCAGTAAGGTGTCAGTGTAGAGCTTAATACATTTAGGTAAGAGCAGACTGTAAGCCAAAGATGAATTGCGCTTAGCACAAGCACTTACACAAGGTTATATTATACATCAAGAAACTGCTGTAGCTAAGGCTAAACAAGGATGCAGGTTCTGGTTAAATGTTGGTAACATAAGCCAGGTAGAAACAAACAATTATACATACAGAAACAGGTAGGGAACTTTAAAAATCCTTGCAATACATTGCAATTGGCAGTACAAAACATTCTCAATGTGTTCTTGACATAGCTGAAGAACACTTTGTGGTTATCTTTGGAGTCCTTGGCAATTTTTCTTTCGAAGCTAGCCTTGGATGATTTTATGAGGGATATAGTTTCTTGCTGACACTGATCAGGGATGTCTTTCCTTCTTGGGATTTTACTCTTTTCTGTACTAGCTTCCTCCTTCTATTGTATAGCTTGTTTATGGCAGGGGTCCACCAGACTGGTTTCCTTTTCTTGGAGGAATGAGTCTTGGTTTTGCTTGGGATAGCACGATCCATGCATTCTTGCAGGTGCTCATAGAGTGCCTTTGTAAGGGATTCAGCAGCTTGGACAGCGTTGTCCTTTAGCATGGGGGCTGTGAACCTTTCCACCTCGGTCTTGAGTAATGTGAAGTTTGCTTTTGAAAAGTTTTTCACTGTGGTTTCCTTGATTGGGGGTGGGGGTGGAATGTGGATACCCAGAGTGATTAGTCTATGGTCTGATCTAACCAGCAAGGGATTGACCTCCGGTGTGGAACATCAGTCACCCATGTTGGTGATGACCAGGTCCAATATGTTGTCACCTCTAGTGGGAGTGTTGACCAGTTTATCCAGGGCGTTCGAGTTTATAAATTCTAGGAAGCATTAGGCAAGGGAGCTAGTAGTGGAGTAGTTCTCCCAGTTAATGTTTGGGTAATTGAAATCACCCAATATTAGGGTGTTTGGTAGGACCTTCCTATTTTCCAGTGTCTCCAGAAATGCGGAATGGGGGGCCTGAGTAATGGTGGGTGATCTGTAGCAAGCTATAATTTGAATTGCAGTTTTTCCCATTGTTAGTTGCACATGGGTGATCTCTGAGGCATCATGCTGTGCAACTTAACCTGGAGGTGTGGGTATCCTTGACGAATATGGATACACTCCCGCTTTTTGTGTTTCGGTCCGGGTTCTGTGGCCGAAAAGTATGGTATGAGTTATAGCGTGGTTGTGCGTGGGTGCTCTCTGAAGCCTTAAACCAGGTTTCTGTTACTGCACAGATATGGATGTTCTCCATACTGAGGAGTGCCTTGAGTGTATGCATTTTGAGGTTAAGGGCAAGTCATGCTTACTCAACCTGGTGGATTTCAAGAAGGTCATCAAAGCAATGGATGAGCTGGCCAAAAAAATTGACATAATACTCCACTTAGATATTGTTGAGAAACTGAAAAGGTTAGGTACAAAACTCTTATGTCACCTGATGGATAGCCAGCTGGTTCACAGACAGAAGAACCCAGATGTTAGAATTGGGGACTCCACCTCTTCAAAGAGGCTAGTCACAAGTGGAGTCCCTCAGAGATTGGTCCTGGGACTGCTGCTTTTTGTCATTTACTTCTCGGAAGTAAAGGGAAATGTCAGTGCCCTCTAGCGGACAAAATTTGCAGGGGACTGCAAATTAGGAGTTGTCACTGAATCGCCCCACCAACACAAATATTATCCAGGAAGGGCTGACACAAAAAAACAATTGGCGTCAGAGCCATGGACTAAAACTAAATGCCAAGAAATGCATAATAGTATCCTTCGGGAAGCCATCCACTCCTAGTAAACTATCATATTGACAACACACCCCTATTCTACTCTCAACTACTCTTTACTTTACCTACCTCCTAACCTTCATCGAGTACCCACTCCTTTTTCAGCCAAAACACTCACAGACACATACATCTTCCTTTTACACTTCTCGCACTTCATTCTCTAATGCCAATTCCACCCCTAGTTACCACCTACCCAAATACCATAGGTACTCTCACCTCACCTACAACCTACCCTCAGATAGAAAAATAAGACCTTTAATCGTTCTCAGATTCAAAATCACATCTAAGCCTGATGATCCTACCTTACAAGACGGTGACATTCACCCCAACCCTGGCCCTGTGTATCCTTCTTCACAAGCATCTAAACCTTTCACCAATAATACCCTCCTCATAGGACATCTTAACATACGAAGCGTAAACAACAAAGTACCCTACCTACACACCCTCCTAGATACTCACTGCTTTGACATTCTCTGTCTCTCTGAAACCTGGCTAAAGCCAGCCACTAAAGATACTGAGATTATACCACAAGGCTATAATATACTTAGGCTTGACCGTACTAAACGAAAGGGTGGTGGAGTAGCAATACTGTTTAAGAATCATCTTAATATCTCTACCCTTTCAGCCTGTCCAACCCAAGATAGTAAGGTGGAAGCCATCATCACTAAACTTCAACTTAATGCTAAGAAAGCCCTTTACATCATCTGCATATACATACCTCCTGGAAACAATATACCAATTGTAGAAGACTTTCTCAGTTGGGTTTCCATCAACTACCCCCAAGAAACTATAATTCTTGGCGACTTAAATATCGACTGGAATACTATTAATACTGACAATCCCACCTCTCACATTAACCTAAATGGTTTTACCCAAACCATTACCTCTACAACAAGGCTTAATAGGTTAAGTAGGAAACAGACTATTTTAGACGGGATTCTCATAAACAAAGTTAACATCACATATAAAGTTGGGACAATGCCTGATGACCTCAGTGATCATTGCTTAACTTACATTACAAGAGAGAAGACTGATTATCTTCACCTCCCTAATATAAGACAAATACGTTCTACTAAACACTTTAAAATTGACCTGTTTCAAAACGAACTCAGGGCTTGTAACTGGAACCCCTTAAAGACTCTTCCACTTAATGAAGCAGTATTATTCTTTAATTCTACTTTCCTTTCTATCTTGGACAAACATGCTCCTGAGCGTACTATTAGAATAAAATCTAATACAGCCCCTTGGCTCTCAAATGAAACTAAAAAACTAATCCTCTCTAAAAATAAGGTCTGGAACAAATGGAGATCCCACAGAATCAGCTCTGATTTTCTTCACTTTCGCCAACTTAGAAATCTTACCAAAAAAGCTATACTCACTGACAAAAGTAAGTTCTACTGCAACCTACAAGAAACCAACTTAAATAAACCCAAACAATTTTGGTCCTCAATCAATAGACTCCTTTCACCAGGAACAGCCAAAACTCCCTCTCCACTAAATGCTGACCCAGACACCCCTCTCCAAACTGCAAATGCTTTTAACTCATTCTTTACTGAAACTATTCAATCTCTCACTAGACAATTAAACACTAATAACTTCTATCCTCCTAATAATCAAGTAAACTCTTCCTACAACTTCTCTCTACAACCCATCTCTACCTCTTTCATCTATAATCTTATTCTCAAACTGAAACCTTGTACCCCCTCTGCTGACAAGCTCCCTTCCCTTTTTCTGCAAAAGGCAGCCAAAGAAATTGCTTACCCAATTACTATACTCATAAATAGGACCATCCAAGAGGGAACCATCCCTCATATCTGGAAAATATCTCATATAATCCCACTACACAAAGGCGGGAACTCTATTGACTATTCTAACTTCAGACCTATTGCTCTTCTTTCTCCTTTAGCAAAAATGATGGAGAAATGTATTCATCGGCAACTTGTACAGTACCTCTCTCTTCACAATATTATAGCTAACTATCAACATGGCTTTAGACCTCACCATAGCACCATCACTGCCCTCCTTTCCTTTGTAGATACCATTAACAGCAATCGCAACAATAATCTATTCTCTTCTGCCTTATTCATTGACCTTTCTAAAGCTTTTGACATGGTCAACCACTCTTCTTTAATTAGCATTCTTGAATCCCTCTCATTTGATAACCTTGCCATCAAATGGTTTACGTCATACCTCAGTAACAGACAACAAGCCGTTTGTTGGGAAAACCACATCTCCTCCTTACTAGAGTCCCTCAGGGCTCCATTCTTGGTCCTCTCCTCTTCTCCCTCTATATTAATGATCTCCACTCTGTAATTCCTCAAGCTACCTGCATTCAATACGCAGATGACTCCACTATCATTTGCTCAGCATCCTCCTCTTCAGATCTAATCTCACTAACTCAAACTATGTTCAACACAGTAGAAACATGGTTCACTAGACGATACCTACTTCTCAATGCTAAAAAAACCAAACTTCTCTTCACCCCCACCACTCGTACCTCTCCACTAAACTTCACCATCTCCTCAAACAACAACACTGTCATCTCTCCTGACTCCACAACTAAACTACTAGGAATAACCATTGATAACAATCTCACTTTGACCAACACATCAACACCATCATCAAATCAGTTTACAGAAAAATAGGATCATTATACCTTATTAAACCATTTCTCACCCCATCTTCTAGAGCTACTATTGCTCACTCCCATCTCATATCTACTCTCTTTTACGCCTCTCCTATCTTCACCAACCTCAAGAAAACTAACCTAAACAAACTAGCAATTTGCTACAATAACATTGCCCACTTCGCCACTGGTAACCCTTTTAGAACCCATCACTGCCTCAATTTGAAACACTTAGGCTGGCTGGAACTACAAAACTATCTTATTATCTCACAACTTACTATTGCCCACAAATTACTGTACCAACCTACCAACACCCCTATACTATCACAACTTTTACTCCCTTATAACAATCTCACCTCTCTTCGTTCCTCTTGTAAACTTATGACCAAACCCATAAAGGCCCACAACGTAGCTGGTGACTCTCTTTTCACCAATACTGTAGGGAAAGCATGGAATTTGCTGCCCAAGGAGTTAACTCTAATCTCATCCTTACCTCTCTTCAAACAACAAATCAAACTGTACTTCCAAAACCACTGACTTTGTTCTTGTAGTACTGCAGGCTAACTTCCCTCTCCCCACCCTCTCTCTACCTTTAACCCTTCTTTTTGCTTAATAATTAGCATCTACCCTGTTTCTTTTCCCTTGCTGTCCCACTATGCTCTGACCTACTTCTCCCATCTTTCCCACCTCCTCCTGACTGTCTTCCTTCTTTTCCTCTCTCACTTCCTGACCCCTGCCTCTTCCCTATTATTCATCTTACATTCTCCTGCTACTTCTCTACCCTTATGAGCTCCAACTGTTACCTATATGGCAAATGCCTTATTGCATAACCTTTATGTACTAGGTAATATGCTTTGAAACTGACCGAACATTATGTATGATTTTAACTGTTTGAGTTCCTTAATGTATGTTGATTTTATTAACAAGTTGATTTATATTTCTATTTTTATTGTATGTCTTTATTAACAATATGTCTGTCTGTCATTATGTTATGTTATGTGTGGAGCTTTTCTCCCCGGGCCTCTACTGAAAATGGACATATATCCAGCTAGACTAGCCCGGTCAACAAATGTAAAATAAAATAAAATAAATAAATAAAAAAATAAGAGCTGACCCAATAGAAAGGGACTTGGGGACACATACAGTAATCTAGCCTTTGATCATCAGCCTACAGTAGTTTGTAAATCACTCTATGTTGTACGACTTATAAACAAAGGTATGTCATCTAGGTCCAAGGAAATATTTATTTCACTGTATTTTGCATTCATCAGACCTATCATTGTGTACCTAACTATGTATATCCCACAAATGGGACATCCATAGAGGTTCCTCACAAAGAATACAGAGCTTAAGTAACATGTCCCATGCAGACCACCATAAGGTCCTATCTCTGTATTGAGTTTCCTACAGGCCATTGAGAGGAGATGTATGCCTAGCATATAAGGCTTTGCACAACAATAGCACCAGAATTATGCATGCTAAAGACTTAAACCTTGCATGTGCAATAGATAAGACCTGGCAGAGAGACAGGCATATATCACAGTGACTACCCACTCTCTGGAACAGTCTCCCCATCCACATGAAGCACAGCTCCACCCTAATCCAATACAAGTGCAACATAGACACAAGGATGGGGAACAGGAAATTCATCCCTGGTTTAGCATGTGTGTGTCTAATCGACATAGGCAGCCTGTAAATATTTAATTTCCCATACCCCTGCTTCTAAATGTTTTATCTCCAAAGCCCCCCGCTTACACTTAACAAGGGTACCAGAACTTGTCAGAGATTTGGGGTGCATGGCTAGGCTTACAGAGGCTCTTGTGGTCATTAGCCTAGTAAACACCTATGAACCTAGGAAGCTTGTCTTGGAGAACTTTCTAAAGGTACTTTGGGTGAAAGTAGTCTCTGGTTTCAATTATATTTTGAAGGAGACAGCTTTATGGTTAGATCAAATGACAAAGATATTCAAGGGATGGTGCAAGATGCCCCCAAATGATTAAGGACAACATCCAAGATATTATTCCCTCTAGAAGGTACTGACTTATTGTTACAGGGCATTTGTATTGACAAAGTCCAGGTATCTCCATTTTTGTGCACTAGTAGTGGTGTAGGTTTAGATCAACTAAGAGAATGGTATTGGGTTTAATACTCAGTGATTCACTCTCCTATAAAAAGGAGTTGTGGCTTTCTTGGGTCATAGCAGGAGTTCACTAGCTAACTAATATATGGTATGGGACCTTTCTTTTGATTGGATATGAAGAAGCTCAAGCACGTCATGCTGCTTTACCAGCCTTGATGCAAGTCCCTTCTGGATGAAGGCTTAGACACTCCACCCTTCTTCCCTCCTGAATAGTAGCTGGTATAAATGTATGTACACGTCTCAGTCATTATACAGATGTCAACATCCTACGGGGTGAGAGTGATGTAGACAGTGGATTTTCTTTTTAGGCTCCTAGCATTGATCAGTAACACCTTCATATTCTACTTTGCTTGCCTCATAATTTTGCTAGGTTTATCAGTTTGGCGTTGTCTAAAAAGGTATTGTGGGGGTGGACAATGTCTTTGCTAAGAATCCAAACCCTAGACGGAAGAAATGCAGGCTATTCCTGGTGAAGCACAGTGGTCTGCTGATCATATCCTTCCAGCTTGACATATCGACAATTTACTGAAGTGAATTACTTTTGCTCATTCTGGCATCATCCTTGGAGAATGTAGAATGCTGCTTAATTCTAGGCTCATACCTACCTAGAACACAGTTTGGTTTGAGAACTCCATCATATTTATCTTCATACAGTCCACGGAAGTACATCTCAAGTCACTGACACCCACATGTACTACAACACTTGTGTGTGTTGTGTGTGTTGTGTGTGTGTGTGTGGTGTGTGTTGTGTTGTTTGTGTGTGTGTGTGCGCGAGAGATGGATCTGGCACCAGATGAGCAAGTAACATTTGCTCTTTCCTTGCACAGCCTGAGAAGAGCTACTTCCGTATGTCTTACAATGCAGTCACTTATAGCTAGAAAGTTTGGTTGGGTAGATGCCTGCATTACAGGCTCAGCATCCATGACTTTGGGACACCTTTTGCTACACGAGGAGGCAGGCTTAACTTGCTCAGTATGCTTTGTTGCTGTGTAATATTTTGGAGGTCTTTGAGGTTTAGGTATGTTAATCATTAGAGTCTCAGCACATGAATTATATTCATAGGTGATTACTAGGCTAACGACCCCCGGGGCCTTTTTAATTTAGCCAAGCTTCCCAAGGTGAAACTCAAACCATGTATCTTGTGTCTGTGAGGTAAACACCTGAAATATTATGTCAACCCCCCACCCCCCCTCCAATGTATATTGTGGAAGCCTTGGTGAGGTGTTGTGTGTAGTGTACTGCTGACAACTTTGGTGTCCGTGTTTACTGTGTGAGATATTTTTGTATCCAAGGGCATTATATAATGCATTATGCTGCTTGTGTAGCAGGTCATCATCAGACAATTCTTATACTGCTTCAATATACCAGTCTCAATCAGGCTGGCTACAGAGGTTGTGGGGAAGTTCTGTTCCATTGTTTTGACAGTAATGACTAAGAAGGGCAGAGCTGAATAACTGCTTGGAGATCAGCTTGTTTAGGACACTGTTTGGGGTGGACTTGTTACTAAGGTATGCCTAGTTATTTGGCACTAAGGGAGGTTGTTTCACACTATAAGCTCCATACTCTAAAAATGAGCAGAGAAATAAATAAACTTAATGAAACCAAACAGCCTTTTATTGTAAAGCATATAATTAAAATACATGTTAAGTGCTTTCGTCCCTCAAAACGTACTGGGACTTCATCATAACAATCAAGATATTCAACTTAAACCTTTTATACAAAATAATCCACTGACTATTCAATTAATTCAATAATGTTTCTTAAAAATATATTACCCTTTGTTATAAAACCTACTACCATTAAAATGAATCATACCACCATTTGAATAAAATACAGACACGTTCTATCACAAAACTTAAAGATTTATCTAAGACTAAGAATATTAAATATGAAAAATTTTGAAATGTAAATGACAACATATTATTTAAGACCCAGTGCTCTCTTCTTAAGAACAGGTAAAAGTGAAACATATTCATTGATCCCTGGTATTAGATTGTAACTTAGTAATCCAGTAAAATTCTCTCATTTTTATTAAACATTCCCACCACCCTCCCCTTGGATTAAATGGCACCAATTCTAAAATTCCAAACTTAAATTTGGTGAAACCCAAGCATTGTGAAGTATGCTTGTACAAAGAATTGTTACTATTCCCTTTAGAAATTGAATGTGTGTATTCATAAATTCTAGTCTTAAGCTTTCTGTCTGTTTTACCTACATAGTAACTACTGCACATTTCTCATATAGAAATATAAACCAACCCTTTAGTATTAAAATTGCCTCTAACTTAACTTTATAAAGGGGTCCCAATTCCTTACACAAGTCTGGTAAATCATAAAAAGTGTGGGAGAGGCTGTTACAAGAAGGCTGCCAAAAATGGACATCTAATCCTTTTTCATCAGTGGGACAGAATCACAATATAGCTCTAGTCCATGGAGCTACAAGGTACTGTAGATAAATTAGAACATTTGCTGTTTTAAGAAAATGCTACCCACTATAATATTATCAGTTTACATAGATATCTAGAGCTAAATATTAGGCCAAAAATGCTTTGATAAGGATGATGATGTTAAATTTGCAAAACGATGGGTAGCAGCTGCACAATAGAGTGGGTAACCATATTGATAGAGAGAGATTTACTGAAGCAAAAATGTATGAAAGAAGAAATCCCCTTGTGTTCAGCTTTATGTGGTTCACTTTCAGAGATTTGAAAGTGCTGGGGGAAATAAATGAGAAGGTGCAAGCAGGAACCAAAGATCTGATTGATAGAAAAATCAACAAATTACAGAGAGACATGAGAGTATGCTAATGAGACTGCTTTCAAACAACCAACCAATAAAAGCCGTATTTAGGCGGGGGCTGTTTCTATAAGAAAATGGATAAGAAGTGGCATGGCATCTCTTTTGCATCTTCGGAGGCAACTGAAGCCTCTGGAGAGTAGTTGGATGAAAATATTGATTTTCCTTCACTCCCTCTGGCACAAAGAAGTAATTATATGCAAGAACAATTTAACAGCAAGTTAATACTTTCTTAAAAATCTAAATGCTGAATCAACTGTAGAAATAAATAGCTATGTGTTTAATTTATCAGGAATGGACTCAGATTCAGAATACACAGTACTGAACCGGGGTTTGAAGTTCATTTCAACTGTGATACCCAGACTGTATTTGTTAAAAATTGATGTTTTTAGATTTATTAGAAAATTGCATTTATTGTGCCATTTCTCTAAATATGTTAATGAAGGGAGTGTGTGTTTTGAAGATGGAGATAGTTTTCTAAATGATAGTGACTCCATTTAGTTTTTTTCTTGTGAGTTGTATTTGGAAATGCAAGAGGGTGAAAATGCTTATTGTTTGTTGCATACAGAGAATATTGAAAGTAAAAGTGATTACATTCCTCCCTTTATTAATGAAACAGTAAACAATTTACCAGCATGGTTAATTTTTCAGTGGAAGAAGTTTTTACAATTAAATTTTGTAGAGAAAGGCAGAAGGGAAATATCAAATATAATTTAACAAAGAGCAACTGGGAAGCCCTTAAAAAGATGAGAAACAGGAAGGATGTGGTTTTTAAACCATTGGATAAGGGAAATAAATTGGTTATAATGAATGCTTCACAATACTATAAGATGTGTATGGATAATCTTGCTAATAAAAAAGTATACAGGGAAATAACATGGAAGGATTATGAAACAGCAGTAAGAGCATTTAATGAACCAATACAGAGAGGCTATAGGTTGGACTGTAACAAAAAAGGATGTGGACATGAAATTTGTAACAGAAGTATGTACAATGCCAAGATTTTATTGTATTCCAAAGATACATAAGAGTAAGACAGACCCTACAGGTTGACTTAGTCTTTCTACATGTAACTACTTCCTTCATAAAATAGGTACTGTGCTGCATCAGCAGCTATAACCAAAAGTGGAAAAGTTGTCTTCATATGTTAAAGACACACTTGATTTTCATGATAAAGTGAAAAGGATACAGTGGAGTGAAAATAAGTATTGGATAGTAATAGATGTTAAAAAAAATTATACACAAAATATTTCAAATGAATTAGGCATTGAAGCACTAAAGTTCCATTTAGGCGATACCCCATTGCCTCATTACCTAATTGATTTGGTCTATTTTTGCCTCAACAACAATTTTTTTTAATTTAATGGCATTTTATACCAGCAAATCAAAGGTACAGCAATGGGTGCAGCATTCACTCCTATGTATGTAAATGTATGGGGCTTTTTGAAGTGCAACATTTATATAAAATGGATTTTTTTAAGAATCATGTAGTTGAATATTATCTTTCCATAGATGATTTAATCTTTTTATGTGAAGGGGGAGGGGTTGGCGTTACCAGATTTATAAAAGCTTTGGATTATAATAATTATGGTATTAGTTTTGATGGTTTACAAAATGTGGGGAAAATGTAACATTTTTGGATGTAAATCTTGCTGTGGAAAGGTGTAATATAGTTACTTCTGTCCATCGTACGTTTGAAGATGTAAATAATTTTTTGGACAGATCTAGTTGTCATCCACCCCATTTGATAAATGCCCTCCCTTACAATGAGTTGTTACATATCCACAGACAACAAGTGATAGGAACAAAATTATGGAGGAAGTATCAGCAACATGTCATAAGTTTAGGAATAGGCGCTAGTGTTTAATCTATACAATTAGCAAAAAACAGATAAGGATACATACCTCTCAACTGTACCGAATTTCTTGTTTTTACCAGTTTTGAGGTCCAAATAATGGGGTGCCCTGATTCCTGAGTGGCACCCCTTAATTTCTGAATTTCTAGGCTTTATTTAAAATGTTTTTTTTTTTTTTTCAGCTGATGTCATCACGTGCAGAGGCATGCGCGATGACGTCAGCTTCATAAGCAGCCTGCCAGCCTGTCGGAATTGAAGGATTCACTTTCTGGGCCATAGTGTGTGTACAGTTCCCTTCCCAGTTCCCCAGCCATTTAAAGCAGCATTTAAATGCCACTGTTACTGATCAATTTGAACTGTGCAGCCTTTAATTAGAAGTAACAGTTAGACATTCCCAGTAAGACAAACCTTGCAATCCTCCATTTGTTTACTTAGACTTTGACAACTTTTTACAGCCACAGCATTCAGTTCCCCAGCAGCATTTGAATTCCATGCTTACTGCTGCTCCTGTTTACTTTAATGTGCTTAGAACCATAACATTCCCAGACCGGTAAGCTTTACAACCACAGCTCAGCTAAATGCAAGGTTACTGGGAGGGGACCAACTGTTCATGGACATTACTAGGTAAGTATTCTAGTAACGAGACTGAGCCTATACCAATCTCACAGTTGCCTCTGAGTCCAGATGATAAATTACTTGTTCAGAGCCATAGCAACACAATAGGCAGAAATGGAGGTTGATGAGCAGATGAGTAACGTTTTACAGACATGATCTTTTCGCAGGCAGAAGTTTCAGGTTGTATGTCTGGAAGCTGTCAAAAAAGCGAACTTAAATGCAAAGTGCATACCTCTCAACTATCCATATTTTTGCCTCACATATTGGTCTGTTTGTCACAAAACTGTCTTTTTTTTGCTGTCAAATCATAAGAGGACTGAAGTCGGAAAATAACGGCACACATTTTAGTTTGAAACTTAAAATCCTTCAGAAAATTCATGCTAATGCAAAACTTGTTCAGTCTACTTTCTAAGATTGTAAGAGCGATATTTAAGTGTCCCTGTTTTGGGGGCCATTGACCTTCATTATCTGTGTCCAGATTTCTTGCTTTTACAAGAGAGGTATTTCAAAGTCTGATTTCCTTAGATAGGCGATTGCGATACTATGCGGGAATTGGACTGGTTTGCACCCTATACATTTCATTGCTGCCAGACTGTAAGGCGCTTAATATTGTAATGCATTTTACTAGCTAGATGAGAGTAGGTTGCTTATAAATGTCATATAGCGATGTCATTCTGTCACAATGCTCAGATAGGCAGGTGCCGGTTTCATTTAGTTAACTAGGTAGATTCAGCAGAGTCACATGGAGACAGAGAAAATAAGAGCTCCGGCGAAACCACACAACACACACCTTTCAACTGTTTTGCTCGTTAATCAGAGACAGAGGCCCAAAATTGAAGGCAATGTTTAAGTAATACTCTTGATTTAGTTCCTGAATGATAACTAGTATGAGTGATAATATGTACCAACTCGCAGTGGGACTGCAAATTGTTTATGGTAATCAGTGTACCCACCCCAAACAGACTAAACTACATGGATCTCTAACGTTGATGATTAGTGACGGACTGTAATCCTCAGTGAATTACCAAAAAATTAAACATTTTATGAGGGACAGGGCAGAAATAAGAAACATCTGGGATTTTCTGCAAAATCAAGGGCAGTTATATAACCTTAAATGTAGGTCCTCAAAGTTTTCAACATATCAAACTGTTTACAGAGGTGCAGATTTTTTTTAATCTAATGATAATGTATATTTTTACTTTGTACTTCTGTGCAACTATTAGTATATACATCAATTTCTTAATTTTTTTTTTGGGGGGGGGGGTTATTCACTTAGGTAACTGATTTTTGTTTAATTTCACCAACCGTGTTTTAATATTCACATCACAACATCCATTCCCCTAAGCCAAGTTCATAAACTTCACAAAATTAGTTTTTCTTCAATCTGTTTGCCAAGAGTGCACTTTTCAACATTTGCAACTGTACCCAGAATTGTTTTTCTGTAGTTGATGTGGGGTTACTGTACTGGAAAATTCTTTATTACCCCAGTTGCTCCTACTGTCACTGGCACTGTCTGAGTACCCTTATTTCATGTTGCTGTAGTTTCTATTTACATGTTTTGATATTTTATAAGTTTATCTTTTCAGTTTGTAGGATGCCATATTCTCTAGGTGTAGCAGTTTTGTTAATCAGTGCTGCTTTTTTCTTTCTCTTGAAGTGTATGTGTAGGATGGAAGAACCATGGAAGGGCTAGCCACCTGGCAGTGTGAACATTGAAGTGACATCCCTACCCCATATGCAAAAAATGGGGGGGGGTTGTTAAAGAATGATGGTTGGAGCTGCTTTCTTTGCTTCTACTTCCTTAGCTGTTGGTAGTGGAGGATCCTACATGATCATTACTTTATGTTCAGTAATCCTTCAGGATTCTTGTTTCTAGTGTCTGTATGTTGCAATGTCTGTACAATCAGTGCCTGTATATTGTAGTGTTTTGTATAATCTATAGTATGTACAACCTTGTTACATTTGCTTGTTGACCAGGTAAGTCCCACAAGGCCAGTGACCTCTCCCTCAGGGGAGACCCAAGGTGGTATTTATTCATACTGACTAGGGGAAAGTTGTCTAGAGTACTGGAGAACTTCTTTTACTCTTTTTGGAGCTGTTAGGTGGCACTGGAGGGCAGCTCCTGTAGCAATTAAGGGTTACAGGAGGGAAGAGAGAAGACGGAATGCTGATAGTGAAATAGAGCAAGAAAGTATGGAAAGTGTTTTAACTGTAGATCATGAGGAAGTCATGGTGACAGTACTGTAAGAAGGATGTTTGGACTAAACAAATTGGTGGATGTAATTAACTAGGGCAGTACAGAAAATGATATTTTAGAATGGCGTGGTGGAGGAAAGTGTGTTTGCTGAGGGAGCAGAAGAGAACACTTTTGAAGTGATGTTTCGGACTTTTAGTGGATTTTTCACTCTGCCTTCGTGTGTTTTTTGTACACTTGCTATTTAGTCTACTCTAGGATAATCCCCAGAGCATAAGCAGAATGTGTCAATACTTAAGTTATTTGACATTTTGATCTTGCTCGCCTGAGTGTCTGTGCTCTTCTTACACTGCACTGTAGCATCAATATTCAAAAGTACCAAATCTGAGGGTGTTTTTGGTGTTCAGTCAGCCATAAGTATATTGCAGCCTGTAACAGGATGTGCAGCTGTTTGCCAATGCAAGCACAAACTTCAGTTTTCTGGCTCTTAATTATGAAACATGGCTTTTTAAAATGTAAAACATTTAACTGATTTAATTACAAGGCAAATATTAATTTCCTTTTGCTTAGTACATATTTTTTATGGAAGAATATGGCAGTGTTAGTCTTCTTGGAATTTTGCTTTTAAATTCTTTGGTTAACTGTGAGGTAAACTGCTTCATTTCAGAAGGGTGTCTTTATAATGTAAAAATGAGCATGTGCTCCATCAGAAGGAGATGCAGTTTGAGAATGGACAAGATCTTAAGAAGTTTGATGATAGTAATTTGGTATAGCGGGGAAAGGTTAATAGAGCTAAGAGGGCTGGACTGAGATTGACAATGAGAACATACAAGGAATGACAGAAAAATGCACTGTCACCCCCCCCCCCCCCCCGTTGCTGGTATTAATTGTTTTACTGGAATAAGGCCTTACATTTAAAAGGGGGCATTTGAGTAATGCCAGCTGTGCAGTTGTGTTTTTTACGAGGCAATACGGATTTTAGATTTGAAAATTTACTGAACTTGGAGGCTTCTAATAAAACATGGTAATGGGTTCCAATATGTAGGGATGGTATAATTGCTGTCTGCCTTCCCCATGCATTTTGAGTTCTGTATATTTTGTGTTGAAATCCTCTATCTTGCTTTTGTTGTCAGTAATTTGTTTAGCTAATACAGGAGGTATGTAAAAAGTACATTTGTGTATAGTTCGATCCTCTGTGTATGTTACAACACCCAAGCCTGTTTAAAGCTGACAAACTGATGAATGCAGTATGAAATCCAGTGTAAGATAGTAGCAATGAGATTGTAGCCAGGATGTAGTTTGTCTAGAGTGTGGTATTCTAGTCGGTGAGAATAAAGTAGATTAGAGGAAACTCATTTTTAGATCTTTAAGATGTTTGCTCTGATACCAAACATTGTATTTTTGACTTGTATATCCATTAAAAGTAAGTTTGAGTCATATAGGAGGCAGGTGGCACCTCCCTTTTCCTGTGTTTAAATTACATTTTGCGTATGCTGTTTTTTGAAAGTGTCTGTTTAAGTGCCTTTGGAACATATTCAGTAGTTGTTGCTTTGGCAGTAGTTGTATGAAATCATGTGTCACCGCTTCATAATTTGGTCAAAATTTATTCCCACATTTTCTTGTTTTGGACTTATTTTCTATCGCAGTATTGCTATAGTCATGTTTAGTAAAAGTCTTATTTTTTTCAGCTGTGGTAGTATTGTTGGCCTTATTGTGACTTTATTTTTAAACAAAAAAAGTCTGATTTCAAAAGATTTGCTTATGTCAGGGGGCTTGATTTCAAAAGACGTTCTCAGATCAAGTGACTTACTCTGACAACAAGTCTTTTGGTCAGGTATTCCATTTGTAACAGAAACTGAGCACTGGATTTTGTAACAGTAATATGCAATGTGCTTTATTTACTACAAGCCAGCTTTCAGTGTGCATTATTTCTAGCATGGCCAAGTCTGTGCTTTATTTAGCCAGCTTATTTATTTACTACAGCCAGCCAGCTTTTGCTTTGTGTGTTGCTTTTTTTTACTACAGCCAGCTTGCTTTCAGTGTGTGTGTCTTTAAATGCCGCAGTTAATCATAACTGATGGTTATAGAGTTACACAGACTCAAACCCTCTACCTTAGGTACAATGAGCAAGAGCCTAAACTCTCTACCCAGGAGCAACATCTTCATTAGTTACAGATCTCTTTAATGTTGAATTATTTAGAAGACTTACTTCTGCAGAGATTGTGTGCATATTTACTGATACTGGTGGATTGTAGACGTTTGACTAGACTTTTATGATGGAAATGTTCTGAATTGGGCAGTTTTGTCATTGTTTCATGCATTTTGTTTCATTGCTTACTGGAAAAATGTTAAAAACAAATTTGAAACAAGCTCTAACAAGTGTGCTGTATTATACAAGGAATGTGTCTTTGTGGATTTAGAGAAAGCATATGACAGGGCGCCTAGAGAGGAGTTGTGGTATTGTATGAGGAAGTCGGGAGTGCCAGAGAAGTATGTAAGAGTGGTACAGGATATGTACGAGGATAGTGTGGCAGCGGTGAGGTCTGCGGTGGGAGTGACAGATGCATTTAAGGTGGAGGTGGGATTACATCAAGGATCAGCTCTGAGCCCTTTCTTATTTGCAACGGTGATGGAAAGGTTGACAGACAAGATCAGACAGGAGTCCCCGTGGACAATGATGTTTGCAGATGACATTGTGATCTGTAGTGAGAGTAGGGAACAGGTGGAGGAGACCCTGGAGAAGAGGAATGAAAGTCAGCAGGACTAAGACAGAATATATGTATGTGAATGAGAGGGAGGATAGAGGAATGGTGAGGATGCAGGGAGTAGAGGTGGTGAAGGTGGATGAGTTTAAGTACTTGGGATCAACAGTTCAGAGTAATGGTGAGTGTGGAAGAGAGGTGAAGAAGCGAGTACAGGCAGGATGGAGTGGGTGGAGGAGAGTGTCAGGAGTGATTTGTGACAGACAAGTACCAGTAAGAGTGAAAGGGAAGGTCTACAAGAGGGTAGTGAGACCAGCTATGTTATATGGGTTGGAGACAGTGGCATTGACAAAAAGGCAGGAGTCAGAGCTTGACGTGGCAGAGTTGAAGATGTTAAGATTTGCACTGGGTGCAATGAGGATGGACAGGATTAGGAATAAGTATATTAGAGGGTCAGCCCATGTTGGAAGGTTTGGAGACAAAGCCAGAGAGGCAAGATTATGCTGGTTTGGACATGTGCTGAGGAGGGATGCAGAGTATATTGGGAAAAAGATGCTAAGGATGAAGCTGCCAGGTAACAGGAAAAGAGGAAGGCCTAAGATAAGGTTTATGGATGTGGTGAGAGAGGACATGCAGGTGGTTGGTGTGACAGAGCAAGATGCAGAGGATGGGAAGAAATGGAAACAGTTGATCTGCTGTGGCGACCCCTAATGGGAACAGCCAAAAGAAGAAGAAGATGATAAATTAATACAGTCAGGAAGGTGTATTAAAGAACACATGTATGTTTCATGTGCAAGAGGCCTATGATTTGTAAACAGCCCAAAGGTAATCTTTATCTGCCACTGGCCAGATGCATTTGCTTTGGATGAGGTTTTCAATACTGTTTCAGTGAATGCTTTATGAGTAGTTACATTTTAATGTCAAGTCTGTTTTCATTATGAGACTATTGCTTTGTTTAGCAGATGTTTATTAGTGTTTTTGCTATAAAATGTAAAATAAAATCCAAATCATTGTAGAAGTAAAGCAGTGTGCACATTAGTGTTTATGGTAAATGGGGAAAAATAGTCAAGTAATGGGACACTGGAATGGCAGCAGGGGGACTCTGGGGCTATATTTTGGTTGTCTGTTCTTCAGCCTGAGTTTTAAACTAGATATCCCACAATTCAAATAACTAATAAGTTCTACAAATGCAGTAGCAGAACACCAGCACAATAAGAGACACCAAGTTGTTTTTTAGCGCTTTCATTCACGTTTAATGACCAGTGAACTTCTTCAGAAACAACTTTACCATCCATCTCACATGTTAAATACAAAACAAATTTGCATAATTAATCAATTAATTAAAATTTAAAGACATATAACAACTATAATAACTTAAAAATACTATATCAAATGATTTAAATATTTAAAGTATATAACATAATTATGAATACATTTCTAAAAAACATTTCATATTTATAGTCTCATTTAGGCCAGGAAATCTATCTGCACCCAAATAAATTTGCCAAAATGATTCTTTGCATTCTAAAAGTAGTTTATAGTTCCCACTAAAAATGTGGTTATCTACACTATCCAATACTGCAAAAGTGAAATTTTTAAATTCACTACAACACACAGAATGCTTAGCTAGTGCGTTGTTAAAGTCTTTCTTTTTGATAGCCAAAAGATGTTCACTAATTCTGATTTTTAAAGTCCTTGTGGTCATTCCCACATAATAACTTGGACATGTTTGACACTGTGCTAAATAGACAATCATAGAACTGTGACAGGTGTAGTATTGTTTTGACCAGTGAGTAGTACGCAGATGTTGAAAATGTACAGACGATGAATTTATAATGTGTCTACATTGTTTACAACAATGACATGAAAAAGTACCTTTGGTCTTGATAACATCTAAGTGCTTGTTCTTACCAATGTTTTCATTTCTTTCTAATAAGGTCTTTAAATTAACTACCTTTTTAAAGGTAAAATTGGGTTTTGGACCTATAATTTTAGTAAGATCTTGTCTGCCCAATATTATCTTCCAGTTCTCTATAATTTCTTTAATTACCCACATTTCATTACATATAGGCAATATAAAAGCCCCAGTGAACTTTTTGTTTTGAATATTGTTGGAATTAACTTTGGGTAAACCAAGGGTTAAAATAGGTCCTGCTTTATTGTCCCGAAGTATCACAACCTCTTGTTCTATTTTTTTTGAGCCATGATGTTTCATAACCCCTATTTAGAAAGAAACTTCTTAGATTGCTCATTTCCTTAAGAAAAACTTCTTCGTCAGAGGTTAGCCTACTCAGACGTATGTATTGTCCTTTAACAACTCCTTTTTTCATATGAAAAGGGTGTATACTGTTCTTGTGCAAGTATTGGTTAGCAAATGTTGATTTTCTATATATAGCACTGCTAAAATTGTTTGATACACTATTATAGTTGATTTGCAAATCTAAAAAATTAATTTTAGTTCCAAATTCACCAATAGAAAATTTTAAACAGTCAGTGGTACCGTTTAGGTATTGAACAAATCTTTGAAATTCATTAAGAGATCCATTCCAAATAAAAAACAAATCATCTATATAACGAGTGTAGAAAATTATTTTATTGCTGTATGTACACTTTTCCAAATAGATATTTTCCCAGTGGGCCATGAACAAATTTGCATAAGCTGGAGCTACACGTGCTCCCATGGCCACACCGGAAATCTGTTTGTATAAATGGTCATTGAATTCCATTGGAGTGGGTAGGGCTACATAATTTTGCATGCAAATTTTATGTTAATCAGCGTACAGATTTGTACCTATTTTTCATGGGCCATTGTCCAGATTTTTGATGTTTCCAGGTTGAGAGGTATGCATGGATATCATTATAATTCAATAAATCAATATAAGGGTAAACCAGATAGGAACAGGAGTAATAATTTAGTGGAAACAATATTTTTTGTGACTACATATAGCATTTTTTCAGAAGAATTTATTAAAATAATTATGTCTTACTGGAATTTTCTATTACAAGATCAGTTCCTGGGAGAACTCTTGCCTCAAAGGCCTATTGTGTCATATAGATGGGGCAAATGTATTAAAGACATGCTGGTTCACACCCAGTTTCAATTTCCAATAGAAAGGTTAAGAAAACCTATCAAATAATTGTGTTTTAAAGCTTGTGGACATTGTACCATATATAGCCATACAGTTTGTACTTTTGAGTATTAATGGACAGAGGTATTTTTTGTGTGATGCCTATAATTGTAATACAGAAAGAGTTATATATTTACTTAAATGTGAATGTGATTTATTTTATATAGGATAAAGCTTTTGTGTGAGATTTTAGAACATTTAAGAAATATTAAGAATGAAAAAGTGGAAAGTCCATTAGGACTAAATTTTAAAATGCATCACAATAGTGATGATAAAAATCTAAAAGGTATCATTATAGAAAAAGTTAATGTCCAAGGAGCTTGTATAAAAACTCAATTGCAACAGAAAAAAGCCCTATTTATTTTAAAGTTTGGTACCTTGTGCCATAAGGGGTTAAACAAGGAGCTTAATTGGAAGTGAGTGTTGTGATTGATTGTTTAAATTATTTAATTAATGATGTGAAGTTGTTTTATCTTGCCATTCATTCTTACAGATGGGTTTGGAGCCAATCCTGTCGGTTCCTAGTCAGCCTACTACAAAGCTATGTAACCTGATGAAGCGCGCCATGGTGGTGGGTGAAAGCGCTTGTTCTCTTTGTTAAAATAAATTATCGTCTTTTCATCATGGTGGTTCCTTGCAGTTTTTTATACAAAGCTCAAGGTCTTCAAATAGCTTGAGGCCAAGTCCTTATCCCATGATGCACCAACATCAAATCTAGTTTGCCACTGCAACAGATCAGAGGTTCTCGCTAGCTCGGGCCAGTAAAAACCTTATTATTCAAATATTTTTCAACTTATTGATAATTTCTTATAAATAGTAGTTTGTAGATACTTAGCTAAGCTCTTACAGCTTTACCATGTAGTTTCCCTTCCCTTGGTGTGCCTCTTATTATTTGGTCTCGTTTTTTTCTTAGGCTTAGTTTAGATTGTAGTGTTTAGTGTTATATAGTGACATTTCTGTCATAATTTTCCTTATTACTAGTTAGATTTAAGTGCGTGTGCTTAGATAGTGAACTTTTTGTCACAGCTTTATAATAAATAGAGGTAGTATATAGCATTGTTGTTTGCATTCAGATAGTGACTTTCTGTCACAACTTTGATGTTATCTGCTTGAATAAATTGTGTGTGTGTGTGTGTGTGTGTGTGTGTGTGTGTGTGTGTGTGTGTGACCTTTTAGCCCATAGTTTTGAAGGGCTTCTGCCATTTACATTAGCCTGTATTTTAGGAAGGCTTGTTGTGATATCTTAATTGTTGTTGGCTGTGTCTAAATTTTTTTTCAGCACCCTCATAGCATTATGTTTGTTAGCAATGGCTGATAAGGACAAACACCCTAAGTCAGGGTTTAAAAAATGCCCTAAATGTGGCCAGAAAATGTCTGTCACTGACAGTCATGTAAACTGCATTTATTGCTTAGGAGCTTTACATCTCCAAGAAAGCAGTTCCATATGCCATTCCTTTTCTTCTAGGGTTCTCCAGGAGAGAAAGAGAAAACTTATTGACAGGTGTTTACTGAAACCTTTCCAGGAGGCTTTAAGCAACCAGGATGGATCCGGTAAGTCCTCAAAGTCTTCCAAGACTTCTACTGAATCAAACAAAATCGAAAAAGTCTTCGACATCGGCTCCACAGTCCCTGGAGAAGACTGTCTTATCTTTTCAGAACCGGTATCCGAAATACCAAAATCTCCACTTTTATAGTCTGTACCACCTTCCATCCATTCATCTCGGTCTTCCTTTAGCCTTTCCGATCATGTGGTGCTGAAGCTTTTACAGGCACTGGCCTTTGCAAAAAATTTTATTGGCTCCAACCCAATCTGCTTCGGAGCCAAAGCCCCTTTTGCCAGCTACTACTATTCCTCCTCCAAGCCATACTGGTCCTTCAGAGCTGGAGGAGTTGGACTTCTTGATCGTGGAGCCTTTGGAGCCAACGCCTGCTCCAGTGTCTTCGGCTCTGTTTACTCTGATGTCCTCGGTGCCAATCGAGGAATCTAGGAGTAGACACACTGGTCGAGTCCAGGGAGGACAATTGGACTGACTTGTAGGTTCCAACTCTGCCTCTCGGGGCTTTGGCTCGGATGAGCTTGGAGCCTACTGTCCCAGTGCTGGGGGTATCAACGGTTTCCTCAGATCAGTCGGTCCCTTCAAGAGAGTTTGAAAGAGGAAGCATCTAGACTCCCCGCAGGAATCCCTGACATCTGAAACCAATTTGGATAAATCAGAAGGGTCCCCACAGTCCACCTCTGAGGACATCTCATTTGCTGAGATACTAGAAATCCTTAGGCAGAGGGGCGACTGGCAGTCCACCAACCCTACTGAAGATGAGTCGGTTCTCCTGAAGGCATTCAGGTCTCAGCCCTCCATCTCTTGGGTGTCTCCACCCTTCTATGAGATTATGCAGCTGGTCTCACGAAGGGCGTGGGTGTCGCCGGACACCATGGAGCCTGTCCCTAGGAGGCCTAATAAATTTATCTCTGCTCCCCAAGACAAATCCTTTCTGACCAAGGGTGTGCGCCAGTTGATGCCATGGTGGTGGCGGCAGCCACCAAAAAGGAAATTTCAGAAACTTCCTCTTCTATCCATCCTCCTAACAGAGAGTCCAGGATCATGGATAGATACAGGAAGTGCACTTACAGTTCAGTGACTTTTGCACTGCATTCGCTCAACTATCTAACCCATTTTACGAGACTGCAAAGAGATCTCCTTAAAGAGCTGGGGAATTCTCTTCAGGTTACAGTAGCTACAGGAGCTTCAGAAAAAGTTGCCTCCCAGCTTGCTACCCTCAGCTCCATAGTTAACTCATCCATGCACCTCATTTTATATGCAGCGGATAGAATGAGCAGAGCAGCGGGTACAGGAATTGCTCTTAGGAGACACTCCTGGATGCGTTTGTGTTCCTTCGTGGAGCCCTTCAAGTCATCCTTTGTAAATACCCCTTTTGATGGCTCATCCCTTTTCGGGCCCAAAGTTAAGGAAACTTTGACCAGGTGTGAGCAGGAAGAAAAGACTCTGCCATCAGAGTCTGTTTTTCCACCCCTACCACACCCTACCCCAAGGGTCAAAGGGGAGGAAAGATGTGGTTTTGAAAAGCCCAAGCAGCCTTTCAGGACACACGTGGTGAAACTCCCTCCACGGGCACAGGAGGGGGCAATAATGGAGGATGCTGCCCTCACAGCAGAGGGGATCTGCAAAACCAGGGTGAGAGACCACTTTTTTGGGAAGCCCTACCAGCTCTCCTGAAAGAAGGCTCGACTGTCCTACTCTGGAGGCAGTCAGGCGTTGCTTATCTTTGTACCCAGATGCCTGGCTCAAAATAACAAATGACAACTGGGTACAAAGTATCATTTCCAGAGGATACTTCATTCATTTCGCCACACCCCCTCCACCGACAAGAAAATTCCCGGACGTTCCACCGAGTTACAGGGAACAAGCAATAGTAGAGGTCCAAACATTGCTAAGAAAAAGAGCCATCCAACCAGTAACAGCAGACCAGACAGGATCCAGAACTTACTCAAGATTCTTTTTAGTTCCTAAGAAGACAGGGGACTGGAGACCTATACTGGACCTCAGCAGACTAAACAAATCTGCCAAGAAAGAGAAGGTTCGGATGGTCATGCTTCAGTTGATACTTCCCTTTTTAGGGAAAGACAATTGGATGTGCTCGATAGATCTCCAGGATGAGTACTACCACATAAAAATTGCCAGACCATCCAGGGTTCACCTGTGCTTCCGGCTGGGAGCCAATAATTACAAGTTTTGAGCCCTGCCCTTTGGTTTCACTACAGTCCCCAGAGTGTTCACCAAATGTATGGCAGTGGTCACGGCTCACCTGAGACGTTTAGGATTCCAGGTGTTTCCGTACCTAGATGATTGGCTCCTCACCACTACCAGGCATCAACTCATTCAAGCCAGGGACACCACTCTGCAGCCAGCTGGGCATAAACAAAGAAAAATCTGCCTTGTTGCCATCACAACATACCATTTTTATCAGAGCAGTATTGGACACAACCACCACCACGCTGAGACTTCCAGTAGAGAGAGTCTTACTACTCCATCGGTAGGTCCGCAATCTGATATCCAAAAACAAGGCTCCAGCATCAGTTGTTCTAAAATTGTTAGGCACAATGGCAGCTGCAATTCTGGACATAGCGCTGGGTCGCATGCACATGCGGATACTGCAATGGCTGTTGTTCACTCAATGGTCTTTATCAAGAACTCCCCCATGTCTCACCTTATAATGATCACGAATTTTTGCAAAAAGGATTTTCGATGGTGGTTGACCTCTCCATGTCACAATAGGTTGTCCCTTTGTTCTACCCCCACCAGCAGCCACAGTGACCACAGACACTTTCCTGATAGGGTGGGGGGGCATAACAGCCCAAGACACATGGACCGATTGAGACACACCCCTGTATATCAATGTCCTAGAGATGAGAGCAGTACTTTTAGCATTGCAGTACTTCCAGGGCTCTCTTCCTGTGGGTACAGATGCGATTAAGACAAACATGTCAGTGGTCTGGTACTTGAACAAACAAGGAGGAACCAGGTCATATCCCCTTTGTCGCGAGGACCGAAGAGTATGGCAGTGGGCTATATCCTCCCAGCACTTTTTGTTATTAAGACATATCCTGGGGAAATCCAACATGATACCAGACAAAACAGAGCAATTTTGTTGCCACACGAGTGGTCCCTCAAAAAAGAAATAGCGGACAAGATATTCCACAGATGGGGCCAGCGTTGCTACCTTTTTGCCAGTCACATGAACATGAAATGCAGAAGCTACTTTGCCCTGACCCCCCCCACACACACACAGGGGAAGCCCCAAGGGACGCACTCTTTCACAATTGGCCCCCAGGTCTCCTTTATGCATTCCCACCAATCCCCTTGATACCCAAGGTATTACAGAAAGCAAGAGCCCTGGGAAGGACCATCATTCTAATAGCCCCTTATTGGCCTCTTCAGATTTGGTTCCTTTTCCTTCGACTTCATCTTTTGGAGGATCCCTGGAATCTGGACCCAGTTCTAGCTCTTCTGATGCACTCGTAGGGGGAACTTCATCCCTCTCTGCAGTCCCTGAAACTGACAACTTGGCTGCTCCAATTCCCATCATAACCAGGTTCCATAACCTTTTTAATGAGACAAAGCAAATTCTCTTATACTCTCATAAATCCTCTATGAGGAAGCTATACCTTAGCAAATGGAAAACATTTTCTATATGGGCCTTTCAGAACAATAATGATTCCTATCAAGTACCTATGGCCTCCATTTTAGAGTTCTTCACTATGATTTTTAACAAAGGTGCTGCAGCAGCAACAGTTTGTGTTCAATTTGCTGCCATTTCTGATTTTCATCTTGGATTTGAAGGATTGAACATTATGTCACACAAACTATCCAAAGCCTTTCTTAAAGGGACTTTTCATCTCAGACCTCCTGTAAAATCTCCCTATACCACATGGAATCTAAATTTTATGCTTTCTCGCATTATTCTTCTTCCATTCGAACCCGCCTCATGTGACCTCAAATTTTTGTCATGGAAGACTATCTTCTTAGTAGTTATCACTTCTGCCCAGAGAGTGTCAGAGTTTCAAGCCTTGTCCATTAAGCCTCCTTATTTGATTTTCCATGCTGACAAGAGTTTCACTTCAAACTAACCCCTCCTTTTTGTCTAAAGTTTGCAATGAAGCTAATCTTAATCAAATTATTGATTTGCCAGTTTTCTTCCCTAATCACTCCAACAATTTAGAATATATGTTGCACAAACTTGATGTTCATAGACAGCTCAGATTTTACTTGGATAGAACAAAAGATTTCAGAAAATCAGAGCAACTTTTCGTCTCCTTTTCAGACTCCAGGAAAGGTATGCCAGTGGCCAAAACAACTCTGTCCAAGTGGTTATCTGATTGTATCACATTGGTTTATTCAGCTGCTAATATGCCCTTACAACATAAAATTAAGGCTCACTCCACCAGAGCAGTGTCTACATCCTCTGCCTTTTCTGCCAGACTTCCTATTGTTAACATTTGTGCAGCAGCCACTTGGTCAACACCTCATATCTTTATCACTCATTACAAAGCTGACAGGGCCTCCTTTGGATCCACTTCCTGAAAAACATACTCCCGTGAGCCACCCGAGATAGATGGTGCTTGGGACGCTACCCATCTGTAAGAATGAATGGCGAGATAGAACAACTTCACATAAAGAAGTTATGTACTTACCATAGCGTTCCATGTGAGTTGTTCATCTCACCTTCATTCTTACTTCCCATCCTCCTACCCCCTCCTGGGCTTTTCGAAGACTGAGATACTGGGTTCCTCCTGGTTGCTCAACCCTTCTATAGCTTTCTCTTATGGAGTGATAGGATGACATATGGTAGTATTATACAGCAAACAAGATCTGAGGTAACTCTAGGTGCATCATGAGATAGGGACTTGGCCTTGAGCTATTTGAAGAACTTGAGCTTTGCAGTAGGCCGACTCAGAGCCGAGAGGATCGGCTCCCAACCCATCTGTGAGGATGTACTTTTTTCCTTTGGAACTTGGGGTACTCAGAGGACCCACAATATCCATAGCTACCCTCTGAAATGGCTCCTCAGTCACATGCAAAGGCAAAGGAGCACTCACCTTGTCTCCTGCCTTGCCTACCTTTTGGCACTGCTCACAGGTCCTGCAGTACCCTGTTACATCTCTGGAAATTCCAGGCCAATACAAGTTCTGCATAATATGCCTCTTTGTATGTTTTATGCCCATATGACCTGCAGAGGGAATATCATGGGCTATGGAAGCACCAGACGATTAGGCTCTTGGCACTACCAACTGCTGTACTCTCACTTTCTAGCCCTCCCTCAGGGGTCCACTCTCTGTATAGTAACCCTTTGTCCCAGTATACAAATTGCCCCTTTCCTTGAAAATCAGGTATCTCCCTAGCTACCTGCCTCAGGCCTTGCAATGTAGGGTCTGAGAGCTGAGCCTGTCTCAACTCTCTCCTTGTAACCCTTTCCAGCTACCCTTGCACAGGAAGTCTGGCATCCAATGACAGTGGTGCCTCAATGTCAGACTGGGTACTATTACTCACCTCTACCTTTGTAGTCTCTCTATCCAAGGGAGCATCAGTACCCCCAAGCAGCTGTGGCTCACATTCAGTCTCACTGCTACAGGAGTAGCTCCCTCCCTGAAGTAATCACACCTCACCAGTCCTGGCTGCAAGTATGCAGTCTGTCTGGGTCTCCCCCAGGCTACCAACCCACATGCTTGTCTCCTAGCCAGACTGCGTTTAACTGCATAAGCACATGGTACTGCCTCATCCAAATCCTTCCCTATCAGGACATCTGCAGGACGGTATTCAAGTACCCTTGTTGTCTCAAGACAACCTACTATTGGCATTTTGTCTTTCCCACTTACTGGCTTCCTCACCTTGATAGCCTGGTACCAACCTATGAACCTATCGGCCGTAGGACCTATACAAGTCTAGCCATAACAATTCCTGCTATTTCTTCCCATACTATTTACTTCCCTGGGCCCCTGTCTAGCATGGTGACTGACGTGATCCCCGGGGTGAATTTCCTTTCTCCCATCCAATCGTCAAGGTTCCTTTTGAAGAGGGCCAAAGAGACTCTCTGCTTGACATGTATGGGCAGTCTATTCCAGAGTCTGGGGAGTCTCTGGGTCAGGAACCTATCCCTCCAGCATGTTTTGTTTATTGTGATGACAAGGTTTAGATCCCTAGAGCATGTGGCACTGAGGGATTGGGATATCTTAAGTGTAGCATGTCCAACAGATCTGTGTTTGACATGGCCTTGTATGTTAAGCAGAGATCACCTCTGCATAGATGATATGTGACAGAGTTTAGCTGAGGTTTTTTTAAGGCGGTCAGCGTAGGGCATCTGCTTTAGGCCTGTGATTCTTTTAGTGAGGTACTTCTGCGGCCTTTCCAGTTGTTGCAGATGTCTTGAGAGGTATATACCAAACAGGACATTGTATTCAATAATGGGTCTAATGAGGGATGAGTACAGTGGGGCAATGACCTTTTTTCTGGATGAAAAGCCCTTAGTGATGAGGTGTCTCAAAGAGAAGGATTTCCTGACTGTTGTGGCGATGTGGTTATCGAAGGTGAGACCATTGTCCACTTGTATCCCTAAGTCTCTTATCACACTTTCGGTGCTTAGTGTACTGCCACCAATGTGGTAATTCATGGGTATATGTTTTTTCCCAAAGGGGATAACTATACATTTCTTGGCATTGAGCTTGAGCCCATGCCTCTGGCACCAAACATCCATTTCTGTAAGGTCCTTTTGTAGAGTATCGACATCATTTGGGGATTCAATAATGCCTCCCAGTTTGCAGTCATCTGCGAATGTTGTTAGCCAGAGTCCCTTAGTGTTGGGCCTGTACTTTATTGAAGTAGATGCTAAGCAAGAGCAGTCCCAGGACTGAATCCTGAGGTACTCAGCGTGTCACTTGTCTGGAGCTGGATTTGGAGTCTGCTACTTTTACAGTGTGGGTTCTGTCAGTAAGCAAGTTGACAACCCATCGAGTGACGTAGGGATTAATGCCCAGCTTAGTAAGTCTATCTATGATTCCAGAGTGGGGGATGGTGTCAAAGGCCTTGGCGAGGTCCAAATAGGCTGTGTGGACCGCCTTACCCTTGTCCACAGCTCTGGAGACTGATTCAAAGAAGTCAATCAGGTTCAGGAGACTAGATCGTCCCTTCATGAACCCAAACTGGGTGGGATCCAGTGTTTGAAGGTTGCCAATGTCTTTGTTTACAAGTTCCATGATAATACATTCCATGGCCTTGCAGATCAGGCTTGTCAGACTGATGGGGCCATAGTTCCTGGGATACAAGGTGGATCCCCCCTTGTGGAGTGGGATAACTGTAGCTGTGCACCACTCAGTGCGCATGAAGCCTGAGGTGAGGCTATAATTAAACATGACACTTAGGTGAGGTGCCAGTTCATTTTGTAGTTCATGTAATACACAGCCTGGGATGTCATCTGGTCCCATGGATGCTGTATTCTTAGCTTTGGAGAGTGAATTTTTTTACCTGTGTGGCCGTTATTACCAGAATTTGGCAATCTTCCGGTACTGAGATGGGCCGTTTAGGGGGTGGAGTTGGCACTGAATTGATCTGCCAGGATATTGGCAATATCCTTGGGATCAGTATATTTAATGCCATTCTGTTGTAGCTCAGAGCAGATCTGAGCATTGCCATTTAGATTTTTGACATAGTTATAGAATGCCTTGTGGTTGTCTTTGGAATCTTTGGCAATTTTATTTTCATAACTAGCTTTGGAAGATTTTATGAGGGATCTTAGCTTCTTACTGAAGCTGGTAAGGGAGTTTTTTTGCATCCTGGGATTTTCCGCTTTTCTGCAACAGTTTCTTCCTTTTGTTGTAAAGTTTGTTTATGGCAGGGGACCACCAGAGGGCTTCCCTTTTTTGGAGGAGAGCATCTTGGTTCTATTTGGGATGGCATGATTTATGCATGAGTGGATGTGCTTGTACAGTGCCTTAGTGTAGGATTTAGCAGTCGAACTTTCAGTTCCTGTCTGCATAGTTGTCATGAAGTGTCACTTCTGACTTGAGTAGCATGAAGTTGGCTTTGGAGAAGTTTTTATGGAGGTTTCCTTACTGGGGGGTGGGATGTGGAGGTCAAGGGTGATTTGCTTATGGTCAGACCTGACCAACGAGGGGGTGACCACAGGTGTGGAGCATCGATTTCCCATGTTGTTAATGACCATGTCTAGGATATTGGAGCCCTTGGTGGGAATATGGATTAGTTGATTCAGGGCACTGGAATTTATGAATTCAAAGAACCGTTGGGCAAAGGTGTTGGTACACAAATAGTTTTCCCAGTTAATGGCAGGGCAGTTGAAATCACCCAGTATTAGGGTGTTTGGTTGTATCTTAATATTTTCCAGTATGTTAAGAAAGGTGTAGTGAGAATCTTGGGGCAAGGTGGAGGACCTGTAGCAAGCTACAATTTGGATCGGAGTCTTACCTAATGTTAGTTGCACCTGGAGAATTTCTGATGCATTGTGTTGGACAACTAGCCTGGTGGTGTGAATATGGACACTTCTCCACCTTTAGTGTTTTGGTCCTGGTTTGGTGGCCGAAAAGTGTGCCAAGAGTTGTAGCCTGGTATTGCAGGGGTGCTCTCTCTGGAGCCTTGAACCAGGTCTCAGTTACTGCACAGATATCTATGTTCTCCATTTTTAGGAGTGCCTCGAGAGAGTGCATTTTGAGGTTTAGACTTCTAGCATTGAGTAGGATTACCTTCAGAATTTGCATGCTTGTACCAGTTACAGTGGTGGTTTTGTCCTTTGAACTTTGCCTAAAAAAGGCACATTGCCTCCGTGGACATCTGTATGCCACATGGCCCCACTGGTTGCATTCAAAACATTTAACCCTAGCTCCTTGACGTGTACCTGGACTAGTGGCTTCCCCTGCTACTGGCAAATTCTGTTGTAGCAATCTGTGTTGCCCACCATGGGTTCCTTTAGACCCATGAGCAGTACTGGGGGACCCCTTCCTGTGCAGGGCTGCCCTGCTTGCCATGTATAGGTCTCCCTTCTTCCCCAACTCATCTGAACTAGCATATTGTCTGTCAGCTAACCAGATCCTCATGTTCTCAGGCAAAGTGTTAAGGGCTTGTTCCTTCAGTAAAATGTCTGCCAACCATTCAAAAGTGGTGACCTGACATCCACTCAGCCACCTATGGAAATAAGTGCTAAATTCAGCAACATATTCACACACTTTCATCTGCCTTGCGTCTATGCTCAAAAAACTTTTTCCTATACGTTTCAGGTGTTCGCTTAAAAAACTCTAACAGGCAATTTTTTACAGCATTATAATCAAAACATGCAACATCAGACATTTTAGATAATACAGTTGCAGCTTTACCATGGAGTAAGGAGGTCAGGAACCATAACCAGACTATCAAAATTACCCCTGTCTTTAAACTGCGGAAGAAATTTACTGACCTTTTGTGCTTCTGGGGTCCAGCTACACCTTTCCCCATTACCTCCATCACTCTGGCAAAGAGTCAGCATCTCCTTCTCATGCTGCCTCTCTTTTTCCTCAGCTTCTAGGCGTAGAAGTTTCTCATTCTCCTCACTCTCTAGGGGCCTCACTCTCTCATCTGCTTCTAATTCCACACGCCTGGCCAACAACTCAAGTCTCTTTAGCTCCAGCTAGATTTTTAAGTCCACTGCAGAAAGGTTGAGCTGTCCATTCTCTAAGGTTATTGCATCTCCACTGCCAGTCTGATTGTCCTCCTGGTTGCAGTTTTCTGATGCAGCTGTAACCAAGGCTGCAATCAGGTCTGCCTTAGTCAGGTTTCCATGCACCAGTTCCCTAGCCTGGCACATCTCTGCCAGCTGACTCCTTGTCAGCTTTCCATACTCCTCTGCTGACATGCTGCCTGCTCACCATGACTAACTAAGCTAACAAAAGAAATAAAACAATTGTGATCTGAACTCTGAGTATTCACTGCGTGGCTGTTTTAGAGTACAAAACACCTTCTAAGCTCACTGTTCACAAGCTATAGGATTCACTTTACCCACACCACTACAAGCCAATTAGTATTTGCCAACTAATTAATATGTGATGTGGCTATCCCACCACTGCCAAACCACAAATGTGACGGCCGTGCCCTGGCCCAGCAATCAAGGAGCCTCAATCCTCACCACTAACACCAGTCTCATATATGAGGAAAGGATAACAAATACACACACACAGTAAATTGCAATTTCCCTTAAGAGCACACACATATCACAGTCAGTCCGGGGCTGGTCGCTCCCCTGCTCTCCAGGTCCCCAAATAAGACTCCCCACTGGCACAGCTATAGGGTCAAGATCTCAGCCTAGTGGGCAAGCTAAAACCTCTAGCACTCTGTCTAACCAGTGCTTTGTGTCCCTGCCCAAGTAGCTGATATATACACACACACACACACACACACACACACACACACACACACACACACACACACACACTTTGAGAAGTGTTTATACAACCACACAGACAGTCCTGGGGAAGACTGGCACACAGGTTCTCCAGCTGTGCCCTCTTTTCCCAGAGTATACGGTAGTACCCTGCTACCACCCACTAATAATCAGCTACTCAAAGGCCTTTAAAAGGGTGTCCAATTATTACTGTGTAATATTATTATCCAATTGGTAGTTTGACTAAACTGTCAAGGCTTATTAGATTGACTTGGTACAGGATCCTTACATACATGCAATGCACTCTTAGAGCTTAAATTATCTCTACACAAAGCAGCCACAGTTGAAAGGTTTTAAAATATTTAATAGTAAATAATAAAAACACAAGATAATACTTCTTACTACACATTGCTAGTCAAGAGTTCAGAGATGACAGAGAAATACTTAAAATAATTCAGTAGTAGAGTTCTGACATCACAGAAAAACACAAGCCTAATATTTCTAGTTCCTAGCTATTTCTAAAAGAAAACACAAGTCTAAGATAACTTACATATGAGCAAGACATTGCTGATGAGTAAGATGGTCTAGACAAAAATGCTTTATAATCTCTGGTTCTCTGTTTAAATTGAAATTGCAATTCTGATAAACATTACATCATTCTTCACGACTTCCTGGGGTTCCCAGGCTAACAGAAACTGCATCTACATTCTTTTACACCTAGTCAGAAACCAGAGCAATAAAAATACATTTGCATATTTAAATCTAGCAATCTGACTCTTGGTTAAAACAACAGAAAGAATGTGCTAGCCCAGACGGAATGAGTCAGAATCTTTAACTTCAACGGACAGACATGAAATGCTTGTCTTAGCTTTCTTTACAGCACAGGGCAGTGTTGTTACATTTTTTTGAAGTTCAACATTTCACAGCATATTCTTTCATTTAAGAAAACAAGCCTGTATTTCAACATTTCACAGTATTTTCTTTCAATTAAGAAAACAAGTTTGTAGTTCAACATTCATATTTACAAATTATAGGATTATCTATAAAATTCTATCTGGCTAGGCTGGCAGCCTTCACAAAAGCAATGGAGTGCTCTACATCATTGTTGCCAACAAGCACAATACATCATGCACTGTAAAAAGAAGCCTGGAACATTATGCTGTTTAGATTTCTGTGACAAACCAGCACGTGAATATACACACCTGCATGTAAACATCAGCACAAAAGAGCAATGCCATTTAATCAGCACAGAAGAAAGGAAGAGAAGGACCAAATCAGGAAATGTTCTGCTCCACATAAAATAAAATAAAACAACTGAGTTATAAAGATCACTCAGTCCAGAAGGTAAATTTTATTCATTTAGAGACTTGTAACTGAAGTAAATTTATTTATTTATTTCAGTTTGATTACCGGGGAAGTCCACTGGGCCAGAATGTGCATATTTTCAGTGGAGGCCCGGGGAGAAAAGCTCCAATAAGCAACACGATTACAAAAGGTTACATAATGCAAAGGTAAAATACATATATAAATTCATACAATCAGGTACAGCAAGTGAATATATTGTCATTATAATGCACTTTAGACAAAGGTAGCACAGTTTGCAGGTATTTACATTCAGAGCAATACGTTTCAACTGTCTGAAAAATAAGCATCTGTGGATTACTTGATATTTACAATATATACATACTTGGAGTCAAGAGAGAGAACTTGCTTAATATGAGGATGTTAGCTTAGGTTTGTTTTAGGAGAATAGAAACAGAGGTTATAGTGAAGTGTGGAGCAGGAGTATGGAGAGCTCAAAGGGTAAATTTTTATCAGTTTATGTAGGGTGAAAGCAGGAACATTTATGTTTAGTAGATAGGTATGAGAAAAGTTGGGTCTTGAAGGATTCAGAATTAGGTATAGTTCTAAGTGAAGGAGGGTGAGAGTTCCATTTTTTGCCTACAGTGAAAGAGAGAAGGAGTTGGCCTGCAGGACGTTTGGGTTTGTGGTTAGAGATTAAATTTTGGTGTTCAGATCTCAGAGATCTGTTTGGGATGTAATGGGGAAGGATGTTTGTTAAGGCTGGGCATTTATCTGGATAGAATATTAATTTGTGAGCGGTGGTTAGTTGGAGATAGTCTAGATGGTTAGAGAGTTCCAGCCAGTTCAGAGATTGTAGGGTAAGGCAGTGGTGAGTAGAGGTTTTGAATTTAGTTGCGAATTTGGAGATTTTATTATAGCAAATTTCGAGTTTAAATTTGTTGGAAGACAGGTTAGTTAGAAGAGGGGCTCCATATAGTAAAGAAGGTAGGTAGTTGCTATAGTATGCCTGGAGGAGTTGGAGAGAAAGTGATTATTCCTATAGAGCATACCTAGCTTTTGGTGGGTTTTCTTTATGTTTTGTTGGATGTGGATATCAAATTTAAGGTGTTCGTCTATGGCAATGTCAAGGAGTTTTGCAGAAGGGGCCACTTCTATGACAGTGTTGCTTTGGCTTAGGACTTTGAAAGCATTTTTGTCGAAAGAGAAAGCCCTGGTAGGAGGGAAGAGAAGTATTTTAGATTTATTAGAGTTGAGAGAGATGGTTGCAGTGCATCCAGTTCTCAGTAGTGGAAAAAGCTATTTGAGTTTTAGTCAGGCGTTCAGGTAGGTTAGCGGCGGCACAGACTAAGGTAGAGTCATCAGCGTATTGGATAACTGTTGTGTCAGGGATGACTGTGTAAAGGTTATTAATGAAAATGTTGAAAAGCATGGATCCGAGGATGGACCCCTGGGTCTTGGTAGAGTTCCTAAATTGAGCCAAAGGAAAAAAACAGACCAAAAAAAAAAAGACCTGATAGAGGGTCCACTGTCATATCTATTGGAAATGTTTTTGCTGATCACTAAGCAGTGGCTAGCCATTTGCCTTTATATAATAAAAAGGACACTTCTGTCCCATTCAGATAATGCATTTCCTCTGTCCCATTCTGACTGTTATATTATAAAAGTCCCATATGCTGTTTAACATTCCATTTCAGGGTTATGCTTTCAGGGACTCAGCATGACTATAATTTATATCCCTAGTAGAATTAGACAACACACCAATGATTAGTCTTTGGTACATCTCAGAGCCTCAAGGCAAACCTCTACATGCATTCATGCAAACCACAAAAAGGAAGCCCTTTGAAATTTTGCAAATGTTTTTAATGTGAAGTTGTGAATTCTTAACCATCCTTCAACCAAACAATGGTTGAATTCTTAAGCATGTCTCCATACTCCTTCACTACTACTAATGATTTACCCTCACATGCTGTTACTATATTGTATAATACAAATTTCCAACATGTGATTTATTCCGCTATCCCTATTTGCATGCTTCAAATACTATCTGACATACTTATCTTTACTACTTGATTTTTTACTATTGTAAATGACAAAACTTTCATTTGCCACAAGTCCTGTTTTATTTTCTTTTTTTTCTTTTTCACTGTATAGCTAAATATTGTGTAACCTGGAGCTTTTCTCCTTGGGTCTCTACTGAAAAAGGGCACTCTGCCCAGCCAGACTTACCCAGTTAACAAATGTCAAATAAATAAATAAATGTGGAACTGAAATGAACTTGAAGGGCTCAGCAAACCTCACTGTCTGCCAAGCAGTCCAAGGAAGAATGCTTAGTTAAAAAAGAAACAAAGACGCCATTAATTATTGGTGGCACACTTGTCTGATTTCAAAATGCTGGGATAGATTTGTTGCCATTTCTTTTATAGTTACTACCACACCACTGAAGGAGGATATTGGTGTACCCGCCTGCTTACATAACTGTACAATTGATAGTTAGGGTATTGGGCCCCTTAATATTGTGTAAAATTACAATACAAGCTTATTTAGGAACTCCTGCCAGCCCCCCAAATGCACACAATTTTAACTGTGTGTCTTGCTTGTTAAACTTTCTACTAGCAGCATGACAGTCAGCTGACACCCTACTAAGGAAGCCACTTCGCACTTATATATCATCACTGCCCACTGGTTGCTTTGGTTTGCATCAAATATGATGAAACAGCAAAGGAAAAGATACCCTGCCTAACATGACCTTTACGTTACAAGGAATCACTCTTCCCTGCCAGAACTGGATAAATTATAAATTCCCTTTTATATACAACATCAGAATTAGGAAGAACAGTCTATGCACCACCAACTTATGGTGTCTGTCCTGTGCTAAGTGTATGATTTAACCATTAGTGCCAGACAGGCTAATTTAGGGATAAAAACAATGGTTCAGTATTATGCATTTTTGTATACAAACTTAAATAGCTGCTGTCATTTTCCAAGATATTCTGCTCTTAAGCATTAATTGTACTGAGACATCAAAATGAAAGTACGTAAGAGTCTGTAGCAATGCATCGTGCCTGTTGCATGGTTATTTTAATCAGAATTCAATATGTATGTGAATATACAATATTACTACATTGACATCTAGTGGTAACTTTTTAAACCAATGAACATGGCATTTGTCTTGCTGACCAGACAACAGCTTTCATTTTAATTTTTACATTATTTTTATACACTTTTATTGAGTTATCAATTGCTGTTTTTATTACTGAAGTTTACAAAACAGCTTTTTGATGTTGCTTACTTTCTAAGCATGAAATAATCACAAACATGGGTAATTCCATATTACAGCATATTTTTTTGCTGTCTACAACTTCCATTTTATTGTGCCTATTTGTATTTCAGACTTACTTTTGTGTATAATCATGCACTGCTTATTAACAACTTAATAAACTCTACAGTAGTCTGTGAAATTTTGATCCTCTATCCATATATTCATATTTGCGATTCAACTTTAAGTATCATAGTCTAGGTATCCATGTAAACATATCATATAATGCATATTCCCTATGCAAAATATGTTGCATGATCCGTATCTCCTTGTACAAGTTATTTCTTAAAACATCCCCTTTTTATATCTCTATCAGCCTGTATTTGCTTAATTGTTTCAATAGGAGCACAATTTATTGAGTTTGATTATAGCAAACATAGAATGATTTAGGTTTTATTCTTATTGCATATTTTGTGGAGAACAGCCCCCCCCCCAATTTTTTTTCTCAGAGCTGAAAACCCCTCATTGTGAAATCATGAAAGACTGATCCCAAAAATAAAACCGCACACCATACATTTCATTTTTGCAAAATCACTTGCAGCTTTAACATGTGTATAATGGGAAATGAAATGAATTGCAAAACAAAGATACAGCCAAAAGTTATAAGGGGTGGAATTAATGTATAGTGGAGAACCCCATAATGACACAATTCATACAGGTGTGCCTGTAAACTTTGCTCAACAATTCTGGACAAAGCCAGAAATGATTGTGGGTGAGGGTGATAGTCAAAGGCCTAAAATTAATGATTTTAATTACTACTCAATTTATTCCATTAAAAATAATAAAACAGTTTTTGTATCAACATGCATTTTCTGAGATATAAGAAGTCTTAATTTTTACTTGGTTTACTGGGCTAGTGCACAGATCTCAACAGTCCATTTGCAAACACAACATGGTTGAAAAAAACACGAGTATAGATACAATTATATAAAGAATGTAAACAAAAATGACAGAAAATATAAGGCAAGTGGCTACAAATATAAGTAATAGAATGATTTACAGTACTGTAACAGCTAATCAAAAACGTGAAGCAACATCAGGTATGTACTGTGAAATCAGGAACAGTTGACAGTTACAGAATGTATACATCTGCGGTTGCTTTTGAAAGGTAGCTTTGAAGTGTTGCAGGATTCACACCAAGCAAAACAGTACTGGCAACGTGAGTTACTCAGAAATAAATGTATATGGAGCAAAGGGGCAATTTGAGTGGTTTTGCCTAAACATATTTTAACAAGTGTGCACATCAATTCTGACTTGCACATTTATACACTGATACTGTGCACTCCAAAAATTAATGAAAATCACCTAGTATCATATTAAAGCAAAGGCATCTGATTTAAAGAAATAATGTGAACAAAATCACGTGCCCTGATGAGGGTGGCAATGATAAGTTGAGCAGGACAGACTTTCCTAGTCCCCAGGTCATCCTGCAGGATTTCCAAGCATTCTCAGGCAAGATGAGACACCATCCTTCCAGTGTGCTCTGGGGCCTACCCTAGGGCCTCGGTCCTGTGGGCTTATCCTCAGTACATTTCTCATAGGAGGCATCCTGGGAATATCCACACAGGCGCTGCAAACCACCACAACTAGCCCTTCTCGCACTGGTGTAACTGCAGCAGCATCAATCTGAGAGACTCCCAAATTGCTGAGCTCCTAACTCTGTCAGAAAGTGAGCATAGCTACAATGTGAATGAAAATCATCTTCTCCGTGTCTGTCTGCAGTATCATCCCTTCTGTCACTGCTACTGCTCTTATCTCATGACCATACATGACAAGGGATATAGACACTCCTGTAAAGTGAGATCTCTGGGCTATGAATTAACCCTTACTTCCCTGGCACAGCCCTGTACAATGCTTGATGTACTGTTGTAGCCATGCATTATTCAGTCTCCTGAACCCCTCTATGTTCATTCATAAGCAAGTCTCCCAGATATATAAACTTTTCCACTTGAGGCTGCTGCAAGCAACAGTCTACTCTTCTAGAATCAGAAATCTGATTGCTGATTTGGAGTAGCTCATTTGAGTACAGTGGTATGAGACTAAGAGAACATTCCATGCCATTAATGAAATACAAACTTCACATCCTTAAATATGGTATTCAGACCCCAGCTTCACCTTGATATTCTGCCCATAAAATTATGAACAGTACATTCAGCATAGTATAACACCCATTGTGAATATATTAAATTTAGCATCAAAAATGCAAACACAATTATTGCTATACAAATATAGGAAAGAAATGGCCTACAGCAGTGGGGTCTCCAGTACGCTGTACTGTTGTATGAATTCCTTACCACATGCCAGAGTAAGGAGGTCATGCATCATTTACACAGGTCCACAAAACAGACAGCACCAGGAAACGCATTGAAATCTCCAACATCCATGGAACAACACAGTATTGATCAATTATTCTACAGCCAGGGCACAATCTGTAATGCTCATCCTGAATCAGAAGCTTGCCTATTAAATGAGGTCTCCTTTCCAGTAGCCTGGCATACACCTTTTCAAGGTGGCAGGGACTGGAGATCCCTATAATTGGGGCACACTTTTTTCTGGTTTGAAAATTGGGATCACTATCCCAGTTTATCAATCCAAATGTCTGGCAATTAGAGCAGAGGATCAAGGCTATGAGCTGTTAACAAACTGTTTCCTGTGGTCTATAGTTTGATTCCCTCATCTTCCATTTGCACAACAATGTGACTCTGAACAAGTCACTTAACCAGACAGTGTTCCTGTGCAAAATCTGAAAAATGTCCATGTGGATCAGTGATCTATCCTGGTAACAAGTACAAATAAAGATAATGTGCTATTCCTAGCCATCGGTCTCAACCTGCTAAGAGGCCAATGTGGAACACAGACCATTACAATGTGTGACAAACAGTCAAAATGTGGAACACCTAATTTTCGCACTGCACGAAAAATATACCTTGACTAAGTCCATGGTATTTTGACCAAAATATATGTAAATGCCACCTTTAAAATACTGTCCTCTTTCTACTATTGTCTGCTGACAGCCCTCTGTACTTTCTAGAATTCCATGCAAATAAAAGTCATGTACACTTTGTCTATGTGCCATGCTTCTCTTGGCCCACTTTTTAGAGACATTTGAGAGGTATGCATGTATGATGAAAACCTGAAGTACAAAATAACTGCCATACAAACCACAGGGTTTATTTGAAATTAAGTTATTAACATATGAATCATACCATCCTGAAGCTGTAAAACAAACTTTCCATACCTAAACCCTTTCCGAATGTAATCACAAACTGGGCACAGAGGAAATACAAGCCATTTGGTTGTGAGAATTAAGATTAAATATAGGGGGGGTGACTATAGATGAAGCAGAATTCCAAGATAAAGCAGGCGCAAAAAGAAGGGGTGAGAAGCTGCTCACCATTTACAGGGTCACCCTGAATTAAATCTTTGTGACATACAAGCAGTGTAATGGAAATGCTGCTGTAGGCTTCTCAGCATTTTGTCAGCCCTCGTTCTATTGTATTTGTGGGTGCAGCTTTCTTCTCCTGTACCTCTTAAATTGCAGAGCTTAGAAACTGGAACAATCATTTCACAGCAACCTGTTAGAAACAAAAATCATTTGTACTTAGTCATGATCACCAGTAAGACTTGTTAAAGTGCATTTCCCAGTCCCAGCAGCCACATCTTTTATACTCACCCTTGTTGAGGATTGTGAGGTACATTATAACACCCACATCTTTTACATTCCTTGACTCTAGCCCTATGTGTGGCTTTGTAATTTGAAATGCTACAGGTAGACGTGAAAGCACAACCTGATTACACAGATTCTGCTCAGATATTTGAAGAGGGCATGTATTCACCAATTAAATGCCAAGATACAATTGCATCCCTCTTGTTAATCACCAAGAACCTGGAATACCCAAAGATCACTCTATGACCAAAAAAGCTATGCAGGCAAAAACGTTTTCAAAGAAGAAGCCGATCTTACTAAAGTGGGCTTTGATGACACTGCCTCTTCTCACATAGTTCAACGAGGGGCCTGGGCACTGTATGAGCATCCGAATTAAGAAGGCAGGTTTTGGCTGGCCAGGACAGGAGAAAACAACCAAAACACAGCAACTCTACCACGGAGCGAGAGTAAAACCGACTTTATTAACCTCAAGCTAAAACAAGTTTACTAGTTAAGCACTTTCATCTGAATAATTACACAGACGAAAGTGCTTAACCAGTAAACTTGTTTTACCTTTAGTTTAATAAATTATACAGATGAAATCACTTAAGCGGAGCAACGGCTGCACAGTGTTGAACAGTGGAATAGTGGGCTTACTCGACCACAAATGCAGAGCGTTCCGCACAATCTGGAGAACTTGGTTGCCCAGTTCCTAGCGTCCAGTATATGCAGGAGTGAAGAAGCATGTTAACCGTGGCATCCTGATAATACCAAACGTCTTTTGGATTCCTAGATAGATCTTTACTACTACTGCATTCTTCATGCAGAATAACTGCATTATCTGGAAGTGGTCTCATCTATGTACATAGACCAAATTCCATCAGTTCTTCTGGCATTACTTCCTCAGTGGAATACTGTTAAACCCATCTGATATGGTCACTCACAAATACAGAACTTTTAACTACAGAGGGACATGTCTAGTAAACATTATTTCAAAGAAATACCATTATTTCCAATATCATTGAAACCATAGATGTCATAGATAGTTGAACATGGACATTCAAAATGTTGCCTTTTACTAAGCAACAAGTCTAAATTCTCCATCACTTTCATCAAGACAGATTCTTTTATCCTATGAAGTATACATTTACAAGTGTTTCACATTCTTCTAAATGTTGTAACAGGACATTACTTGCATGTCCAGACCTATAATCACATCTATGTTCAGGAATATGTATTGACAATATCCTGTGGGTGTTCCCTAAATAGTGTCTATCGTGTATGAAGGTAGAAAGATAAACAACAAACAGAACCATCAACTGAAGTACAAGGGGAGACCAATAAAACTGCCAATAAATAAAACACATTCTATTTTATTAAGTGTTTTTGCCCAACATAGCAACAAGGAATTCATCAGAATAAATTAAACAGTCATCCATTTCTTTTTAAATAGATGTAATGATTACCTGATCAGTAATAATTTCTATTAAATATTCCAACATTTTATATGTGCTAAAATGAAATAAAAATTCTTGCTTATGTAACATTTATAAAATATATGAAATGTACACAAAAAATGTACAATCAATACAATGTTGTAAATAATTGCCAAATGGATAGACCATCAGTTCACAATTTCAAAACTTGCAGTTTTAAAACACTAGTAATAGAAATACTCTTGTTTAAACCTTAAGGTACAGATTAGGAAGAGAGACCCATTTGTTTTTTAAAAGGGGTAGAAACTTTAAAAATATTTTAGGAGGAGGAGAGAAGGTTACTATGCATGGAGGTTCTAGGGAGAGTTGTAATTCTTGTTCTTATTGTACTTGTATATATACTAACAATAAAGTGAAAGTGGTTAATTACCCAAAGGATATTTATTGTAAGAGTAATTATAATTTCAACACCACCGGGGTAGTATATTTAGCTAGTTGTTAAACATGTCCAGATGTTTATATTGGCAAAATGGAAAGACCCCTTAAACATAGATTTACGAGCATCTATATAGTAAATGAAAAAGGGACATTAATAATACCTTATACAAACATACTAATAATAAATTTGAAATATTTAATTTTTTTTATATTAGAAAGGGTCTTGCCAACTTTAAAAGTAGGGGATTGGGAAACTACCTTAGAATATAGGGAACTATGGTAGCAATTACTACTAGGATCTAACTTGTTTCCAGGTTTAAGCGAGTGTGTTTTTATTAGTAGTATTTTAAAACTGTGACACTGTATTTAGTCATCAGTGAGCTCAGAGGATCAAAATTTAGCATTAATGCTTCCATCTTCTAAGTACTCATTTTGTAGCTGAAAATGGAACCAAATTTGAGCAAAGAATGAAAGGGATTATCACTAGGTTATCTTAAAAGAAATTACTACCTTATAGTCTGGGTAAAGGGGCACAGCTGGAGAATCTGTGTCAGCCTTTCCCTGGAGTGTCTATGAAGTTGCATAAATACTTATCTCAATGTGTGTGTGGTATTGTCAGCTACCTAGGAAGGGACACAAAGCACTGGTGGGGCAGAGAGAGTACTGGAGGTTAGCTTGCCAGCTAGGCTGAGACCTGGACCTTATAGCTGTGCCAGTGGGGAGTCTTATTGGGGACCTGGGGAGCAAGGGTGCAACCAGCCCCAGACTGACTGTGATCTCTGCATGCATGTAAGGGAAATTGTACTTCACTGTCTGCATTGGCTATCCTTACCTCTCTTATGAGACGCCTTCCCTGGTAATAGTGGTGAGTATTGAGGCTCCTTGATTGTTGGGCCAGGGCACGGCCGTCACAGTATCTACTCCTCAAAGGTTTAACAATACCTAGCAAAATACTTTTCATCCTGGAACAAGCTTATCCAAAAAAGGGTCAATATCAATTTCCTCCTACCCGAATGAGAAGGTGTCAGTCAGCTGTAAGAAGGGATACACTTTGAAAATTAAATATGATGTTTAAAATGAATGCGTCACCTAAGCAACCTAAATGGGTACTTGAACTGACAACCGAGTCTTCTATTCACCAGCCCTTAACCTTGGTGAACCTAGCATATGGGCCCTCTAGGATTTCTACTTTTTTCATATTTTGGGGGACCCACTGCCTGTAACCACCAGCATCCAAGGTTGATTGGACCACTCACTTATAATGGGGTGAAAGCTATTTCCAGGTCATTTCTTCCCCTTGAGACAAGGGCTAATTGTATTATCATCCTGGTATTGATTACAGCATTTTGTTACACTGCTTAACCCCATCTGCCTGAGGTGAGACATGGGCTCAATGCACCATCACTAAGGGTCCACAAATGCCCCTGATATGGGAGTGTGACAGCTCTCTAATACGCATAAGCAAGGATACCACACTGGCTTGGGTGGACCCACCCATGCCTCTCCCCCAGGACCTGTTATTGGGGAAAATCAGCCTACACCACTCCCCAGGAGCACTTGGTTACCACAGGAAGAGGAGTTGCTACAACTCTCCCCTCCCAGGTGAAGTCACCAAAGCAAGTCCCACATCTCTTGCCAACCGTCCCTGACTCTGTCAGCTTCATGAGCCACTAATCAGTCTTGAGTGAATTATGAAGGACTTTTATTTGCATTGGAAAGAAGGGCGATTTGAAATGCACATCTCTTCTCCAACTTGTCCCAGTGTAGCTGGATGAGACCACCACTTGAAAAGTCCTTACTTGTAGCTTTTGATGCTCCTCTGGTGGCAACTGTGTTCCTTAAAGTTCAAGCAACTCAAGTTTGTATTTCCACAACAAAGCTAAGACCTTGCTCCTCTTGATACAGTTGGTTATACCATTCACATTAATAGATTTAAAAACTAATTTATCATCCATAAATCAACAAATAAACTGTTACAGCTAATATCTTTTCTTCACAGAGATCTGTCAGAGGTTTATATGGGTTTACTAGGCTAACTACCACAAGGGCCTTTTTAAGCCTAGCCATGCATCCCAAATCCCTGAAAAGTTGTGATACCCTTGGTAAGTGTAAGCATGGGCCTGAGAGATGAACCATTTACAGGTTATCTCTGTCCATTAGAGACATAGGTGTCAAACCAGGATGAATGTCCAGTTTCCCATCCAATTGAAGTTGCACTTGAATTGGGTTAGGGAGGAACTCTGCTTCACATGGATGGGGTAGTCTTTGGGATACAATACCTATCTTACAGATATGAAGGCATTCTGGACACCAAGACTGTTGCAAACTTCTTTATTCACGATTCACAAGCCATAGGTTAAGCGTTTTCATCCAATTACTGTTGGACTTCCTCAGAACAAAGATTATATCCCTCCCCATTAATCAATTAAGCAATTAAAACTAGTTAATGAGTTAAAATTCCATTAGACGTCAGTTAAAATTGCATAGTATTACAACAATCCCAGCTACCTATTTAAAATTCAGAACACAAACTCATTCTAAAAACAAAATACATGACAGTATCAAAAATTGTTGTCAAATAATCAAAATTAAATAAATACTACATACACTAGTAATATGTATGTTAACCTAAAATGTGTTTAATTTTTAGTATGGCTGCAATACTGACACTGTCATTAATGCCAGGAAAAATGGTGGCATCCAATCTCAATTGCCACCTTAATTCACATACATCTAAATCCAGGTCAATCACCCTGTCTTGCCTATCCTTCACCAACTGTTGTAACACCACAAATCCTTATATATCCGAAGACACATTGCGAAAGCAATCTCAATGAAATACATATAGTCTATAGAAAATTAGACCTGCTGATAGACGATATGTTACATCAGGGGCAAATTAATGAAAAGGATTATCATTATCTCAAAAATGACTACCCAGTTATACCGAACATTTTTGGTATCCCTAAAATCCACAAGGGCCTTGAATTTTTGCAATTCAGGCCCATTGCGGATGCCAAAAGACTTGTGTTATTAGTAAATATTTGGACCATCACTTGCAAAAGGGGCTGGGAGCCTTCTCTTATATAACAAAGGATTCTTGGCAATTTTTAGAACATTTGAATGTAGTTACTATTGCTGAGAACACATTTAGTTACTATAGATGTATGTAACATTCTCAGTAATACCCTATGACATTGGGAATGGCTGGGGACACAATTGGGCAGGACCAATCATTTTGATCAGGATGAAGGTAACATCCTTACTACACTAATGGAGGTGGTGTTAAACAATTTTCTACACTTCGAAGGACAATACTATAAACAAGTGACTGGTGTAGCTATGGGGTGGCTTGAATTTTGGGCTTATATAAGGCATTACACCAGATTCTTGGATGATATTTCTATTGTGTGGGATGGAGACGAAGAGACATTAAAAAACTTTTTGCATTATATTAACCACACAGTTGAGTTCTTCAGATTTACCCATGAGTACAGTAGGGTTAACGTATCATACCTGGATTTTAGCTTAACTATTGACAATAGTAGTAACATCTTGAAATCGAACATCTTCAGGAAGCCCACATTTTCCAATTCTTATCTAGAATATGGTAGTTAGCACCCCTATCATCAGAAAAAATGTGTTGTCAAAGGACAATATGTAAGGGCTGCCAGAATGATATCAGTGGAACAAGATTTTTTTATTGGAGCTTGAGTTTATGATAAAGTTATTTACTAAAAGGGGTTATTCCGAGGCTCTTTGTAAAATTTTGGCAGAGGAAGTTAGACACAAAAGAGCGGAGGGTGTTTATAGGAAGTGGGAATGCAGACCGTAATAATGGCAATGGTTTTAGCATATGCCACGAAACTACCAGGTTGCTACAAGAAGGAAAATGGGGAATGATTTGTTGTTATCACCACCTTTAACTAAGATGCTGAATGGGTTGCTCGTATCATCCTAAAAAACTGGAGGATGTTAGTGGCTGATGGTTCCCTTGTAGATACGATAGGGGACCCCCCCAGAATTGTATATAGAAGAGATAGACGTTTTAAGGAAATTTTGGAAATGGGGGCTCATATTGATTCACATCAAAGCAGTAGAGTGCCTGGTAACTTTAAATGTGGTAGATGCAATACATGTGCATATATTTGCGAGACAGGTGGTACTACATTTAACAATGGGAGAATGTTCTACTTCCATGGACACTAATTGCAACAGCAGGAATTTAATTTATATGGCTAAGTGTCAGCATTGTCCTGCCTTTTATGTTGGTAAGACCAGCAGGCAATTTAAGGACAGAATTAGGGAGCACAATGCTGACATTAAAAATATGAAGTCGACTAATGCCCTAGCCAGACACATAATGCAAAATCCAAGCCACAAGTTTAAATTTGTGGTGTTACAACAGTTGGTGAAGGATAGGCAGGACAGGGTGATTGACCTGGATTTAGATGTATGTGAATTAAGGTGGCAATTGAGATTGGATGCCACCATTTTTCCTGGCATTAATGATAGTGTCAGTATTGCAGCCATACTAAAAATTAAACACATTTTAGGTTAACATACTTATTACTAGTGTATGTAGTATTTATTTCATTTTGATTTGGCAACAATGTTTGATACCGTCATGTATTTTGTTTTTAGAATGAGTTTGTGTTCTGAATTTTAAATAGGTAGTTTGCGTGTTTAACAAACAGTTGGGGTTGCTGTAATACTATGCAATTTTAACTGACGTCTAATGGAATTTTAACTTATTAACTAGTTTTAATTACTGCGGTGGTAGTGCTGCGGTAGCATTGTTGCCTCACAGTTAGACGTTGCCCGTTCGATTCTCAGAGCGTCTCCTGTGTTGCGACATGCGTGAACGGGCATTCCTTTGTTGAAAGTTGTGCGTTAGGCTGGGCAAGCCAGCACGTAAAACTCTACTGCCAATCATTAGCAGACCGGAGTTCCGCTGTGGCGACCCCTAACCGGGAAAAGCTGAAAGACACAAACTAGTTTTAATTGCTTAATTGATTAATAGGAGGGATATAAAGAGGTTGAGTTAGTAATGATCATTGTTCTGAGGAAGTCCAACAGTAACTGGATGAAAGCGCTTAACCTGTGGATTGTGAATCGTGAATAAAGAAGTTTGCAACAGTCTTGGTGTCCAGGGTGCCTTCATATTTGTGAGTGCAGTTTTGGATTTTTGGATACATAACTATCTCTCCAGCAGGTTCTATTTATATCACAGGCAAGGTTTAAGTCTTTAGAATGGGTAATTCTGGTGCTGTTTGTTTTGCGGATTTGCAAGAGGTCCATCAGAGTGGTGTCTGACAATGCTCTGTATGCCAGGCATAGATCTTCCCTCAAAAGCCTGTAGGAGACATAATACAGGGATAGGACCTTGAGGCGGTCTGCACAGGACATACTACTTACGCCCTGTATTCTTCTAGTGAGAAACTTCTGTGGACATTCCAATTGTTGGATATGCCAGGTTAGGTACATACTAAAGAGGGCACTGTATTCAATGATAGGTCTGATGAATGCCGAGTACAGAGGAATAATGACTTCCTTGGACTTAGATGCCTTCCTTTGCTTCTAAGTTGTGCAACATAAAATGATTTCCTCACCACTGCAGACATGTGATGATCAAAGGCTAGATTACTGTCAGACTACATTCCTCTACTAACAAGTCCTCCAATTAATCCTTTTTAGTCATTCACCAGCCTTTAATTCTAATTATGTTTACTAACACAAAGCAGACAGAATAAAGAAGATAATAATCTGCTTCTAATCATTGACAGAGGAACACTAGACAACTTACAAATCTTATAATGATTGTCCTTAAAAAATAGCTTTGAAACAATACATTCCCCTCACTTTTAAGTTATAACAAACCAAACATACCAAGCAACAATTCCCCAAAACTATGTACAAATATCATAGTATCATTTCCTAGGCAAATGAATAAGTTCTGTGTTTAGGACACTAAAATTGTGAAGGATAGCTAATTAATATAGTCAAAAAAGTAGATATAATTTTTAAGCAGTCCCCTATTTAGTCTCCCTCCCAGTTTTAGTAAACATCCACTTCAGATTACATAACCATAGTCATTATAGAGCAATATCATTAAGCTTAGAACTGTTGCAGCGAATCAATTAAAGCCAAGCATTTATACCTAATAAATGTTCAGTGATTAAATCATATCATATAAAGAGCATCTATAACCAATAAAGTTGCGGGCTGCAATAGTCTAAGTTGCCTCATTAAGAGACTAGTATCTCTGAAGCACTTGAAAACTGAGACAGAAAGGAAAGCAGTGGAACAGGTTAACAGCTTTAAGTATCTGGGAGGAGTGTTTGAGAAGACAGAAGTCTGAATGAGGCGGTAAAAACTAGAATCAGAGGGGCTACAACCAACTGGCACAGTGTCAAGGGTAGTTATGACAGAACGATAAAGATGCTGAAAAGTAAGATTTATAAAACAGTGGTACGACCAGTACTACTGTATGGTACAGAAACCTGGGCAGTGAAGGCAGAGCAACTGAGGAAGCTAGATGTGATGGAAATAAAGTGAGAGGATGCACATGGTAGAACTGAAGTAGAAATGTTAACATCAGAGCAGAATCTAACGTAGCTGCATTGGCAGAAAAGGTCAAACAGAACAAATTACGGTGGTTTGGGTATGTGTGCAGGAAAGGAGAAGACGATTTAGTGAAGATTAAGTAGAGACAGGAAGATGGCAAGAGGAAATGATGTCAGGAAAAGAGATGGATGAATTGTGCCAGAGAAGACCTGTGACCATCAGGCATGACGGTCAAAGAAGGTAGAAGACTGGCACTGATTTAGACAGGTGGCAGTAGTTGATGCAACACTCTAAGTCAGTGTCCAAAAATGGGGAAAAAAAGGAGGATTTAATGATTTTTCTGAGGTAATCTCCTGCTGGTAGCAGTGCCTTTTCAACAAAATATCTACCATATCAAAACCTACTTTAGTAATAAAACCATAAATCTGTTCTCTGCCTTGTATCCTAAAGTGTCTGTTATTTAGGATGCTTACTACTCCCAAAGGCATTTGGATTGATCAAGTTCGATATCAAAACAGTAAAACATGACATTAAACAGCTCTAACTTCTAGTCTTACTTAAGACCTGCCAATGCTATCTCTGAAAATGTACTTAGTAGTTACTATGCAGCTTAAAGTGACAGTGTTTGCACATGAAGAAAGAAAAAAGGGTGGCCTTACTGTGTGCCTTTACTTAAAATCTCACATAGTCAATTGCTGGCCCATTACAAGTTACATTTGCCTTTTCAAACTGTTCCTTCTTTTACTTCAGACACAGCAGGACTGCCCTGTTTAAGTTTGAATATTTCTGGCAAGAACTCCCTAAAGGTAATTTCACAGATGCCTTATTAAAGATGATTAGGTAAAACAATGCAAACTTGAGTTAGATTTAGACAGTTAATAAAACCAGCTGTCTAACAAGTAAGACTATCCATTTACAAGAATGGATTTATAACTATTCAAGACTCCGTGGAAGGGTGATAAACCTTGAACTCTGATTAATGAACTTGTCAACAAAAAGGAAAAAAAAAAACAAAAAAAACTTTTATTCCAGTTTTGCTTGAATATTTTGGTTGCGCTTATAGTGCCCAGTGTGCTAATGGTTGTTTTTGTACTTTTCCACATTTTCCATGTTTTAGCCAAAAAGATTATTGGTTTGCATTTTAACTTGTTCTGGGTCCCATTTCTTGTAGCTTCATTTGCAATTGTGGGAGAATTGTGAATTATTACAAGATCTAAGCAGAAATGTACATCAACACACTATATCAGCATTTAAACAGCTGCACAGATGCAGCTGTACCCTGTAGGAACAAGCACAGGACAAACCCAAGGAGAAATAAAAAGCATGGTTGAACCATAGTATCAATACGCTTAACAGTAAAGAATTCCCAGATCTATAGAGCACTTGTGACTAAAATAAACAGCTTAGGAGTTTAATAAAATCCACCAAAGCCAAGTCTGAGGCTAAAACTATCACCCAGTCCAAAGAATCACAAGGCATTTTTCACAGTCTCAGAAGTTCCCTACACTGAGGCTGAATATAAAGCTAACCTACAGGCTGATAAGTTCAGCCCAAACATAACCCCTGTCCCTATTCTGTCTATCCCGTAAGATACACCTGAAAAAGACTTACCTCCAGCTATCACACAAGTCCAAGTCCTGAAAGTGCTATCAAAAGCTAAAAATACTGCAATGGGTCCTGCCAATATCCCTGGATGCATCTTAAATGGCTTGAAGCATGATTTAGCCACTCTTCTAATAACACTGCTCAACCTCAGCCTCCATACAGGTTTTGTACGAAGTGAATGGATAACAGCTACAGTCATTCCCATGTATAAAGGAGGACCTTCCATAGACCAGTAAGTCTGACCAGCCTAGCCGCTTCATTGGCATAGAGGGAGAAAGCTTCAACTGCATCCCATGTGACCCAGGATTGATTAGCAGGTCGGGGGACTAACGCAGCAGCAGGGAAGGATGGGCGTTACCACTGCAGGGAGAGTGAGTGGATCAATGGATGCCTACTGTGTCTATCCTTGATGGAGGCTGGGGAAGGCACATTTGTAGGTGTGCCTAAAGAGAATATAGGGTGGTGACTTGGCTGAGCTACTGTGGAGGCAGGGTGATATGCCTCACATCTCCATTACATGCCTGCCCTCAGGCTTAACTATTAGGTTCACAGAGGAGGATGGAAAATGGGTAGGTCATAATTCAAAAATACCCCTCCCCCTGGACTGATGCACAGAGATACAAAAGACCCCAGATACTTAGTGCTGTGATCGGCTCCAGAAGCACTAGATTAAGTCCTGAGAAGGGAGTGAAGCAGCTGGTAGACCAAGTGCTGACAAGTACTAAGCTGCCTGGCTGGTACAATGAAGTGCAGTAGTGGTGGGGAGCAAAAGTCTGACCACCCTCATATATAAAGTTGTAGAAAAACTTATCATGGAACAAATCAGTAAAGACATAGGCAACCTCAAAAATATGGACCCCATCTCAGTTTGGATTCGTCAAGGGCAGGTCATGCTTTCTCAATCCCCTGTTGGACTTTTTTGTACAGGTCACCAAAGCGATGGATGAAGGTAAAATGGTACAGACTGCATACCTTGACCAGCAAAGATATTTGACACAATCCCCCAACTCGGGCAAAGTAGAAAAGCTAAATAAACTGGAAATAAACACCTACACCACCCACTGGATTACCAACTATCTTATAGAAAGGACACAGGAGATTAGCATAGGGGAGGATACCTCCACAAAGAGACCAGTCACCAGTGGACTCGCCCAGGGTTCAGTGCTGGGTTATCTCCTGTTTGGCATCTACGTCTCTGAAGTGAAAAATAAATACCAAGGACTCTAGCTGACCAAGTTTGCTGATAACTGTAAGCTTGGAACAATCACTGAATCCCCACATGATTCAGCCATCTTGTAGGGGAGTTTGTCCCAAACAAATAACTGGTGCCAGAATCGTGGACTAAAACTAAATGAAAAAAAATGCATCATCATATCCTGTCAGAAGCTGTCTACCATGGTGAACTACAGTATTGACAACATAACTCCTCTAAGAGTTGACCCAGATGTTCAGGATATGAGAAATTATGTGGACAGTGATCTACCTTTCAACCAGCACATCTTTCCTGTCATAAGAAAGTCACTCTATGTGTAGATTATAAACAAAGAGACTGCATTCTAGGTCTAGAGATGTCATCATCTCCCCTCTACTCAGTCCTCATTAGGCCAGTCACAGAGTATAACATTCCCTTTGGCAAGTATCGGTCCAGACATATGCAACAGCTGGAAAGCCCAAAGACATACTTTACTAAAAGGATACAAGGCCAAAACAATATGCCCTACATGAACTCCGTCAAAGCCCTGTCACTATACTCTGTCCTGTCACTATACTCTGTCCTATAGACTTGCTAAGAGTTGACCTGTGTCTGGTATACAAGGTATCCTCTGACCCAATACTAATGGACTTACACCACATAAGTAAAATGGCATCAGAAATATTCAGTGTAGGAATCTAAACCTCTTCTGCAACATCAACAGAATTGTTTGTAGGGGCAAGTTATAACTCACAGAGGATACCACTGATGTGGAACAGATTCCTCATCCATGTAAAACAAAGCTCATCCCTATCCATATTCATGAGCAACTTGGATCTATGAAGGAGTAATAGAAAATTTACTGCAGGATTGACCCCTGTACTACAAAGGACAGAAGCAGCTCTTAATGCTTTATATCAAGCATGGGTCCTCTCAAATTATATATTGTGTGATGACCCACCACTGCACCAGTAATCAAGAAGCCTCAATCCTCACCACTGGCACCTCTGGGGGGGACATTCACTGGGAGGATAACAAGTACAGTATTTCTAGATGCACCTCTCTGCATTAAGTGCAATTTCCCTTAAGAACAGACAGAGACCACAGTCAGTCTGGAGCTGGTTTCTCCCTCTTCCTCCAGATCCCCAATAAGACTCGTCACTGGCACAACTATAGAGTTGAGATCTCAGCTGAGTGACAGAGCCAAGACCTCCAGCACCATCTCTGTCCAACCAGTGCTATGTTTCCCCATCCAAGTAACTGACAAACACACACACACCACACACACAGGAAAGGCTGGCACAGGTTTATTAGCTATGACCCCTTCTGCCCAGACTATAAGGTAGTTACCACTGCCACTAGCCACTTCTTATCAGCTACTTTAAGGCCCTTAACAAAGGTTGTCCAGATTTACTGTGCAACATTAATACCAATAGAAATGGTAGTTTGACCAAGAGCAAGGCTATTAGGAGTGCCCCACACAGGGTCACCAAATAAATATGCAAGCACTCTTAAAACTTAAATATCTCTACAAAGATCAGTCATGATGAAAGGTTTAAATATATTTAATAATAAATAATAAAAGAACAAGAAAATACTAAGTATATATTCACAGTGACACCTGAGTTCAAAACCACAGGAAATATTTAAAACAACATTGTGGGACACTCTCAAATAAATAAAGCAAATATGTAAACTAAGCTTTGCTATATTCCTGACTGCATCTAAGAAAATTACTAGTCCCCAATTAACTTACTTAATTAGAGCAAGGTAGATAATGTGGTGAATGGTTCTTGTTGTCAGGTCCAAGACAAAATACAGAATGCTCTGTCTCACCAAGAGATTTCTCAAAATAATATCTAAAATATTACTGCTGCAATAGCTTGTAGAATGATATCACTTCTGGTCATATGGCTTCTATTTCCTAGGCAAACCCCCATTGCTGAAGCTGGCAGTATTTAGTCGACCTGTAAAAATACTCATTTAAGGGCTTTAGCCGAGATCTTTGGAAGATGCTGGAAGTCATAAAACAATTGCATTACTTCATGCTTTCAGAGTAGCAATTAGTTCACTCCAAAGACAATACAGAACGTTTTCTAGTATAGACTTTGTGTCTGTAGCTGCATTGAAACATCTTTATGGCCTAGCCTATAAAGTAATTTAATTTCAGATATTTTTCTAATGTTTGCTGGACTGAGGCTAATTTCCTGTATTCCAGTTTCCACTGTTAAAATATATACATTTAAACAGTTACAATACTGCATGTACATTTCTTTTCTCTTCCAGTAAGGCACACAGTAGCACTTTACAAATACCTTTTCAACACAAACATCTGTACAGAGCCGTTTGAAATACACAACATACAGTTCTACTACATTTGTAACACAAGCATCTTATATAAATTAGTTTGATTCATAGATTAGTACTAGGTTAACTGTCCTCGGGGACCATTTTAAGCCTAGCCAATTACCCCATGTGAGAATCAAACCCCGCACCTTGCGTTTCTAAGGTAAGCACCTTAACCATTACGCCAACCTCCCACCCCTGATAATCACAAACATATAATTATTTACAAAATTCCAGCTAGCTGTTCTGGCAGTACCTCTTTCTCACATATGGTATGATCCCAGTTAATCTCACTAGGGGTAATAGGTTTATAGGTTGGTACTAGGCTATTGGCCCTCGGGCCTATACAAGCCTAGCCATAACAATTCCCTGGCTATTTCTTCCCACAGTATTTATTTCCCTGGACCCCTGTCTGACGTGATCCCCGGGGTGAATTTCCTATCTCCCATCCAATCATCAAGGTCCCTTTTGAAGAGGGCCAGAGAGGCACTCTGCTTGACATGTATGGGCAGACTATTCCAGAGTCTGGGGACTCTCTAGGTCAGGACCTATCCCCTCCAGCACATCTTGTTCATTGTGATGACAGGGTTTAGATCCCTGGAGCATGCTTCTCTGAGGGATTGGGATTTCTTTAAGTGTAGCATGTCCAACAGCTCTGGGTTTGACATGGCCTTGTATGTTAAGCACAGATCGCCTCTGAGTAGACAATATGCGACAGAGTATAGCTGGAGGTTTTTTTAGACGATGAGCATAGGGCATCTGCTTTAGGCCCATAATACATTTAAGTGAGATATTTCTGCGGCCTTTCCAGTTGTTGCAGATGTCTTGAGAGGTACATACCAAACGGGACATTGTATTCTATAATGGGTCTAATGAGGGACTAGTACAGTGGGACAATGACCTCCTTTTTTCTGGATGAAAAGCCCTTCGTGATGAGGTGTGCCACATAGAAGGATTTCCTAACTGTTGTGGCAATGTGGTTATTGAAGGCGAGACTACTCTCCACCTGTGTCCCCAAGTCTCATCACACTTTCGGTGTTTAGTGTACTGCCACCTATGTGGTAATTCATTGGTACATGTTTTTTCCCATAGAGGATAATTATACATTTCTTGGCATTGAGCTTGAGGCCTTGGCTCTGGTACCAGGCATCTGTTTCTGTAAGGCCCTTTTGTAGAATATCCACATCATTTGGGGATTCAGTAATGGCTCCCAGTTTGCAGTCATCTGCAAACTTTGTTAGCCAGAGTCCCTTAGTGTTGGCCTGTACTTCAGAGAAGTAGATGTCAAACAAGAGTAGTCCCAGGACTGAACCCTGAGGTACTTCACTTGTCTGAAGCTGGATTTGGAGTCAGCTACTTTTACAGTGTGGGTTCTGTCAGTAAGCCAATTGGCAACCTGAGTGATGTAGGGATTAATGCCCAGCTTAGTAAGTTTATCTATGATTCCAGAGTAGGGGATGGTGTTGAAGGCCTTGGCGAGGTCCAGATAGGCTATGTGGACCACCTTACCCTTGTCCACGGCTCTGGAGACTGATTCAAAGAAGTCAATCAGGTTCAGGAGACTAGATTTGCCCTTCACAAACCCAAACTGCGTGGGGTCCAGTGTTTGAAGGTTGCCAATGTCTTTGTTTATAAGTTCCATGATAATACGTTCCATGTCCTTACAGATCAGGCTCGTCAGACTGATGGGGCGGTAGTTCCCAGGATCCAAGATGGATCCTTCCTTGTGGAGTGTGATAACTGCAGCTGTGTGCCACTCAGTGGGAACGAAGTCTGAGGTGAGGCTATGATTAAACAGGACACCTAGGTGAAGTGCCAGTTCATTTTGTAGTTCATGTAGTACACAGCCTGGGATGTTGTCTGGTCCCATGGATGCTGTATTCTTAGCTTTGGAGAGTGCGTTTTTTACCTGTATGACCATTATTACTGGGATTTGGCAATTTTTCAGTATTGAGATGGGCCCTTTAGGGGGTGAGAGGGGGGTGAAGTTTGCACTGAATCGATCTGCCAGGTTATTGGCAATATCCTTGAAATCAGTATATTTAATGCCATTCTGTTGTAGCTCACAGCAGATCTGAGCATTGCCATTTAGATTCTCGACATAGCTATAGAATGTCTTGTGGTTGTCATTGGAATCTTTGGCAATTTTATTTTCGTAACCAACTTTGGAGGATTTTATGAAGGATCTCAACTTCTTACTGAGGCTGGTAAGGGAGTTTTTTGCATCCTGGGATTTTCCTCTTTTCTGCAACAGTTTCTTTCTTTTGTTGTAAAGTTTGTTTATGGCAAGGGAACACCAGATTGGCTTCCTTTTTCTGGAGGAAAGCGTCTTGGTTCGATTGGGGATGGCACGATTCATGCACAAGTGGATGTGCTCGTACAGTGCCTTAGTGTAGGATTCAGCAGTTGAACTTTCAGTTCCCATCTGCATGGGTGTCATGAAGTTTGTCACGTCTCTCTTGAGTATCATGAAGTTGGCTTTGGAGAAGTTTTTTATGGAGGTTTCCTTACTGGGTGGGTTAGGGTGGGATGTGGATGTCAAGGGTGATTAGCTTATGGTCAGACCTGACCAACGAGGGGGTGACCATAGGTGTGGAGCATTGATTTCCCATGTTGGTAATGACCAGGTCTAGGATATTGGACTAAGGATTAGTTGATCCAGGGCATTGGAATTTATGAATTCCAAGAACCGTTTGGCAAAGGTGTTGGTAAATGAGTAGTTTTCCCAGTTAATAGCAGGGTAGTTGAAATCGCCCAGTATTAGGGTGTTTGGTTGTATCTTAATATTTTCCAGTATGTTTAGAAAGGTGTAGTGAGAATCTTGGGGCATGGTGGGGGATCTGTAGCAAGCTACAATTTGGATTGCGGTCTTACCTAGTGTTAGTTGCATTTGGAGAATTTCAGATGTATTGTGTTGTGCAACTAGCCTGGTGTTGTGAATATCCTTGGTGAATATGGACACTCCTCCACCTTTAGTGTTTTGGTCCTGGTTTGGTGGAAAAAAAGTGTGGTAAGAGTTGTAGCCTGGTATTGCAGGGATGCTGTCTGGAGCCTTGAACCAGGTCTCAGTTACTGCACAGATATCAGTGTTCTCCATTTTTAGGAGTGCCTTGAGAGAGAGTGCATTTTGAGGTTTAGACTTCTAGCATTACCTTCAGATTTTGCATGCTTGTACCTGTTACGGTGGTGGTTTTGTCCTTTGAACTTTGCAGGAACTATAGGGGTGGCAAGAGCCTTAGCCAGTAACCTGAATGCAAGGGGCGACAGGTGCAGACCATCTCTGGCAAAGCATCGTGGTCTGTCGATCATATCGTCCCAGGCAGACAGATACTGGATCCCCTTTGAATGACACCAGAAGCTTAGCCAATCGTTGAAGTCAATCATTTTTTTCCTTATACTGTGGTATCATTCTGGGCGAAGGCAGGATGCTACTCAGGGCTAGGGTCATACTTGCCTGGGCCACATGATCAGAGAGCTCTTCCATGTCTCTTTTCATGTAGTCTGGGGAGGTACGTCTCAAGTCATTCACTCCATCATGGACAATGACAGTCTCATATTTGTACTTGTTGTGGAGTGACTTGAGTGCATGCATTATGTGGTGGATCCTGGCACCCAACAGGCAGCTGACTGTAATTTTCATCTTGTTTATCCTGGTGAGTGGGACATCAGTGTGCCGGACTACAGAGTCACCTATGACTAAAGTGTTAGGTACGTTGTCTTGCCTTAGCGGCTGTTGCTGGGTGGCATACTGGTGTTGTAAGCTATGTGACACTTTGATTGTGTTTGGTGTTTGTTTGCATTTCAGCTTCGGAGGTCCATGTTGCTTGGGCAGGTTACTGTTAAAGGCCTCCACATATGTGGGTTTAGTGTTGCTGTGTGTGTGGTGTGGGTTTAGAAGGGCTATGTGTTGCTTGAGGTGCAGTGCGGGTGTTAGCCTTCTCCTCTTGACTGTTGAGCACAATCTTGGGTGCAGTTTGGCTATGTAAGTGCATCTCTCACAGGTTGTAGTGTTGGGTGGTAAGAGGAGAGGGTTGTCCGTGTACATGAGGCAACTGCTGCATTGCCCCAGTATGCCCAGATTCACCAGGTGGACAGGAGAAATCACCGAAAGCTGACCCTTGGACATGCCTGGTTCATTCCTTTTTTTATTTGTAAAGTACAAGAGCTGTTTTTCCTTACCTTAGCAAGGTACTTTGTAATTATAGGCTGTTTAGTGCCTATGATTCATTTCTCCTTATTAACAAGGAGAGTTGAATGCTTGTATCACTTTAAGACTTCCTAGTGCTTTCCAGTAGGTTTTAAAGCAAGTGCTAGTCACAGGGATGCTTAAAGGTAAGATGAAAAAAATGGTTTATCCTAACCACTGCAGTGTGCACTAGAGGATTTAGATGTGAAAGTAGGTAACAAGTTATATAATTATTGACCATGGGATGGGTAAGGTAAATATAATACCAAATGGGATAGCTTAACTCAATCATCGAAAGGGAAATTGACTAGACTCAAAGAGATAGTACAATATTTAAATATTAATCTACAAATACATAATACAGTTAAAGCAAAAGTAGCTAACAAAGTGCATCCTAATGACATCCATAACTAAACACAAACATGACAGTAGTTTAGTTAAAAAAAAATAATAATAATAAAATGAATACAGTACAATTTATTTATATATTTGACATTTGTTGACCAGGTTAGTCCATCTGAGCTTGCGCCCTTTTTCAGTGGAGGCCTGGGGAGAAAAGCTCCACAGTACAAATTATACAAGTAATTAGAATCAGAGGACAAGTTTTGCATGTAAAAAATATGCAGTTCCAAGTGGTGATCCACAGCTTCACATTACACAATATAAATAAAACTTCAAATGACGAGTTATGCAAGTGAGAGAATAACTGTTCAGGGGACATATTTGCAGTATTGATAATGCTAGTGTAAAATTAATAGAAGTATGTAGAAAAGGATATAATTGGAAAAGATAAGGCAGATGACCAAATGAAGTGCAAGAACAAATGTGAGTAAGGCATTACAAGTTAGGAGTGAATATAGAGGAGCATTTGGTCCACACAAGGTTGTAAAGATGCAGAAAAATTGTTATTGGTGTTCTAGTATGAGAGACAAAGTTAGCGGACAAGCAAAAGTGTGAGCCAAAGAGAATTGGTAGAGTAGGTAAAAGATGCTGATGTTTGAGGTTTCGGGGTTTACACACTTACTGTCAACCAATTTCAGAACGAAAAGAATTTCCTTGGATTCCCCGAGATTCAGTTTGATACTGCTGGAGCCACCAATTTGCTTGTCTGGGATGGACAATCTTGTATTCTGTATGGAAGAATAACTTTCAAAAATGCGAGGTAAATACTAGCTTTGAGCCTTCTGGCGTGACAGTCCTAGATAAGTGATGTAAATTGTGCTCTTTTATGCCTACAATTAACAGAGTAATCATTCTAGAAGAGCACCTTGTGATGTTCTTCATAAGGATCACTGCTGCAGTAGCTTAAAGTATATGGGTTATATCCTGCCAAGGATATAATTACCGTTCAAGCTTCCAAAGTCTTCAGAGCGAATGTGCCAAAACCATTAGCTTGAGATGAGCTGACTAAAGTCAGGTTTGGGTGCCAAGCTCTTCAGAGCTTTTCTAATGCTGAAGAGAGCATGCCTCCACAGGCTTTTGAGGATTGACAGTATGCTAAATGCTGTTCTGTTGCTGTGCAGTTCCACTGCTTTGAAGGGGGGAAAAAACGTCCCCTTTACTTTTAGTGAAAGAAAACTTACTTTTTTCTGTGTAAAGTTATTAAGCATGGAAAATTGGTTTCTTTTAATTTACTATTTTGTGACTTTTGACTACTTTTAATGGGAACAATACTTTTCACTTTTGTCATAAAAGGTTAATAAAACTTATTTGAAACAGCTTTTGCTGTGGTGAGACTTGTGTTATTCTACTTTTGGGGCTAAACTAAGGGTTTAAAGTGATGTTTATTGTGCTTTATAGAGGAAAAAGCTACTTTTTCACAACTTACCTGTTTTACTCACTACTGCTGCTAGGCTTCCCAGGGAATCCAGCACCTGTTTTTACTTATCCATGGAACAACCTACCAGTTCTTCAGCCCTTCCTTCTTCCAGCCACAAGAAGAAGAAAACTGTTAAACAGACTTTGCCACTACAGCAGACTGCTTAAGTGCTACAACCGCTGGTGGGTGACTCTGCTTTGGCCAAAGCTGGTTCCTTGGACAATTTATTTATTTTTTTTATTGGCTCCCGCTGGTGTACACCCTACAGCCAGTGTGGACTGGAAGTTAAACATGCCCTCTGTGGCTGTTGGGAGTGCCCTTGGTGGGCAGGGGAGAGCCACTACTGTCAGGTGTGGTAGACGTGGCACAGGATGTCTCTTTATCCAGCCAGAAGGTTATGCCCATCTCTAGGGAGGCTATTGCTGGCAATTCCATGTCTATTTCTTCAGAAATGTATTTTTGTTAAAAAAAAAAAAAACATGTCTATTGAATTATCACTTATGACATAGGCAATCATATATAATTATATAAATGAAAACAAACCATACTGACATATCTTTAGTTGCAAACATTATAAATCACTTATAATCTATCCAGTCATTGCCAATCAAACAATACATAGCTCATTCAATTCCTGCCTTCCCTTAAACCTCATTCCTCCTCCAAAACATTATTCTGTATGTATTGCTCCCACAGTTCCCATTTTTTTCTATGCAAGTTGCTCCTACCTTTTTCTAAAGTTCCCACTTCCAGTTCTTTTATTTCTGTTACTCCAGTTCTTTTATTTCTGTTACTATATACACTTCTTCTAGTATGATTGGTTTAGACTTTGATTTACATTTTCTAGTAACTGCTTTTTGGTAGCCACCAGAATTAAGTTCAGAAAAGCCTTACTATGTCTAGGCAATTGAGATTCTGTATCATTGCAAAAAAAAAAAAATGTCCTTAGTTATACCAGTTTGCTCACCCAGTATTTCTGACAGAGGACAAAGAGACCTGGTGGTGGAACGAGAACGTTCAGGAGAGTACACAAAGAAAGAGGTTGGTGAAGAAGTGGGATTGTCAGACAGATGAAGAAAGTAGACAGGAGTATAAGGAGATGAGGCGTATGTTGAAGAGAGGTGGAGAAGGCTAAGGATAAGGCAGAGTTGTATGAAACGTTGGACACTAAGGAGGGAGAAACGGACCTGTACCGATTAGCTAGACAGAGGGAATGAGCTGGAAAACATGTGCAGCAGGTAAGGATAATGAGGGAAACATACTTACAAGCGAGGAGAGTGTGTTGAGCAGATGGAAAGAGTACTTTGAGGGGCTGATGAATGAAGAGAATGAGAGCGAAAGAAGGCTGGATGACGTGGAGATAGTAAATCAGGAAGTGCAATGGATTAGCAAGGAAGAAGTAAGGACAGCTATGAAGAGGATGAAGAATGGAAAGGCTGTTGGTCCAGATGACATACCTATGGAAGCATGGAGGTGTTTAAGAGAGATGGCAGTGGAGTTTTTAACCAGATTGTTTAATGAAATCTTGGAAAGTGAGAGGATGCCTGAGGAGTGGAGAAGTGTTTTGGTAATGATTTTCAAGAATAAGGGTGATGTGCAGAGCTGTAGTAACTACAGAGGGATACAACTCCAGTCACAGCATGAAGTCATGGGAAACAGTAGTGGAAGACAGGTTAAGAAGGGAGGTAATGATCAGTGAGCAGCAGTATGGTTCATGCTGGGAAAGAGCACTACAGATGCAATGTTTGCTCTGCGTGTTGATGGAGATGTATAGAGAAGGTCAGGAGTATCATCTTTGTGGACTTAGAGAAAACATATGACAAGGTGCCTAGAGAGGAGTTGTGGTATTGTATGAAGATGTCGGGAGTGTCAGAGAAGTATGTAAGAGTGGTACAGGATATGTAGGAGGGTAGTGTGACAGTGGTGAGGGTCTGCAGTAGGAGTGACAGATGCGTTTAAGGTGGAAGTGGGATTACATCAAGGATCAGCTCAGAGTCCTTTCTTATTTGCAATAGTGATGGACAGCTTGACAGACAGGAGTCCCCATGGACTATGATGTTTGTGGATGACATTGTATTCTGTAGTGAGAGTAGGGAACAGGTTGAGGAGACCCTGTACAGGTGGATATATGCTCTAGAGAGGAGAGGAATAAATGTAAGACAGAATATATGGTGTGAATGAGAGGGAGGATAGAGGAATGGTGAGGATACATGCAGTAGAGATGACAAAGGTGGATGAGTACAAATACTTGGGATCAACAGATCAGAGTAATGGTGAGTGTGGAAGAGAAGTGAAGAAGAGAGTACAGGCAGGGTGGAGTGGGTGGAGGAGAGTGTCAGGAGTGATTAGTGACAGACAGGTACCAGTAAGAGCGAATGGGAAGGCCTACTAGAGGTTAGCGAGAACAGTTATGTTATATGGGTTGAAGATGGTGGCATTGACAAAAAGGCAGGAGTCTGAGCTGGAGGTGGCCAAGTTAAAGATGTTAAGATTTGCAATGGGTTTGATGAGGATGGACAGGATTAGGAATCAGTATATTAGAGAGTCAGCTTAGGTTGGACAGTTTGGAGACAAAGCCAAAGAGGCAAGATTGCATTTGTTTGGACATGTGCTGAGGAGAGATGCTGGGTATATTGGGAAAAGGATTCTAAGGATAGAGCTGCCAAGTAAGAGGAAAAGAGAAGAGCCTAAAATAAGATTTATGGATGTGGTGAGAGAGGATATGCAGGTGGCTGGTGTGACACAGCAAGATGCAGAGGACAGGAAGAAATGGAAACAGATCTGCTGTGGTGACCCCTAACGGGAACAGCCAAAAGAAGTATTTCGACAGAATAGTCTACAAGAATTTTTTAAAGTCTGCCAACTCATTACACTCCCAAAATATATGTTCCTAATTACCTCTTTCTTCCCATCACACTTCCAACATTTTCCATCTACCTGAGGAAAAATTCTTTGGAGTCTTTATGCAGTATAAAAATACCTATGCAAACACTCCCAAGTAAAGATACTAAATCTTTTAAACTTGGTTGCATATTTGGAAGCCATACATATATCCTCATGTTGTTACTTTGTGAAATGTTTATCCTGACTCTGTTCTCAATCCTTTCTAACCTCATCTGATTGATTCTTAGAGTTGCAATATTTAATATGCTCTACTAATTATTCCTTGAGCAGCAACTTCCTTACTAAATTCTACTAAAAACTCTACCAGGCTGGCTTGTCACTTAGATTACCCCTATTATTTTATCTTTGCCTATACTCTGATATCATCCCTTGATAGCCAAGGCAATATCTAGCCTGCAGTTCAAATTAATTCTTGGCCTCTTTCCTTTCTATTACATTTCACTGTCTAATTATAGGTTCCCAATACATGGGTTCCTTTACCAGTTTTCTCTAGTAAATTTCAGACCCTCTTGCCTTTTCTCTGTATTCCTAACTGCAGTAATCCCTATTGGCAGAATCTACTTTCTCCATTCCTGTGTTGGCTTAGTTCTTAGAATAATTTCTGCTACTTTATGAATATAAAATTCTGTATGGTTATTGTTATTAACCTTAAGGATCTGCATCCAAAATCCCAGTCTCTCCTTATTTCTTGGTTTCTTCAGAAATTCCTATGAAAAAGAAACAAGAAATTAAACACGTTCTTTTCCTGTTTCAGTGACCCTAGACAGGAGTACTTATTGGGCTTAGTTTAGGGTTCACGATCTTTCTTCTGTGGGTGTTTCTGGTAAAATAAACATGGTTTCTTCAATTTCTGAAGAGGTTTAAGAAGTTAAACCTCAAAATTAATGTGATTGGACAGATTATTTGTTGTCTATCAAAATTTTATGACTTTTTACAGCTGGAATTTTCAGAACTTACTCCTATTTCTCCTGTTCTAACCTCTTTGGATGACGATTTGTTACAGGCTGCAGTTTCCCTCACAGCCTACCGCCCCTATAAAAATGAAATAAATTATATAAAGTGCCTCAGTCTGTTAAGTTTTTGTACGCATATCCGAAAAATGACCCAGTAGCTATTGCTTAGTGAAACCGGCTGCTGTTAAACATTTGGTTAATACTAATCTTTCACTGGACTTCAAAGATGGCTGTAGACTCATCAACAGCTTAATTTTAGCTCTCCCGGTGGACAAACAGAAACTGAGAAACCCAGTGATATTGTCAGCTTGAGCAAAACTCAGATTTGATGTTGTTAATCTTCATTCATTCCTTACTGATGAGTTACTGGTTCCGTCCTCAGAATTGAGCTGACCATACATCAAGCTCACATCAGCCAAAAATTCTCGAGCCAAGGTCGTACCCAGAATGCTCTGCTCCCTGTTACCTCAGATCTCATTTGCCGTGTTGCTGTACAGCCATGTCAAGCCACTCTCTTCAGTTAAGTGTATATTTTTTTGAAAGTTTATACATCATTTCTACTTTATAGTTTTTCAAACATTTTCTTCTATTTTTCTCCTACCCTATCATATCTTTAAGACTCTCTCCCTTTAGTCTGTTTCCCTTTACTACCCATTTTCTTACCTTTGAGGTAATTCTTCATTACCATTATTGGTAATCCTTCTTCCTTCTCTCTTCTTACCCTTTTGGGTATCCTTTCCTCTTCTTTTTGGTACTTTTCTTCTCCACATCATTATGTCGGATAAGAAAAGTAGTGTTGGCTTTAAACAGTGTAAGGATTGTGGCCATAAGTTACCACTTTCTGATGGCCATGACTTATGTGTCTATTGTTTGAATGTCTCCCACCTTACTGTGGATCCCCCGTGTGGGATTTGTAGAAATGTTTCTACCAGGACTCTTAACGAGAGAAAGAACAAGTTAATCCCAAAAGGTCTTCTCAAATCTCCTTTCTGTGAGGCTATCTCTGGGTAAGAGGGCTCACCCCCTCCTGCTAAGGCTATCTCTGGGTCAGAGGGCTCACCCCCTCCTGCTAAACCCCGTAAGAGACATTCTTCCTCTTCCTCATCAAGGTCACTCATCTCCCTCTGGAGATCATAGGTAGTCAACTCATAAGAAGGTGAAAATGACTACTACTTCGGCACTGCCACCTGTAGCCCTTTTGGCTCCAGACTCAGCACCACCTCAGTTGATTCTTGCTCCAGCCATGTCCTTCTTATCAACATCGGAACCAGAGTTCCCACTGCAGACAATTATGGCTCTGACAGATCCATCGCAGCCCCTACCAGCACCATCCATGCAAGTACAGTCCCCTTTGGCACGGTTGGTACAATCCCCTTCGGCCCAGAGTATGACGTTACTGTCCTCCACGGTGCAGACACTTTCAGCAATGACATGCTGTTCAGTGCACTCCCTTTCAGCACCGTCATTGTTACTGGTGCAAACACTTTCCTCGATGGCACTGTACCCACCGGTGCAGACACTTTCGACTTCTATGGTGCCAATGTCAGTGCAGACTACTTCGACACCATTCTCTTTGGTGCAGGCATCCTTGATTTCAGGCTCCGCACCTCTCGAATAAGCAAGGACAAAGTACTCTCCTTCCTTATATCCATTCGTTGGTAGCCAATACAGTCCTTTTCTAGAAAGGCCAGAATCACCCTCCGGTTTCTCTAGGAGGTCGACCAGGAGCCTCTCTGAGCAAGATGTGTTGCAGTTTGTTGACCAGTTGCTTGTAGCCAGAGGTCTCTCTCAACCATTGAAACCCACATTCCCTCCTTCAGGTGAACATACATCTCCTCAAACTCCAACGTACACTCCTCCTCCGACTTCCACCCAAGTATCGAAGCCCATTACTCCAAAAGCAGCTTCTCTCCCTCCAACCCCAACAGTGGATCTCACTTTGGGACCGGAGTCATCCTTGTGGCCCTCGGTACACTGGGCAATGGGCTCTTCTCAGGCCAGTGGCTGCGCCATGGGGGAGGGCATTCTTGGTTCCAGACCGATTTTTTCTATGGCACCGTCCAGGAATGCTCCCTCTCTCATGCTTCACAGTCCTCTTGAGACTCCTGGTCTGGGCGTCGGCTCGTCGGGGTGGGGTGTGACCCCGATTCAGAGGTTGTCATGCTCTGTTCTGGGCTCCCATCCCTCCTTGAGCAGGCTGCCTTCCAGGCCATGGAAAGAGCACTTGCCTCCACTGGCAAACTCCACATATCGGAGTCCTCTCCCCCCGCTGTGCCGCAACTCTCAGAAGCCACAACCGCTGGACAACGGGCACAAGGGCATCAGGTTTCTCATCCTCAGGAGACACCACCTTTGCAGTCTTCTCCAGAACCTCCCACTGAGGAAGTACCCCACAAAGCTTCATGCAAGAGGAAAGCACATGGACTCCACTGAGGAGTCTTTGACCGAAGATATGGACTTTGATGATGCGGAAGGATCCCCATGGTCACCCTCTGATGAGGTGTTCCTTTGGTGACATCCTCAAGATCCTTAGATAGAGGGGTGACTGGAAGTCCTCTAATCCTTCCTCAGAGGAATCCGTATTCCTGCAGGCCTTTTGTGCCCGGCACCCTACCTCCTGGGTTACCCTGCCGGCCAATGAGCTTGTCCAGCTATTCATCCGGTGTACATGAAAGGCTCCTGACACCCTGGAAGCGATACCGCGGAGGCCTGATAAAATCTTATCGCCCCCAGCTGAGCATCTCCATTGGCCATGAGGTCTTCCAGTAGATGCCATGGTGGTGGCAGCTGCAACTAAGAAAGATTTGGCAGAAGAGAGCCAAACTCTCCATCCACCCAACAAGGAGTCTCAGGCGATAGACAGACTAGGGAAGCATGTGTTTGCTTCATCGACCTTCGCCGTAAGGTCTTTGAACTATTTGGCACACTTTACAAGGTTCCAGAGGTACCTTATCAATCAACTCTCTGAAACTTTGGCAGGAGCTGTTTTTGATGAGGTCCGTGATAATGTAGCTTCTCAGATAGCCACCCTAGAGTCCATTTCCAATTCTTCCATGTATCTTATTTCTCATGCAATGGAAGGAATGGCTAGAGCAGCAGGCATGGGTATTGTCACCAGATGACATGCCTGGATGCGCCTTTGTGACTTTGCAGACTCCTTTAAGGCTTCTTTCATGAATGCCCCCATCGAGGCCACTTCTTTGTTTGGCCCTAAAGTTAAACATACGCTGGCAAGGTGTGAACAAGATGGCAAAACCCTATCTGCCGTTGGTGTCAGACACTTCACGCCTCAACGATTCTATTCCAGAAATCAGATGAGTGGGAAAATGTGGCACAGGAAATCACATGGCTCTTTCTGTGACACACGTGCTGGGTTCTCCCCTAGAGGCAGAGGGGGAAACTCCAATGGAAGATGCCCTTTTCGGGGCAGAGGTCGTCTGCGAAATTGGGGTTCCAGAGATTCTCTCTCTGGCCCACCCTACCAGCACTCCTGAAGCGTTGCCCGACTGCTCACCTTTGGAAGCGGTCGGGGGTCATTTTTCCTTGTACCCCATTGCCTGGTGAAACATAACCACTGTTTCTTGGGTACAACGGATAATATCCAGAGGCTATTGCATCCCCCTTCTTTGTCCAACCTCAGCCAGAGTGTTACCTGACATTCCACCCTGTCAAAGGGAAGCAGCAGCACATGAAATCCAAAAGCTGCTACAAAAAAAGAGTCATTCAAATGGTCCCCCCAGACCAGATAGGATCCAGTTTTTACTCGAGGTTCTTTTTAGTGCCAAAAAAGACAGGGGACTGGAGACCAGTTCTGGGTCTCAGCACACTGAACAAATTTGTAAAAACAGAGAAATTCTGGATGGTCAGGGTTCAGTCTATCCTTCCTCTTCTGGAAGAAGACTATTGGATGTGCTCTGTAGTGGACAAACGCTCAAGAAATTACCTCCACTTCCACATAGGAGCCAGTCACTACCAATTTCGAGCACTGCCCTTCGATCTCTCTACAATCCCCAGTGTTCACCAAATGTATGGCATTGTTTATCACTCACTTGTGACTTCAATGATTCCAGGGGTTTCCATATCTAGATGACTGGCTCCTCACCTCCCCCACCAAGGGTCTACTGGAAGAAGCCCTGCACTACACTCTCCTCACAGCACAACGCCTGGGCATTACTATAAACTGGGAGAAGCCCAACACAACCCCAGTCCAATCTTTGGAATTCATCGGGGTACTGTTGGACACGAGAAATTGCACAGCAACTCTTCCAGACCACAGGCTTCAAAGAATAAGGTAACAGGTTCAACCGCTGCTCTGTCACCACAGATCTCCTGCTCGATCTATACTTCAACTCTTGGGGTCAATGGCAGCCTCGATCACCATTGTTCCTCTAGCCAGATTCCACATGAGGCTCCTTCAGTGGTTACTTCTAACTCAGTAGTACCCTCTACAACTTCCTTTGTCTTTTCAGATAAGTATAACTCAGAGATGTAAGCAAGATTTACTCTGGTGGACATCTCAAAATCCCCAACAATGGTCTCGCCCCTTCATCCCCCATCAGCTGAAAGCCATGGTGATCACAGATGCCTCCCTGATGGGGTGGAGGGCTATGTCAGGGAAACTCGGTCCAAGGCACCTGGTTGGAGACAGAGGCCTTTTTGCATATCAGTGTCCTGGAACGGAGGGCAGTGCTACTAGCGTTGCAAGCATTTCATTCCATCCTTCTGTCAGGGACTATTGCGATCCAATCAGACAACATGTCAGTGGTCTGGTACATCAACAAGCAAGGGGGCACCAGATCTTACCCATTATGCCGAGAGGCCTTGACAGTATGGCAATGGGCGATAGCTTCCAACTGCTTTCTAATTGCAATGCACATTCCCGGGAGCTCCAATGTGATAGCGGGTAAATTGAGCAGGTGCATTCTACAACCTCACAAGTGGTCCCTCAGCCCTGTGATAGCGGCAAAAATCTTCAACCACTTTAGCCAGCCTTGCTGTGATCTATTTGCCTCCCCAACTAAATTCAAGTGAAGCAACTATTTTGCCCTGATCCCCCCTTGGAGACAGTCACTGAGACATTCTAGTCCTCGCTTGGCCCTCAGGTCTACTTTATGCTTATCCTCATTTCCCAATTTCTAAAGAAAGCATGGCAGTTGAAAAGCAAAGTGATCCTCATTGCTCTATATTGGCCTTGACAGATCTGGTTCCCCTTCCTCTGGGCCTCACCTGCTAGATCAACCATGGATCCTCAATCCATCCCCAACATTGATCTCCCATCCAAAGGGTCTGGCTCACCCCAATCTAACAACCCTGAAGCAGACAGCTTGGTTTCTCCACTTCCAATGATTGCCAGGCAAGAAAACCTCTCGTCCAGTGCACAATATTCTTATTGCATCTCATAATTCATCCAGCAGACTAATCTATCTCAATAAATGGAAAAGGTTTTCTCTATGGGCAGCAAATAAACAGTTAGACCCTTTGTCAGCCCCAGTCTCCATGGTTTTGGATTACTTATCACACCTTTTCCACTCTGGGGTGTCTACCTCTACTATTCGTGTGCATTTAGCTGCCATCTTGAATTTCCACATTGGCTTTCAGGATTCTTCACTCATGTCACATTGACTCTGTAAAACTTTCTTGAAGGCAGTTCTTCACCTAAAACCTCCCTTTAGAGAACCACTGCAACCTTAGGATTTGGCCTTGGTCCTGCAAGCCCTAACAGCTCCCCCACTTTGAACCTGCATCTTCATGTGATTTAAAATCTCTCTCATGGAAAACTTTGTTTCTGTTTGCAATCACATCTGCCAGATGCTTGTCAGAACTTCAAGCCTTATGCATCAAACCTCCATATCTTATCTTCCATAAGGATAGGGTATTACTGAGAACTAATTCTTCCTTTTTACCAAAAGTGGTGTCAGAGCGGTCTATCAACCAATCTATTGACCTTCCAGTATTTTTTTCCTAACCACTCTAACAGGGGAGAGTATTGCCTGCATTCATTGGATGTGCATAGGCAAATATGATTTTATCTGGACAGAACGAAATCTAACCGTAAATCAGACCAACTATTTCTGGCTTTTTCTGGACCAAGACTAGGTCATCCTGTCTCAAAAGTTACATTGGCTTCATGGTTGAGAAATTGCATTACCTTTATCTACAACAAGAACAATGTCACTTTGCCTCAGAGTGAAAGCACATTCTACAAGGTCTATGGCAGCTTCAGCAGCTTTCCATGCTAAGGCTTCCCTCAGTGATATTTGCTCAGCTGCGACTTGGGCCAAACCTCATACCTTTATTCTTCATTACAAATTGGATTTGGCCTCCAGAAGAAGAGCTTGCTTTGGCTCCAGCCACCCATGGATATAGGTAGCTGGGGACTCTGTCCCATCAGTAAGGAATGAAGATTAACATCACCATAACGTTCCAACTGTATTGTTGATCTTTATTCATTCATTACTCCCCACCCTCCGTCCCCCTCCAGAGGTTCCTGGTTGATCTCATATACTCCTCTATTGTAGGTCTGTTATGACCAGAGGTAGTCTCTACTTTTGTCTATCAACTTGCAAACTCGATCTGAGTTAACAGGGAGCAGAGCATTCTGGGTAGGACCATGGCTCGAGAGTTTTTGGCTGACGCAAGCTTAATATATGGCCGGCTCGGTTCCGAGGATGGAATCGATAACCCATCAGTAATGAATAAATGAAGATCAACAACACAGATGAAATGTTATGGTGAGACATAACTTCTTTTTACTGGCTAATAAAGTACACTGCCTGGATGCCTGCAAAGATGAGATGTAGAGAATCTGAAGGAAAAAATCAACCAGAAAAGGTGGAGAGAAAACACTGTCTGGGAAAAATCCTGCAGCTGTTCAACAAAAAGCAGTTCAAGCTTCAGCTTTGGTACAAGAAATGGCTTCCAGTAATTAAGAAGAAAAAATAAGTCAAATTTGCTCAGAGTTGCTTAAAATAATTGAAACACAGGAGTACATTAACTCAAATAATAAAAGGCTGGAAAAAATGGAAAAAGCTTTAAACAGCTATTCAGAGAAAATGATAAAATTGCAAAAAAATCAGAGGTCAAAATGAAAAAAGGTTGGCTGAGTAGAAGACTGGTCAAGAAGAGCGGTTTCAAAAAATGGTAGTGTTAAAGGACACAGCATGCAGAGAAAATATGAGATTTTCTGCTGTACCAGGGAAACTGAAAAGAGCAGACTGTATAAACTGTATGAAAACAGAAATTTTCTGCAGCAGGATTTATTAACTGAAAGGGCACATTGTGTGTATGCTCCAAACCTAGCCAAGAGAAATCAGCCAAGACCTGTATTAGTAAAGATACAATTGTACTAGCAGAAAGACTTGATCCTGATGAAACTGTGGCAGAAGGGTAAAGTATTAAAAATTAGAGCAGAATATTCATGGAAAATTATTCACTGTACACCAGGTAGAAGAGAGGGAAATTTATCCCAGCAATCAGGTAATGTCAAGAGGCAGGTGTGAGATTCAAACTGCTATATCCAGCTGTCTATAGAATATTTTTCCTGGAGGATCAAAGTAGTTTTTTGATGCAGAACATGCTAAGAGGGAAATACCAAAGTTTGCCCAACAATTGGTTAGCCATTAAACAGAAGGGGTCTCTGCTTTGCATTATTCTGATGGTAAATCTCCTACAGAGATTTTGCCAATGAAACCTTTCAAATGTTTCAAAGAAAAATGCTTCAGAGACAGGAAAAAAGCACAGGAATTGACTAGAAGTATTGGGAGTACCATGGACTTGAACCAGAGTTGGAAGATGGAGATGAACAAGATGACCAGCAACACTGGCATTTGTGAAATATAGCTTTACAAGAAAAAGTGGCTGGGAAAATTGGATTGTTGTTGACTTCGTTAAACATCTTGGGAGACTGACAGGCATACATTCCACTTTAAGTCATTAATATCTGAAAAGGCACTAAAAGGAAAAATAATAGGGAAAAGGTAACTAAGTAAAAAGTTTTATGCAAATACTATTAAGAACAAAACATTTTATGACAAACTGCATATCAAAGTATTTTTAGGGATTGCTGTATGTGGTAAAGATACTAAAGTAAACGTGCTCTTTTTTCATTTACAATTTTAAGAAATGTAGGCATCAATGTAAAAAGAGAAGAAAGGCTATACAAAAGCACATTTAAGCCACTAGGTTTTAATTTTGGGCTTTTGGGGGGGGGGGGTGGGTGTAAAAGTACACTGATTATAATATATGCAGAAATGAAATGTTTTATTTTACTTTTGCATAGATTAATGTCTAGGTTAATGCCTTTGGCTTAATCTAATGACATTTTTTTGTGAATGCAAGTGAGTTTTAAAAAAATGAGAGACCACAATGTAATCAATAGTTTTCTTTAAGCAAATAAATGTTCAGTGCCAGTTGAGAAATCTGGAGCTGAGGGTAGCACTATATTATGATCTTATATTTCCCTGAAAACAAGCTGACCAAAGGTTAAGGCAATAAACTGAGAGATCTGGACATTGTTTAATGAGAGAGAGAATGTAATATTAAAAGGTACAAGGGGCAAGCATTTCAGTAAAGAAAAGTTTGAAACTGCTGGAAGTGACTAAGAGACAACAGCTTTTCTGGTAACTAAATAGTTTAATGTATTTGCTAGAACATATAATTTAGCCAGTACACTTTTTCTCAAGGCTAAAAGCTAATGTTTTCTGAGAACATAAACGTTATCTTTCACATCTGGGACAGGAATAAAAATATTTGAAAAAAAGTAGCTGGGAACAGAGTCCACAAACACACCTTTAATAGCAAATAGTAAAATACTTGAATAATAGAAGTTGATTTCTTTCGTCCCTGAAACAAGGACTTCATCAGATTATTCTTTCAGTTCTTGGTGTGTTACGGTGATTTGTGCAATAAAAATAATACAACAACAGACAGCAAATTAGTGTATGCAGAAGCACAGGCGATGACATGGCTAAGTTTAATTTTAATTTAGGTTTTGCCTGTGTATACAACTGTCAATTTAGGGCAGTTGTTCCTACTAGGAGGGTTAAAGTTCATTAGTTGAAGAGGCACATAATTTGTGTGTTTGTTTTAATTTAATAGGTTATGGGAGGTGTGTGTGCGTGTTTTCAGGGCTTTCATTAAAACAAAAGGTCTTGAAAAATGTGAGATAGGTTCAAATGGAGATGACAAAAAACAACTAAGATCAACCTGCTACACATTGGTGGGTGCATGTAACATAAAAGCTGGAAATAGACATTTGAAAAAGCTATAATATAAAATAGGTGGTAATGACTTATAATAGCTACACTAAACATATTTTAGAATGTGAATGGCCTCACAGGTATAGACAAATTAAATAATATTAAATTATATTAAGAAATGCAAAGTACAAAAAGCAATGCTACAAGAAACATAATTGGAAAGAAATGAGCATGCCAATTTGATAAAGGATTTCAGGAGGGATATTCAGCAGACCATCAGGAACAAAGGAAAGGGGAACAAAGGAAAGGAGGGAGTACTTATACTATTTGCTAGATGAGCTCTAATAATGATAGAAAAGGTGAAAAAGATAGTAATGGTAGATTTGTGGTAATAAGAAGCTGCTGGCAAGGGAGGAGGATTATGCCAGCATGGATTTATATTCCACCTAAAACTGCTATTATGGCGCTTAAGAAAATTTAGGGAGAGACAATCAGCTTTCAGCAGAGAATATTACTTATAGGTAGGGGCTGAAACTTGATTTGCAGCAGTGAGGATGTATATCTGGGGGACCTAGAATGAAAATATATCAACAGAAGGTAGATTTCTAAAGAAATTTATGAAAATATTTGGTATTGAAGATGTGAATTTAGAAGTAGGAACTCCGACAGAATTAATATACTATTCCCCAAGGTACAATAACTGGCTAGACTAGACAGAAATTATTTCACAGGAGCATGTGCACTGAATTGAAAGATTTGATACACATCCAATAGCTATTTCAAATCATGCACCAATAATAACGAAGATAAAGATGCAGGGTACTGAATTACACATGAGGCACTGGTGCTTCCCAACCTAATTGTTAAAAAGGGAGTAATTTAAGTAACGGATGGTGACATTTGTTCATGAGTTATTAGGGAAGACAGAAATCTCTTCAGAAGTTAATGAGTGTGATAAAATGAAAGTGGAGTTTAAAAATAGGATAGAAATAAAAGAAAAAGACATACAGTTAAGTAGTAACAAGAAATATTTGGGTTGGCTGACAAAGGTTCAAGTATTAAAAAATAAGGGAGATCTCACAGAAAAAGAACAAGTGCAAATGCAGAGTGCTAAAGTAAAAATAAGGGAGTACATGGATAATATGCATGAGTTTAGAATCAGTTTTTTTTTCTGGTAACAACTTCAGAGCACAAACACTTTTAACACAAGGCAACAGAAAGCAGAAAAGGGTGTTGCTGAACTTGGGGAACCCATAACAAGAAAAATAACCAGATATCCTGTAGCGGTATTAGAGATATGTCAGAATGTTTATGGAAATTTGTATAAAGCAGTGGAATGTGGAAATCGAGAAATAGCACACATGGAAATATTTCTGGAAGACTTAAGAATGTCAAGGTTGGGTCTATATCACTTTATCGAATGGCTATTCAGCGAATATCCATTCATCAAACCCCTGTGTATCACAGCCACCCTTCATCAAACGGTGAATTTTAACTAGGGCAAATCAAAGGTAGGCCCAACCATGTGACCATAAAAAAAAAAACATAACATTTAAAACCTACCAAGGTGGGGGTGTGCCCCCCAATTAAATATACCATCTCCAAGATTGTACTACAGTGAGGAAAAGGGTAAACTCCAGATGGTGGCAAACTACTGATATGCCCTAGTTAAAATTTGCCGTTCGATGAAGAGCAGCTTCGATAAACAGGGATTCCATGAATAGCTATTCAATAAAGTGATATAGACCTGTCAAGGTTAGAAGTAGAGGAGGCTCAACAATTAGCAGTTAAGATAGGAGGAGATGAGATAAAAACAATGATGTATAATCAATCTGCAAAAAAGTCTGCAGAAATATTGTGCAGGGTATTTGGAGCAAAAATGACAGACCATAAGAGAGATGTTAGCTCTTATAAAAGCTTTGACTCTCTCAATCTGAGATGTACCTCCCTGGACTACATAAAGAGAGACATGGCAGAGCTCTCGGATTATGTAGCTCAGGCGGGTATTACCCTAGCCCTGAGCAGCATCCTACCATCACCCAGAATGATACAACAGTATAAGCAGAAAATGATTGATTTCAACAATTGGCTAAGTTTCTGGTATCATTCTAAGGGGATCCAGTATCTGTCTGCCTGGGATGACATGATTGACAGACCTTGATGCTTTGCCAGAGATGGCCTGCATCTGTCACCCCTGGGCTTCCGGATACTGGCCAAGGCTCTTGCCACCCCATAGTGCCTATTCTAGGCAGTGTTCCAAAGACCCAATTACCACCGTAACAACTACAAACAAATGCTATCTGAGGGTCATGCTGTTCAATGCTAGAAGTCTAAATCTCAAAATACACTCGCTCAAAGCACTCCTTAAAATGGAGAACATCGACATTTGTGCCATAACAGAGACTTGGTTCAAGGCAGCAGAAAGCACTCCTGCACTACCAGGCTATAACTCATGCCACACCTTTCGGCCCCAGAACTTGGACCGAAACTTCAAAGGCGGTGGTGTTTCCATATTCATAAAGGATGCGCACACCTCCAGACTGGTAGCCCAACATAATGCATCAGAGCTACTTCAGGTGCAGGTAACATTGGGTAAGACAGGGATTCAGGTTGTAGCCTGCTATAGGTCCCTACCATGTCCCAAGACTCATAATCCACATTCATAAGCACCCTGGAGAATATTAGGGTCCAACCTAACACTCTCATATTGGGTGACTTCAACTACCCCTCCATTAACTGGAAAAATTACCCATGTACCAAACACTTGCCCAACTTACCTGGAATTCATTAATTCCAATGTCCTGGACCAGCTCGTTCTTACCCCCACTAGAGGTAGCAACATCCTTGACCTTGTCATTACTAACATGGGCAACTGTTGCTCTACATCAACAGTCAACTCCTCCCTGGTTAGATCCAACCACAAACGAATCCCCTTGGAAATCCACATCCCTCCCCCCCCCCCCCCCCGCAATGGTAACCATGAAAAACTTTTGCAAAGCTAACTCTGGGCTCCTAAAAACAGAGGTGGCTAGCTTCACAGCACCCATGCAAATGGAGAATAGTTGCATGGCCGCCGAATCATACACCAATGCACTGTATGAACACGTACACAAATGCATGGATCTCACCATAACCAACAGAACCAAGATGCTCTCCTCCAAAAAAAGGAAGCCAATCTAATGGTCCCCTGCCATAAACAAACTCTACAACAGAAGGAGGAAACTGATGCAGTATAAAGTGAAGTCCCAAGACTAGAAAAACTCCCTTATCAGCCTCAATAAAAAGTTGATATCCCTCATTAAATCCTCTAAAGCTAGCTATGAAAACAGAATTGCAGCAGATAGTAAAGACAACTACAAAGCCCTCTATAGTTATGTAAAGAATCTTCATGGCAGTATCCAGATTTGCTCTGAGCTACTGCACAATGGTATTTCCTATACCGAGCCAACAGATACTGCCAATATACTACCCGACAGATTCAGTGCCAACTTTACCCCCCTCAAAGGACCAGTCACAATACCAGTAGATTGCCAGGCACCCAGTATTACTGCTGCACAGGTTAAAACAGCATTGTCTAAGGGCCTGGAAAAAGCAGGGGTGCAGCGTTAGTGTTGTCGCCTTACAGCAAGAAGTTCTCCAGGTCGATTCTCGGCTGGGGTGCCTTCTTTGCAGAGTCTGCATTTCCTCCCTGCATTTGTGTGGGTTTCCTCTGGGTGCTCCAGTTTTCTCCCATGTCACAAAGACATGCATCTGCAGCATTTCTCCCTGGGCGTCCGCTGAAAATTGGTTTTGTTCCAAGTCGGACTTTCCTGGTTAACAAATGTTAAATAAATAAATAAAGAATACAACTTCTATGGGACCTGACAATATCCCTGGCTGTGTTCTACATGAACTACAGAGTGAACTGGCACTTCACATGTGTGCCCTGTTCAATCACAGCCTCACCTCAGACTTTGTCCCTACTGAATGGCGCACTGCTACAGTCATCCCTCTCCACAAAGGAGCTGCAACTATGGACCCTGGGAACTATCGCCCCATTAGCCTGATGAGTCTGATATGCAAAGCTGTGGAACTCATCATCATGGACCTAATAAACAAGGATACATGGAATCTCCAAACTCCAGATCCCACACAGTTTGGTTTTGTGAATGGTACATCATGTCTGTTCAACTTATCAACTTCTTTGAATCAGTCACCAGAGCTGTGGATGAAGGCAAGTTGGTTCATACAGCCTACCTTGATCTGACCAAGGCCTTTGATACCATTCCCCACTCGGCAATCTTAGAAAAACTCACTAAGCTAGGCATTAGTCCCTGTATAACTAAGTGGGTTGCAAACTGGCTCACAGGTAGAACCCACAGTGTGAAACTAGCTTACTCCAAGTCAGACTGCCGACCAGTCACGAGGAGTCCCAGAGGGTATGGTCCTGAGTCCTCTCCTGTTTGGTATCTACTTCTCTGAAGTCCAGGCCAACAGGAAGGGACTCAGGCTGACAAAGTTCACAGACGACTGCAAGTTGGGAGCTATCATTAACTCCCCAAGGGATGTTGACATCTTAAAGAAAGGCCTCACTGAGACCAACGATTGGTGTCAGAACCATGGCCTTAAGGCAAAAAATGTGTTGTCATCCTTTTTGGGAAAAACCCGGTTCCCATGAATTACCACATCGATGGTAGTCCACTGAACACAGAAGGCGTTATAAGACATCTGGGAGCACAGGATGACAGCAACCTCTCTTTTAACCACCACATTGCCACTGTGGTCAGAAAGTCTTCCTATATGGCACATCTCATTACTAAGGGTTTTGCTTCCAGGAAGAGGGAGGTCATTGTCTCCCTCTACTCTTCCCTCATTAGACCAGTCATTGAGTACAATGCTCCATTTGGCATGTACCTCACTAAACACCTGCAACAACTGGAGAGGCCGCAAAAGATCCTAGGCCTTAAACATTTGTCCTATATGGACAGACTCCAATAACTCCAGCTATTCTCTGTCTCATATTGCCTACTTAGAGGCGATCTCTGCTTGACTTACAAAGCCATGTCTGACCCAGCTCTGTTAGAAATGCTACATTTAAAGAAACCCCAATCCCTCCACACCACATGCTCCAGAGACCTCAACCTTATTACCACAATCAACAGAACATGCTGGAGGAACATATCATAACCCAGAGACTGCCCGTTGTAGGGAATAGAATAACCATACATGTCAAGCAGTGCACCTCACTGGCCCTCTTCAAGAGAAATCTTGATGAGTGGATGGGAAATAGAAAATTCACCCCGGAATCACTCCAGTGGCTTTACTCAATAGAGGCACTGGGAACTAAGGTCAGGTGGCATGATGTCAGGGTAATCCTATGGGCTAGGCTTATAAAGGCTCCAGGGCCATTAGCCTAGTAAACACCTATGAACCTATGAATCGTGTGTGATCCCTGGGACCTCTACAAAAGTTTACAGACAACACCACAGTTATATGGTACATAAAGATGCATGGGGGCTGTGCAGACAAGCCACATCTGCCACTTGTAAGAATATGAGGACTACTTTGGCTTCTGTTTCCTCTTGGGAGGAGAATTTCCTTTGTATACCTTAGTCTTGTCTGTTTCTCAAGTGACTATTTATTGTTTAAAATGCACAAATGACTCTGGTAATGCCTCTTCCAGAGCTGCTGGCATGGAACTGTTATAGTTTCATAGTAGAGTACTAGGCTATCTGCCCTGGGGCATTTGTAAGCCTAGCCATAGTGATGTGGCTTTTGCCACCCCATGAAATTTTACAAAAATGTACAGAATAAATTTAGAATACTGTGCCTCTGTCTAGTAGTGACACAATGAAGGTCCCCTTATATAATAGAATTAGTTTACTGTGCCCCTGTCTAGCAGTGACACGTGACCCCTGGGGTAAACTTGCGATCTCCCATCCACTCATCAAGATTTCTCTTGAAGAGTCAGTGAGGGGCTCTGCCTAATACGAACTGGGATCTTGTTCCAAAGCATGGGAAGCCTCTGGGTTATGAATCTATCCCTCCAGCATGTCCTATTCATACTTGTGCTGAGGTTTAAGTCTTTAGCTCTCGTGGTCCTGATGGATTTGGATTTTTTGAGGTGGAGCATGTCCATCAGATCCCGATTGGACATGGCCTTGTACGTCAGGCAGAGATCACCTCTGAGCAGGCGGTATGCTACTGAATAGAGCTGAAGTTTCTTTAGTCTGGCAGAATAAGACATATGTTGGAGACCCTTGATCCTCTTGGTGAGGTACTTTTGTGGTCTCTCCAGCTGTTGCAAATGCCGGGTGAGGTACATACCAAATGGGGCATTGTACTCAATCATGGGTCTGATGAGTGAGGAATATAGGGGTACAATGACATCCTTGGATCTGGATGTGAATCCCTTCATGATGAGGTGTGCAAGGTAGAATGTTTTTCTAACCACTTTGGCAACGTGGGTGTCAAATGAGAAGTCGCCGTCGACTTGGGTCCCTAGGTTATTACTTTTTCCGTACTCAGTGGGTTGCTGTCTATGTGATAATTTGTGGGTACTTTGTTTTTCCCAAAGGGGGTGACTATACATTTTTTGGCATTTAGTTTAAGGCCGTGACTCCGGCACCAGTTGTCCGTTTCTGTGAGGCCTTTTTGTAGGATGTATGTGTCTGCTGGTGTATCGACTATGGCGCCTAGTTTGCAGTCATCTGCGAACTTTGTCAGCCACAGCCCTCCCATGTTTGCTTTAACATCTGAGAAATAAATGCCGAACAAGAGGGGTCCCAGGACAGATCCCTGTGGGACACCACTTGTGACTGGCTTTGTGTCTGACATTGCTCCAATGATTTTAACTTTATGGATTCTGTCCTTTAGCCAGTTTGCAACCCATCTATTGACATAAGGGTTTACTTTTAAGCTGTTGAGCTTATCTATGATGCCTGAGTGGGGTATTGTGTCAAAGGCCTTAGCCAAGTCCAGGTATGCTGTATGGACTGCTTTGCCCTCATCAATGGCTCTAGTGACTGTTTCGAAAAAGTCAACCAGGTTTAAAAGGCAGGATCTGCCCTTTACAAAGCCAAACTGGGTGGGGTCAAGTGTCTGTAGGTCCCCTATGTCTCTGTTTATGAGTTCCATAATGATTCTTTCCATAGCTTTGCAGACCAGGCTGGTTAAGCTTATGGGGCGGTAGTTTCCAGGGTCTGTAGAGGAACCCCCCTTGTGGAGTGGGACCACTGTTGCTGTACGCCAGTGTTCAGGTACATATCCCGAAGTAAGGCTAAGGTTAAATAGCATTTTTATGTGTGGGTTTAGCTCCTCTTGGAGGTCACATAATACGCAACCCGGGATACCGTCAGGTCCCATTGATGCTGTGTTTTTTGCTTTGTTTAGGGCGGTTCTCACTTGGACATCTGAGATGACAGGGAGATTACATTCAGCTGGGATAAGTATTTCTTCTTTTGGGGGTGAGGGAGAGGAGAAATTTGCACTGAACCTGTCAGCCAGAATGTTGGCAATATCTGTGGGTTCAGTGTATTTTTTGTTGTTGTGAACCAACTCTGAGCATATCTGAGGGTTTCCGCCCAGGTTTCTAACATAGCTGAAGAAGGCTTTGTGGTTATCTTTAGTGTCCTTAGTGATTTTTCTCTCAAAGTTGGCCTTGGATGTTTTTATGAGAGAATGTAGTTTTCTGCTAATGTTGATCAGAGATGTCTTCCCTTCATGGGATTTTTCTCTGACGTGCAGTAGCTTCCTTCTTTTGTTATACAATTTGTTTATGGCTGAGGTCCACCAGACAGGATGCTTACCTTTGGTGGAAAGGGACTTGGATTTATTTGGGATTGCATGATCCATGCATTCTTGGAGATGTCCATAGAAAGCATTTGTGAAGGATTCGGCATTGTGGGATGTGGTATCCACTGGCACAGTGGGCTTAAAGGATACCATCTCAGTCTTAAGAAGAGTGAAGTCTGCTTTTGAGAAGTTTTTCACTGTGGTCTTTTGTGCTGGGGGTGGAGGTGGGATATGTATATCCAGGGTGATTAGTTTGTGGTCAGATCTCAATAGTGAGGGGTATACTTCCGGTGTGGAGCATTTTGTCCCCATGTTTGTGATGATCAGGTCTAGTATATTATCTCCCCTAGTGGGAGAGGTGACTAGTTGTTCCAGTGCATTTGAATTTATGAATTCCAGGAACCTTTGGGCTAGGGTATTAGGGCTAGAATAATGTACCCAATCTATGTTTGGGTAGTTGAAGTCTCCCAAGTATGATGGCATTTTGTGATACATTCATATCCTCCAATGTCTTCACGAAGGCTGAGAGGGATTCTTGAGATTGGGAGGGTGGTCTGTAACATGCTACCAGTTGTATAGCAGTTTTGCCTATGGTTAGTTGCACCTGTATGGTCTCTGATGCTTCATGTGTTGCTACTAACCTGGAGGTGTGGGTGCCCTTGATGAATATGGACACTCCCCCTCCCTTTGTGGTTCGGCCCAAGTTTTGGGGCCGAAAAGCATAATACGAGGTATAGTCTGGCAGTGCTGGGGTGCTCTCAGGAGCCTTGAACCAGGTTTCAGTTACTGCACAGACGTCGATGTTATCCATGCTGAGGAGTGCATCAAGTGCCTGCATCTTGAGATTTAGACTTCTGGCGTTGAGCAGCATTACCCTTAGTTTTTTTCCATTTTTGTTTTCTAAGGAGGTGGGTTTGTCTTTTGAGCCTTGCCTAAAAAAGGCACTATGGGGGTGGCAAGAGCCTTAGCCAATATCCGGAAGCCCAGTGGTGACAGGTGTAAGCCATCCCTTGCGAAGCAGCATGGCTTGTCCAACATGTCATCCCAGGCAGACAGACATTGGATCCCCTTAGAATGACACCAGTACTTGAGCCAATTATTAAAGCTGATCATCTTGTCTTTGTATTGTGGTATCATTCTTGGTGAGGGCAAGATGCTGCTCAGGGTCAGGGTCATACCAGCCTGGGCTACATAATTGGAGAGCTCCTCTGTCTCTTTTCATGTAGTCCAGGGCGGTACGTCTCAGGTCATTCACACCAGCATGGACAATGACGGAGTCATAATTGTACTTGCTTTGGAGTGACTTGAGTGCGTGTGTTATGTGGCGGATCCTAGCTCCCGATAGACAGCTCAGTCACCCTCTCCTTGTTCAGCCTGGTCAGCGGGACATCAGTGTGTCTGACTATAGAGTCACCTATTACTAGTGTATCAGACAAGGTGTTTGGCCTTAAGGGCTGTGATTGGTTGACACACTGATTTATTGAAGTATGTGTGTTGCATGTGTTTTGTTTTGAGGTGGTGGATTTTTGGATGTCTGCTTTGGGAGCCTCTGTTGTTTTGGTAGGTTTTTTATTAGAGCTTCCGAGTATGTCTTTGTGTTTTTGTGTGTTTGGTTTGCAGTTGTGGTAGGTCTATGTGGGACTGGGATTGTTGTGTGTGTGTGGTTACCATCTCCTCCTGTCTGGTCCTGCCAGCCCTGAGTTGAGAGAGTTCAGCCTCCAGTTTGGCTATATAGTTGCATCTCTCACATGTATTTGTTTGTTGGGAGGAGGAGAGGGTTGTCTGTGTACAAGACAATTGTAGCATTGTCTCAAGATACCCAGATTGACCAGCTGAACTGGAGAGGACGTCAGTAATCTACCACTCGACATGCTTGAACAGTATAAGGGAGTGCTGTACCTTTAAGGGAAGTGGATATTCACAGGGGTGGTAAGTAGATGTAGTGCTTTACTTAGTATGAGAGTGCTTACTTAGTAGAGAAGTATTGAGAAGTGCTAGGCTTATTATATAGTGAGTAGTCTGATTATACTAAGAGTAGAGCTTCCTTAAGGGAAAATTTGAAGAGCAGACCTGGCGGAGCCAGAAGTTGTTTAACCGGCGCTGTGCTATGCGCACAACCGCGCAAAGCCGTGCAAATGCGGATTTTAAACAGTGAACTACAAAAGAGCTAGAAATGCTCCAAAACAACCAATTACTACAGCTTCTTGTGCTGAGGTCACTTCCTACAGGGACAAGTAGGCTGCTCAAGGCTCCCCACTCCCACTGGTGAGCAAAGAAACTTCCTTCTATCAAAGTAAGGTAATGGACAACACAGGAACTACACCACAGCCCAGAATACAGCAATGCCTGTAAACTGGTCTAACCTAGCTGAGGAGAGGCGGGAAAACAAGGATTATTTTTTTGTTTTTTTGATAGAAACACACAGAAAATGCAGAAACAGTGATAAATCAGTTACACAGGCTAGCACACTTTAGTGGGCAGCCTCAACAGTTAAATTAAACAGACAAACAAACTTTCGATCAAATTCGACTAAAAATGTAACTAAGTGCAGATTTTAAAATAATGCAGCAAACAGTTAAACAGTTCAAGCTAGTTCAGGGTAAGCTACAGAAGCTATTCCAAGTGAAAAAAGCAAAGATAGTTAAATCCAGAAAGTAGTCGTTTTTCTGAGTTCCCTGCTGCTAGGACCACTCTGCCAGGACCACGAGGAAGTTTGAAGTTGGAAGTTATGAGGAAGTTTGCCTGGTTAAAATTTCAAAACTGCCCAGAGTCTGTCATCTTACATTCCATCAGATCAAAGTTTTGTGGCAGACAAGCACAGGAAGACCAAGTTCCTTAGGAATGTAAACAGAATCATGTGGTCTTCCAAGAAGAAACATCTTAAACAGATCATTTTGTCTCTGCTCTAAATTATTTAGAAATATTCTGTTCCAACACCACATTTAAGAAAGCTTGGAAGACCGATGCATTTTTTCTTGGATAGTTCTTGGATAGGAATGTTTCTCTATGCTTTTCCACTACTTCCATTAATATCTAGGATACTTCTGAAGACCCAGAAGGACTCTCCCAAGACTGCTGTAGTGACTCTCTTCTAGGCAGGGCAACTGTCATTCTCCCCTCTGCTGGAAATGAAAGGGACAATTATCACTGGCTTCCTCCCAAACTGGATATTCTCACACAAAACTAGGGGTGTTTGATGCATCGTATCTCTAAACATCAACAATTAATTGACTGGATGATGAGACTTTTAATACCTTTTAGGCATCTTTTTTCTGAGGATGTGCAGCAGATATTAATGGAAGCAAGAAAAAAACTGCTACTAGAAAAGTGTACATTAGCAAATGGGAAAGGTTTTCAGTTGGTGCCTTGAAAAGAATCTGCATCTATTCAGAGCTAGTGTTTCTCTGGTTCTACATTATCTCTCTGAGTAACTATCCTGTTCCCAGTTTTACGCTTCTATCAAGGTTCATTTGCAGCCATTTCACTGCAGTCTCATGTCAAAAAGTTTTTGGAATGGGTATTGCATACAAAGCCTCCTAGAAAAGTATGTAGCTCCTCCTTGGGATTTTAATTTTTATGTTATAAAAACTAATTCTTGCTCCATTTGAACCAGCTCTTCAGGTTGACTTGAGGTTCTTGATATGAAAAACAGTCTTACTAACTTGCTCTGACTTCTGCAAGATGGATATGTAGGTTGTAATCTCTTACAGTGCGTCAACTTTATCTCATTCTCTACAAAGGCAGGGTTTCTTTATGAATGAAATCTGTATTCATGCCTAAAATTGTATCGGAGTTTACCTTAAGCTATCTGTCTCCCTTGTCTTCTTTTCTGATGCCTAACACTAAGGGAGAAAAGATACTTCATATACATTGGATGTCCACAGGCAACTAGAGTACCATCTTGACAAAAATAAAATCTTTCAGAACAACTCATCAGTTGCTAGGTAAGAAAAAAGGACAACCAGTGTTAAAAGAGACCATTTCCAAATTGTTGTCTCATGCCATTATTTTCTGTTATACCCACCACAACAAAATTATTCCAGGCAGGATCAAGGCTCATTCTACCAGGGCTTTGGGTTCATCTGTGGTTTTTTGGAAAAGTTGGGATTGTAGAAGCAGCAATATGGTCCTCTGTGCATACTTTTACAAAGCACTATAAACCAGATACCTTCTCCATGTCTCACAGGCTTTGCTAGTACCGTTTTCCATGAGCTCTGGACTCTCATCCTTCCTTTTCCCAGTTATAGCTTAGGTTACTGCAGCAGTGATCCTTATAAAGAACACAAGAGGGGTGTAAGCAAACTTACCACAGCAGTAGATGTTTGAAAGATCTGTGCTGCAGTAGCCACTTCCTCCCTTCCCTTATTTTTTGTATTTTGTATGCTGGATGTGGACATTAATTTTTATTTTCCTTGCATTTTCCTTCTCATGGCCTCTTTCTGTTGACATGAAATCTCTGAAGGGCTTAGTGCCCAAACCTGACTTCCATTAAGCTCAGCTCAAGCTGACTTAACAGTTTGGACAAGTAGAAGATGTCCTGAAGCTTTGGAAGCTGGCTGGCTGACTGTAATATCCTTAGCAGGATATAACCTATATGGCGTAGGTTACTACAGGAGTGATCATTCAAACAAATTGTTATGGGAAGTTTGCTTTCATAACTCTGCTTTCTCCCAACAAACAGCACTTCCCCATTGCTTTCTTTAAGGGTGCAAGTCTCAAAAGCATCATGATATTTCTTGATCTCCTCCAGGCACTTTTGGCTCCTAGCAGAGACACTCCATGTACCTTTTAAATTCTGATAATACTCCTTTTCAGGAATATGATTACTCTGACATTTTCCTGCATGTCTTGTCTTCATTGTCTGCCTACTTCTCATTTAAAAACTTAATTTTATCTCCCAACTCAACCAGTCTGGATTTATATATTTTATTTTCTTGTTGCAAGTCATAGATGATTGCATCAGAAGATTTAGAGAAGATATTGTGCACAGCTGCATCCCTGGTAGTCTCTCTTAACAAAGCCAACTAACATGGAATTAACTGTATGAATTTCAGCCGGAATTAGTTCCAAAGAAACGTTTTCTGTATCTTGTGAAGTGGCTACCTCCCATTGGCTCTCCAAGAGGAAAATTTTGCAGCTGCATTGCAATAAAGGATTTGACTGCCAGTTTCTCAGTGAGAACTATGGCAGATTTTGGTTATTTCTCTTTCCTCCTTTGGCTGGGCAAGGAAGGCATCTAGGAATGTAACCACTATGCAGCAATCCAATCACAGGTGCTTAACAGAGACCCTACTGGGTTGCAAGCCCTTCTATTTACCAAGTTTTTATTATTGTTAGAGAGCACAACTAGGGAAATGTGGTTTCCTTCAGACCACCATACCAGAAATCTTGCCTTATTCATTGTTTTGCCTTCTTTGAGAAAGTCACTAATAGCTCTAGAGGAAGGGCTTTGCATCTATACTGCTCATCTATACCTAGCCAAATCATTTGGCACTATTCTCCACTATGGCATCATAAATATTTTATTATTTTATTTTACATTTGTTAACCGGGGGTGTCTGTGAGCAGAAAAGGCCCTTTTTCAGCAGAGGCCCAGGGAGAAAAACTCCACAAAGAAAAATTAGACACATTTAGTTATCTAGACATGATCAGTATACACACAAATTACAAGAGACATGTTTTTACAGTGGTATGCGGCACATCAGCAGTTACAGTGGAGAGAACAAACAAAAAAATATTAATTTAAAAATAAAGGTAATTAATAGATTTGTGGTGTACAGCTGAAATTTGGAACATAGGTAGAATACATACATAGTACACAGGTACAGTACATACACTGTAGATTACCCAGTGTTTGTGAGTAAGATTGAAAACTATTATCAAGTACTCTAGATTTAGTATGTATACATTATCCGCTTTCACTAGCCTGGAGAGCAATCATGGCACTGCCAACTTTGCTTGAGATGTTGTGTGATGAGGTCTTTAAAGGAGGCTTTGGATGATGTGTTTTGAATGCTAGTAGGGACAGAGTTCTATTTTTTAGCCACTGAACGACTATATAGCGCATCTCCAAAGCTATTGTAGCTGTTGGTGACTTCTAGTAGTAGTTTGCTTGATGAGCCAAGAGGCTGAGTGATGTTGTACTAGGTTTTTGAGGGCAGGACACTTATTGGGGAGGTAATAGAATGACAGAGGCAGAGTTGATTGTAGGTTAGGAGGTTGGGCAGTTCAAGCCAGTGGAGCTGTCTCAAAGCAGTACAGTGATGAGTTCTATATGAGCAATTTGCAGCAAAGCGGGCAGTTCTGTTATAGCAGGGCTTCCATTTTGCTTAGTTCAGTTTTGTTGAGATTAGTCAGAATGGGAGATGCATAGAGTAGGGTGGATAGAAGTTGGGAGCGAGCAATGGCTGATCTTGTGTTGTTGGTAAGAAATGGTTTGATACGGTAGAGTGATCCCAGTTTGGCATTTACTTTTTTAATAGTTAAGTTGAGATGACTATCAAATTTTAGGTGGGAGTCTATGGTTATTCCTAATAGCTTAGCCTGTGCCACTGGAGCGATTGGAGTAGCATTTGTGGAGTAGATAGTGAATTGACTGTTAGTGTTTTTGTTGGAAATGGTTATAATCGTAAGCTGAGTTTTCTTTGGATAAGCTAAATGAACAAATTATCACCCCCTGACAGTTTGCTGGATTGCCAATCATTTGTCAAATGGAACAAGATAAGAATAAAAAATATTCTCCAAAAAGCTAATGTAACTAGCAGCATCCCTCAATGTTCCATCCTAGGCCATCTTCTCTTTGAAATCTAATTCTCTGAAGTACAGGTAGTAGTCTTTGAATAAAAAGTGTGAAGATGACTGCAAGTTAGGAATCAACCTAAACTCCCACTCAGATTCACTAATATTTCAGCAAGGCCTTAATTGCACTAAGTTTGGGTCTTTATCATGGTTTCATCCTTAATGCAAAGAAATGTAGTACTGTCATCTTTGGTAAAAATAGTGTTCTTCACAGTGTTATATAACTGGAGTTCACATTAAGATTTACACTATAATAAAAAAGGAAATAAAAAAAAAAGATTTACCTTGTAATGAAGAATTTAGGAACTTGTACGGACAGTGATCTGTCTGAATCAGCACATTTTCAGTATATTATCAGAAAATCCTTCTACCTCTCTTATTTTCTTCTCTTGCAGGTTCTTGCCCAGATCCCATACATCTGAATTCCCATTACTCTGCCTATTTTGGCCCCACCACAGAATACAGTGTTCTATTTGGCAAGTATATTTCTAAACCACTTTTGATATTAGAACCCCCAAAATTTTATAACAAAAAGGTTTAACGAACCATTCTTATTCAGATAGAGTAAAACCCCTGTCGTAGTTTTCTGTGGCATAGACTCCTATAAGGTGATTTGCACTTAACTTTCTAAGTTATGTCAAACCTTCTCTGCAATCTCCTTTTCCAGAAAGGGGAAAAACTCAAATACCCATTTCAAAGGCCAAGTTTAATGAAAAATATTCACAAGTTCTGATTCAGCATTAAATTCATCACCCAGCACCATCTTTGCATATGGAACTTGTTTCTATTACACATTACACAGTGTAAATCCCTTGCAACCTTAAACTTCAGTTAGATGAGTTGATGGAATTAAGTAAATTTATCCCATGCGTCACTGGTTACAAACTTCTAATCAGTTCTGACAAAAACATCACATCTCATTCTTCTCAGTCTCCTTTATCACCAACTTTTCCTTACTTCCTTTCCTCTAGTATTATCCAGCTTAAACATATTCTATCCATCTCTCATAAATTTTCTGTACCCCTGCCATCTTCTACAGAACTATTAGATGATTTATCAAAGGTACTTCTGTGGTATTGTTGGTTAATTGTATATAATGGCTAACATACTGCTAACTTGGTGTAAACCCATGTTCTGAAACTTGAAGAGCAAGTGTTTGTTCCTGAAAATCAGGTTAATGGATCCAGTGTGGATCTGTCAGAAACTGCTGTGAAGTCATCAATCAAAATCAGTCTTCGGCTACCATGACATCTGCATCTATAGGATTAACTTCTCAATTTACCAGTGAATCGTCTACTAAACTATTACCATCTACCTCCTGGGATATTGATAGTAAGCATAGTGTCAAAAAGAAACAGTGCAGTCACTACTATACTTGATATGGCAGCCTGAAGAAGCCATTCTGATGACAGAACTGTGAAACACTGCAATTAAATAAAGTTCAAATATTTATTTTTCTATACATGGGGAACAGGAGGACTTGATCCCCTGCAAGAAATTATTTACTTCATTTTTTTAATGTTTCTAATGTTATGTTTTTGAGAATTTAGTATTCGGAAAAAGCATAACTTGCATTGTTGTGATGCAACAAAATGTATGGAAGACATCAATTACGACTTTTCAGCACTGTGTCAACTTTATGAAATTATATTAAAAAAATACCCCAATTCTGGACTAAGCAGTCTATATTTAATAGGAAATGGAAATCTCTTGCTCTCCATTAAAAAAAAAAGTTATGGCCACTTAATGCCAAATCATCAGTGGTATGATCTACATACCTCTAAACTGTCCAGATTTTTGCCTCATACCTTTGGCCTGTTCCTCATAAAATTTGTGGTTTTCTGGCAAATTGCATAGGATTGAAATACACGAGTTTCAGACTTCACATCCTTCAAAAATGGATGCTAACACAAATCCTATCATTCTAAAAACTTTCTAAACTTATATGAGCAATAGTTAATCTGTCCCTATTTTGGGGCTTTGTCCCTCCCATTATTTTAGGCTTGTCAAGATTTTTTGATCTAAGAGGTTGAGAGGTATGATGATCTACAAACCAAAATCATACCATTCACTGAGAGTGCATGTGTGTATAGAAATGAGCATATGCTCACTATGTACACAAGATGTATTCACTATCTGGTATGTACACAGCAGACATTTGCTGAGTCAAAGAATGAGGCCATTATACAAATGAATTTAATAATGGTATATCTTATTTTAAATAACTCCAGTGTGTATTACTAATAATTACTGTTTCACTTTGGGTAAATGACTCCCCCACAAAGAATAAACCTTGATGATTACGGCTAAATACTGTTTCATTCATGGTTGGTGATTTACTATTAGTTTAAGAACCAAAACCCTGAAGGTTTCTAATCTACTTACAAAACAGACCTATTTCTGTAATTATGCACATGTATATTTTTGCAGAATTTTCACATTAATTTATTTGCAAGTAATAATGCAAACATTAATGTATGCAGCTAAAAGGTTGTCTGAGACATGTTTTCAGCATATGGTTAACTTAATTTCTGTGATTTGTGTAAATTTAAATCCATAATGTAAGCATATCATCATACTGTACCTTTTGCAAATACCTCTGCTGCTCTTATGCAACATTATTTTGCACCATGCTTAACCGATGTGTTTAGCACTTTAACAATGTGCAGACACAGAAATTAAAACAAAAAACTAGAACAAACAAAATCTTTTATAAATCCTTTAATGTATGAGTACAGTTATTTCTTTCACTGAAAAAATAAATAAATGCTAAAGTGCATATTAATAGTCTCTCAAACAAATATTCACAGGTTGGACTGTCAAGCTAATAAGCCATGGGCCTTCAAGAAGCCTGACTCCCATAACCCTAGAATTACATTTTCTATTCCCATTCAAATTACTTTTAAAGGAAGTTAACAACTAACTTCTGAATGTAAAGGAGAGGTTATTTCATTTTCTTAGAGGGTGCTGTAATGTGTCTGTTACATTTATTTTTTCTGTTACTGGCATTTATTTAGTATTATGTTCCGTGATCTGGCATTAGGTTCCCCAGTGGTACATTTCAGGCATATGCTTTCGAGCAAAACTGGATAACACAATGACTTATAGACCAAGCAAAGCTCAGTTGTAAACAGCCTATACAAAACAATAATATAACAACTATTTCTCAGGCCTTTTTGCATACTTCAAGTTTTCTAACCTCTGATTTTTTTAGTAATGAATCACTGCACCATTTTCCGCTGACTGTACCCAAGCTGTAGAATGCAACACTGTATTCAGTAATGGCCTTGATCAGCGAACTATAACTTGTATAGTGATCTTCCTAGAGTAAACAGATACGCTACGCTCTTAAGAATTAGATGGGCTACAAAGTATGATTTTCTTACTTTGGACAAAGTGGAAACTGTTTACCAATGTCCCTGGATGTTTAGTGATGTTGATTTTTATGATTTGACCATTTATTAAGGAATCATAATTGATGTCCTGGCTTCTGCCAAATCCCAAGATGTTGCATTTATTGACATTAAAGATGACAGCACTGTTACTGCATCGATTATGTATTTTTCAGACAATCTTGGAGAACTTCAGCAACTTTATGTAGTAATAACTCTACACACCTTTCAGCTAACATATATGGTTACCCAGAGCCCATTTCCCACTTTTACACCCTAGCTGAAAACCTAAAAAAAGATAAGATCTCAAGAAGCGATATCAGAACATACCCTTGTGGGATTCCATTAGCAAACTCCATTGGGAAAGGCATGTAAACTACCTCCCTGACATAAGTCATGTGGCATAACAGGTGTTTGTTTTGTTTTATATAGTCTTTGTTGGCCAGGATAGTTGCACTAGGCTAGTGGCCATTTTTAAGGGGGGACCAGAGGTGGTATTTTAACTACTAGGGGAAATTTGGCCAGAGCATTGGAGGAACTTCCCCTAATCTTCTGAACAGGTGCTGTGGGATGTTTTACATCCATCTCAGCTACCTCCAACTCAAAGAAATGGGACGTCAGTGTAATGCCTCATCTGAAGGATGAGGCACTGATCGAGTACAGCGTCCCCAAAATACTGCACCGCAGTGTCAGCAATCCAGTTAAATGTAAGTTTCAGACTGGAAGATGGTGCAAGGTACTGTACACATGTGTTTCACCTCAGCAATAGACCATGTACCATTCTGCATTTATTTATTTTTTCTAAATTATTAGCGAATGTGTATTTCATCTGTTATATGATATATATGAATTTCATACACTAGCATTTGTAGCATTTAAATGTCTAACAATAATACACCGAATAGAAACATCTTGATTACACCATAATGCTTCACTGAAACCAATGTTCTCCATTAGGGATTCTCCATGTGTACTTAATCAGTGCAAAAAACTATTTATGTTAGAAATATGTGCAAAGCTGTTTTTAGTAAGTGGTAGTAGGCTTCAATTGACAGTGACAAAGGATTAACTGTATACGCATTTACATACCTCTGGGATTTATCTAGAATGTTCTGTTATACAACTACCTAATTAAACATGATTCATCACCTTTTGTCTTAATTATAAACCACTGCGGCTCCTTTTCATTCATGTTCTCTGCTTTTCTCTCACTGTAGAAAAGAAATGCTATGGAATAAATGTGATGCAACATGGTTTCAAAATTCTGCCAATTTCTGTTGGCAAGAATAGTGTTCTCCCAGCATTCTCTACAAAGTAATAAAGGCCTTAATTGTTGTGGAAGACCAGGAGAGCTTTTCTTAATCAGAATGCAAAGCCATAGGGATGCATCCCTAATCCCAGTAAAGAAACACAAATCAAATCTGTTAGCACTGTCTAAAAATCTAAATGTATCATAAGATGAAGCATCTTAATCACAAAAACATTTATTTCAGTTATCTGGATGACATACGTTATTTGTGTGAGAAGAGCATGAAACACAAAGAAACACTACTCAGTTATTTTACTTCCATTACCAATTGGCTAAGCTTTAATTTTTGGACTCAGTAAGACATATCCTCTGAGTAAGGCATAAATCATGCCAATGATTACATTCCTTCTACAGGAGCAGATATACACTTTTTGACATCAGGAGGACTTTCCGTGATGTCATTTACGAACAATGTGACTAAGCTGTATAAAAGACCAATGCCCAGTCATAAAATTTGCCAAAGAGAAAACATTTATAATGTACACATTTTGTAAGTTTAAATTACAAGAAAAACCCAGCCAAGCTAGAGTTTTCAGTGTGTGATGCCTTAAACCTCCTGTAATGGAGACCTATGTGATATATGCAGATGACCATTAAGAACTTCAAGTCTTTCTATTACATTTTTTCTAAATGCCCATGACTTTTTTAAGTCTTTATGGTTACATTCAGGCTAAAAAAAGTCACTAACTGTGGTAATTACATGGGATCTTCAAACCCAGCTGAAGCACATAAACATTAACATGCCTGCAAAATATCACAATTAAGACCCAAGCCATAGGGTAAAACAGTCAGACCAACCATTCAGTAAAAACTGAAAAAAAAACCCAGCCAAACTAAAATTTTTAATTTGTGATGCCTTAAACCCTCCTGTAAAGGAAGCCCATCGGATATATGCAGATGACCCCTTGAGAACATTAAGTCTTTCTGCTATACGACTTCTGAATGCCTATGAGTTTTTTTTAGTGACTGCTAGTGATGTTTGGCTTTTTTGGCCTGAATGTAACCATAAAGACTTAAAAAGTAAAAACGTATGGGTGTACACATTAGCTGCCTAAACTACCTTAAATTGCTCCTTTCCATCCTGAAGAGAAATACATTTAATTCAAGAATTTCCAAGGCTGCCAAGCTCATCACTTGTCTTGGGCCTCTGCAAACTTGTGAAAGAACCTAATTTCCACACTGCTTGCATCTGCAATCTCATCTTTTTATTCAATACTCAAAGTTATTGACCATAGGTGAGTATGGGGACATAAACTAATTATTATACCAAAAGCATCTTCTTAGGACTCCTCTCTTGCTTCACTACTTACTTCACTCCAACATTTGAAGTACTACTACAGCTGTACCCATTCCACTGGTCAATCCTTTCAATCCCCCTCTACCCTCACTCTTGAACAAGTTTCAGGGATACTTAAATTCCATTGAAATGAACCGCTCCCACCTCCTGAGAGCAATCCACTAATTTCCAAGAGAAAGACACAACCTCTGCTTTAGAAGTGTTGATTCTCACCTCAACTGCTTCACATTAAGCAGTGAGCCACTCTAGTGTATGCCATAGATAAATGTCACTTGAGGTCATGGCGACGATCATCTGCAAACACAGATACAAACTTCATGTCCCCAAACTAGATACTGTTCAAACTTCTACTGCATGTTAATAGCCTGTCCAAGAAAATCACAAATAGGTGGGGGAGAAAAGTACAGTCCTGATGGAATCCTAAGCCCATACTGAATCTATTTAACTTAACACTGAGGATGCAGACATAACTTTTGGTCCACAAACATGAGGACTGAATTGGCATGCAACAATGGCGCTAGAAAAATCACAATATTGTAGCACCTTCCACAAGACATTCCAGGGTACTCAGTCATATGCCTTACCAGGTCCACACTACATATCCAGGAAACAGAGAGGAGCAAAGTGTTGTTCTATGGCCAGGTTATAAACCATAAAGCTCCTCTTTAACTGGAGGATGATTACTGAATGGAGTCTCCTTACCAGCACCATTTATAGGTTTTTCCAGAAACGTTGTGTAGTGTGTTCCCTCTGTAAATGGAGCATACTCTATTTCTGAAAGTGGGAACTACTCTCTGCCATGTAGCATTAAAAAAGCACTTAATGACACCCAAAGAACATCAAGGACCTTCTGTTTTTCTGCTTGAATTTAATCCAACTCCCCACAGCCTTGCCATCTACACAAATGAATCTAATCTAACCAACTGCTTCTTGCACAGACACCTCAAACAGGGAATGTTCTTCAGATTCAGTGTCCCTCAGTGTGTTCATTGCATCTTCCAACAATGCCGCCAGCTTAGGTCAGCATTTTTCCACCCATGCCAAGAATATCTGGACTAATGTCTTAAGCACTCCCCCCACTCCTCAAACGCCAGATGATTTGCCAGACCCTGAGGCCCTCATGCTACTCCTCTCACCACCCAGGCCTTTATTTCAGTGATTGCCACAGTTGTTGCTGCCTTTGTGGCCTGTTGGTACCTCCTGGTCAAACCTGGAGAACCCACTGCTAACAAGATATGGCTGGCCTTCTTTTTTAACTTGATGGCTTCCTCACTGCTGTTTGTCCGCTAGTATGTACTATGGTTACCACCATGGCCAACCCATACCATCTTTTTTTTTTTTTACCAGAACAGGATTTGTTCAGACTTCAATGTGCCCAATCTCCTCTGCAATAAGGGAAAAGTAGGTGGGAATTGAACAGTTTCTGCAAAGTAGCACCTGCTGGATACTCCATGAACAAACTCACTACATGGTTTGGTCTTGTGGGTCTGTCTGACCAACTCCCCGACCATCTGATCCAGTTCACCAAAAAGTATGATTAGTTGACAGCTCAACAACTCTCTTAATCAGAGTGTGCGGAACACATTGGCCTTTGCCCAAATGTGATCTCGTACCAAATAAACTTGCAAGCAGCCTTGTGTTTGAACACAGTGTTCATTATAGGCAATCCATGGCTTGAACTCCAGTAACAACTCATGACTTGGGTTCAAATCATGAAAGTTGTTTTTTCTCGTAAAGCCCATCTAAGGATCTCCATCTTTCTCCATATGAGCACTTAAGTCTGTCAGCTGGAATACAGAGTCAGTAGGAAGTACATCGTCAAAAACTTCCCCCTGTGGTCTCTTAATGGCAAATACTCCGTTACATGATTACATGTGCAAACAACCAGAGTTTTCCCTACTGCAACTTGCAGTTAAACAGAGGCAACCCTCTTGTCGACTGACACAAACTTCTGGTTCCAGAACCTATGCTGTATATAGATAAGACTAAGTATTCTAGATGACATTGTTGAAATTTCTGTATAAGTTTTGGCACTTTTCTCATCAGAGAGGTGACATTCCAAATTTGAAGCACCAATTTCCACTGCCAGAGTATAGTCCCATCTTAACCTGCCCTTACCCGGTCTGCCACTTGTATGACACTGCACTGGACTCCCACCCTTTGCATTGTGAGTGGTGAGCCCATATGGCAGATTGACACAACTTTTCTGAGTCTGAAGCAGCCTAGTCATCTGGCAAATCTGTGAACACTACTTTACTCCAGTGCTTTGATCTAGAATTGGGTCCAGGTAGGTAGCAGGACCAGACAAGTGTAAAAGAGATAGATGGGTAGTATACATAAAATGGTGTGAAGGACAGTGGATGGGCACAGACAGAGAAGGAGAGCAAGTGCTGATTGGCAGAGCTGAATTATGAACAAGTAATGGAGAATGACGCATCAGAGAAGTGCAACAGGACCTGGGAAAGGGTAGGGTCCTGGCAAGATTTGATGACAGCATGACCCAGAGGGCAACAAACTCAGGCATCCCTCACCCGAATGACTGCTGTTTTGGGCCAGTTGTTCTCAAAGAGGCCTGATGGACAGGAGTGGCCAGTCATGCAACTCCACAAGCTACACTAGGAGCACATTACATGGCTGAGGCATGCATCTATCGGATGGCACACTGGCAACCAGCAGGCTCTACAACTGACATCACGCAAGCCTTTGACGTTCTTTATAAGCAGATATGGAGGTCAACAGTGACCATTCTAGCTCACTTCCAGTACAGCGAGCATTATCCTCATGCTGTGAGGCAGAAGTGGTATCTACAGGTGGCCCAATACCAGAGGTGTTGGCTGGTGCGGTTCAAGGGAACCATAGCCCTTCCTCGTTTTTCATAATTGCACCTGTAGAATAAAGACACACTGAGAAAAAATATTGCTCATATGTGCTCCAGAGTTGTACAGTAGACTGGCAATGCATTATTCTGATCCTGCTACCAAAGAGGTGTTCCTGCTTTCTGACACGCCCAACCATTTTCAAATGTCTCTCCCCCGCTCCTGGAAATCAAAGTATGTGCTCCTACATATACATGTATGATAGTTAATAATTGAATGCAATAGTGCTGTAAGAAAGTGACAGTATATTTCATGCTTCCTTTCCTAAGCCTATACTTCTCACTGGTGAAGCAAGTCATGATTGCACCACCTCAGATAATTGAATGGGTGATTCCAGCAGCATCACTCTCAGTCCCAGCAAGCTCAAGCTGGGCATCTACTTTCTACAATGAATCATACTCACCCAGCAGCTACCCATAAAATTTCTGTGTGGGACATGGTGGAAAATCCTGCTCTTCCTGACACACTATGCTACAGCCCTGCAGTCATGGCATCTCATTTACTATTGTTTGAGGAGTAAAATGACAGACTCGTGCACATACACATGATTATGACTCATGTTTTACTCAATATAGCACTGCACCAGCTGTTCCATAACCCTGCATTGTGGGTGCACACATGCCATGAGCATTAGCATACTGGTTATGTGCTTTGTGGTCATTGTGACATACACAGCTACCATCAGAATATCCAGATAGTACCATAAACAATGGCAGCAATTCACAGAAAGTGGCACTTTCCTCATTAGCACAGCCACCAAGCCAGCTGGCACTTGTTATCATGATATAATAACTTGGTGCCTCTTTGTGCAACACTGCTTATTACTGCACTGTGGAATGCAGAGATTTTATTAAAGATTCTGTAACTTGAAGTTCCACAGAATTATGGAAGGAGCCCAGACTTGCAAAGTACATCAGCAAAAACAACAAACCCTGTGTTCAATGTCAGTGACAGTGAGGCAGATGTCAGTATGTGTAACTGGAAACCCAGGATACTGACACGGTGCACTGCCTTCTTGGAGATGGTGGGGGAGGTGAGAGGGAAACCTTCCTCATTGGAAACCAAGTAAAAAAAGATGCTGCAAGTGTATGGTGTTACAAGGCAATTTATTGAGGCTTAGGTACAGTATACAATTGGAGGAAGGCTGTGCAAGGCACTAACTGCAGGTAACAACCAGTTGAATAAATAGGGGAGGCTTGGGCCATGGTTACAGTACTTCAAGGAGGAAAGTTGATAACTATGAGAATAAAGTGGGGTGTTGCGGCCACAGGCATGGGCATCCCACAGCATCCTACACACCACACCTGACAGACATGTTTTGCCCACAGGATGGAATGGCTAGAAAAACTTTACTAGCAAGGAGAAAGTAGTGCTACTGCAGGCCCCACATATACAAATATATCCTATTGCTGCTGAAAAGCATTAGTGGGATAAGATTTTGCAGAAATGAGTGCAGAATATACATGCTGTAGGGTAGCTATATATATATATATATATATATATATATACTATATCTGTATAATATATGAAAATACAGGTGATTGATGTGATATTCCACGGAAAGAAAAAGGCAAAGGACACTGCAGAAGACAGGAAAATCATAGGAGATGGACTGCCAGCACTGAAAAAAACTGAGGTTGAAAGTTTTTGGTCTTCCTTGCTGGACAGAAGTATTTGCCCCTCACACTTGTTGGCAGCATAGATGTGAGAGCTGGCTGTAATCCTCTATTCATGTGTCAGTAAGTGAAGCACTGCATTAGTAATATCAATTACAGTACAGTATAGCACACTCCACAGCACTGAAGGAAAGGACTGACCAAAGACCCACCTGCATATCTGTCCTTGCAGGCACGTCTGGAATACATCTGTAATAACACGCATGACAAGTTATATCTGTCAATCATATGTGCTATAGCTGTATTTTATGTCTAGTAGAATGCATGCCACAGAATATCATAGCATGTGTGTGTGTGTGCAGGCATACAATGGCGTCATATTTTCCTTCTTTCAAATGTTCCACTGGTGTAGGGTTGACCACAACAGGTCCTCATAACACTGATGTCAGCAGGGAACCTGTGGATGATGATGGCAAAATGCAAGGGGTATGATCTGATGACAGGGAAACAGGTTCCCATATCCGCCATTACATTACTGAGACCACTGCTGAGATACAGGCTGACCACAGAGTTTCACCAGTGCATCGTGCACCTCAGAGTCCCCCACAGGCTCCGTCTGTGTTAGAGTGAGGGTATTCTTAGTAAATTCACTACAGTACATTAAGGTAGAGTAATAGGCCTCAAAAATATAGAGTCAGACTTGTGTTTACATGTATGCATTCAGTTTCAGAGAAATACAGGATGTTCCTTTCTCAAGGGAAAGATACAATCTTGTTGGCTAAGCATACAATGTATAGAAATATGGTTTACAGAATGTTCCTTTATAGGGAAAATGTACATAGCAATGGAATACTAGATAAAGAGGCACATGCAAGACAAGACTTGGAAACCAAGGCTAATGAGGTTTGAAAAGCATTACAGGGTTTTGGTATTAGTAGAATATACTTCAGATACAGTTAGTGAAATCAGTTAGTTTGGACTGACATACAGAAAAGATTAAATATTCAGCATTCCAGAAAGGAAGTTACAATACAGACACTCGAGCCTGAGTACAGAAGACAGGTCCAATAAAGACCGTTTCAAGAGAATCAGAATACATGTGCAGACAATTTGGATATATTTGACAGCACTGTTACTAACCAGCATCCCAGCATTTCTACAGACTGTCAGCACCGTTAATGAAGACAGTATTTGGATAGTGTGAACATCTAATAAAGCCTTATTAACTGAACTACAGTATTTGCAGAATTCATTCTGAAAAGTGCAAAAGACGTGGCCCATAAAGGAGAGACTGGCACCTGTTCAGCACAAGTTTGGGTAATTAACAGATAAAGACTTTCATTCCAGTGTCATTTCAGTTGTTTCCAGTTAATTCCAGTATATTACAGTCTTATCAATTCATTCAGTCTGTGTCTGACTATAGATAACATCCAAAAATGTGCAACTCCTCTGAAGTGTACATACATAGCATCCAAAAATGTGCACCACACCTCTCAACTGTACAGATTTTTGCCTCATATTTTTGGTCTGTTTTTTTATAAAATTGTGGTCTTCTGGCAAATTAGTAACAAATCATTAAAGACTTAAGTTAGAAAATAATGACAGATGTTGCAGTTTCAGACCTTATACCCTTCAGAAAATTCATGCTAATGCAAAACCTGTTATTCTATCAACCTTCTAAGGTTGTAGGAGCAATACTTAAAAAAAAAAAAAAAAAATGTCCCTATTTCTGGGCCTCTGTCCCACTTTTATTAATGGCTTTATCCAGATTTCTTGCTCTAAGAGGATGAGAGGTATGGCCACTACCTCTTAAGTGTACATACATAGCATCCAAAAGTGTGCGCCACCTCTGAAGTGTACATACATAGCATCCAAAAGTGTGCACCATCTCCGAGGTGTACATGCAGACCACAAGGGGTAGATGTGGGGAGGGTATTGAGGGTCATCTCTGATATAATTACGATATTTAGTATTAACCAGTGGATGTGCAGGTCACTGATCCAGGTACAAACAGCTGCTACCGACAGCGCTGAGATGGTGAATGCACTCCACAGCTTGAAGGATGATATGCACAAACTGCACAATGACATGGAGTATAGGGACAAGGAACACACAACTCTGCTGAGGTCACTGGTGTGAAATATTACCTCCATAAGGGCCTCCACGAGGCACACTGCAACCAACATCTGGTCTGCATCCACAGGTTATACCTTCAATGATCATGTCCAGATGTAGTAAGGTTGGCCAAAGGCTATCCTAAACCAGACTAGAAGAAAAAAAAAACACTAGTGAGACAGCATCATTGTCATCTATGGTCACACCACCTCTCCCTGGTCATGGGCATCTAACAGGTTGCTAGAAACTGCATTCAGAATAATCAGCACATAGTATGACTCATCAAAAGGGATGATCACAGTCCCATGGTTCTAAGTTTTCAATGCAATGGACCTAATTAAGTCCCAACACCACAAATCAGCACACTAGGTACTGCCAATGGTCACAACAGCTTTACCCCAGCACTGTATGATATTATCCCTCTGTTTGCTGGTGTGTGTGTGTTTGCGTGCATCTGTGGGTGTGTTTAAAGTTGCAGGGATACCAGTAAAGAAATATTTTGGATGAAGGGAATTTTTTTCAGACTGTATGGTCATGAAATTAGTATTTAAGAATTGGGACACATTTAGTTAAGGAAAGGAAATAGAAAATTTAAGAGAACGTAAATGAAGGATTGTGTCTATACCTATCGATGTCATTGCTCCCTTTACTCTGCCATCATTAGACCAATCATTGAATGTAATGCCCCTTTTAGCATCCATCTGCCCAGACGCATGCAACAACTGGCATGTCCACAGACACCTTAATAAAAGGATACAAGGCCTAAACAATATGTCCTATATTGACAGACTCAAAGCCCTTACCACTTTACTCTGTAGCCTACAGACTACTAAGAAGTGACCTGTATCTGGCATAGAAGGCATCCTCCAACCCACTACTGATGGATTTACTGCACATCAGCAAGTCAAATGGTGTCATAAATTCTCATTTTAGAGCTCCAAAGCTCTTCTGCAATATCAACAGAATAGTTTGGAGGGACAGCAATATCTCACAGAGGATACCACTGCTCTGGTACAGACTCTCCATACACATAAAACAGAGTTTGTTCTTCTCAATTGTTCAAGCACAACTTGGATCTATAGGTGGGGAACAGAAAGTGTACTGCTGTACTGCTAATGGACAAATGCAACTCCTAAATTATTTATCCCTTGCATTGATCCACTCAAATCATCTATGGTACGATCATATTTATTCTCATTTGGGGTAATATAATTATCAATCATGGATAGGCAAGGCCAATCTTTAACCAAATGGTATAGGTTCATTTGAGTGCAAAAAGGGAAACTGGCTAGGCTTAAAATGGGCCTCAAGAGCATCTAGCCTACTACTTACCTATGAACATATCTGAAGGACAGAGAGAGAGAGTGTTATGGCGGAGATGGGAATCCGCTGTGAAATGTGCTGATACCTCACAAATTAAGTGGTGTACTGAATGGCAAAATGGAATATTTAGGCTTTTAGGAAAACGGGAAAAGACAGAATGAGAGCATGGATCATATGTAGTAAAAATGAACATACTTTCCTGCAAGAAAGAAGCTGTTAAAAACGACAATGAGGAATTTAGTTACATGGAGAAAAAAAAATGACAGAATTGTAGGTGTGATAGCAATATTTTACACCTAGAACTTATAATAATATATGGCCTTTCTGATTTAAGGAAAGAAAGTGCCTTGAACTTTGAGAATTGAGAACTGTAGGCTTCTTAGTTAAATCTATGGAGTGAGGTAGTAAGGAGGGGGAATTATCAGTATGTTAGAAATGTGTTGGGTTGAAAGGGTGAAGTGATGTTGGTTATGGTGGGAAATGTGTAGAAAACAGTCTAAGTAATAAAAAGAGAAAAGAACTGAAAAAGTGAAGAAGCCTTTTAAAATAACATGACGGAATTGATTTAACCTGTATTAAGAAGGCAAGTACAAAAAAAAATGACAGACAAAATTATTAAATCATATTGATTTTAGAACAAAGTTTGGCAAAACTCTAAATTTTTTGAAATCAAGCTTGTGTGGAAAGGACACCAAACAGAATGAACTAATATCCATAGATCAATCATTCCTCTATACACTGATGTTAAGCCAATGAGCAGGATGGTAGAGAAGGTTGAAAGGAGTTTTGAGTCACCTCTAAGAGATAATGCTGACAGAATGGAGGAGACTGAAGTGCATTTTTTATTCAATAAGATGGAAATAAAAGACGAACTGATTTTGTCAGCTGACAAAATGCCTTTGATAATGCCAACCTTATTTGTTAACTGGAATTTTAGTAAAATCATGGGTTTGAGTTTATACAGTTGGCATGTTGTGAGTAAAGGTGAAAAAATAGCAAGGGAACAAGTCATATCTCAATGAATTCTAAGCAAAAATGCACATGCTTATGCAAATGTGTGCTTATGGCAATGGATAAAACCACATCAGGATGTATGGACAATTGCTTCAAGGATCTGGAATGACTGAGACTGTAGGTCAGTAAGGAAAAACAAGCATAGACAAACTAGAAATTACTTTTGTAAAGGAGGTACTTCAGTAGAAATGGGATGGACATGTAATATACATTACATAATAGGAAGTTAAACTGGGAGCTATACATTGAGAATATGAGTTTACTGCCAAAGAATTGGAAAAGATTTAAAATTTAACAGAAAAGTCTGGCTACACAGCTGTGTTTGGGGAAGTACACAACACTCCTCTTTATATTGCCAGAGGTCTTATTTTTAAAGCACTTGGCAAAACAGATTAAATTTTGTAAGGTAAATATTCTTTACAGTATATATGAAAAAGTTGAATAGATATGATGAAGTCGATAGTTCCTTATACTTTGCTGCATTTAGGGTTGTGGATTTCTAATCTGATAAATGAGGCAGGTCCCTTTTGTTTGTTAGATAATAAGATATTTGTATGCAGAATGGTCAGAGAGGTACGGCTGATTCATTTAATCATTTATTAATGAGGAAAATGGTTTTGTCCTTGAACCCTTTTCTATCATGACCTGCCCCATAATAGCAAGAGTAAATACAACATGCATGGACAATTTAACATAGCATTCATCCAGCATGTTTTTTGCAATAGACAGAGAGATGGGGAAAAAGAAGACGCGTGTTTGGAAACAAAGACCAGAAACTCAATAAGACTGTTTATGAACAGACTCAATTAAAGCACTATGACTAGACAATACAGAGTTCTTGAAAATGGGTGAAAAGATAAAAGACATGAAAAGCAAATATATTATGTGAAAAGAAATTAATAGTGAAGAAAACTACATTTGCTCATTTTTACAGGACAGAATTCCATGAATGATTACCAGTGCAAGGCCTGATGAAAATGTGAAGTGTTAGATGAGAGGATACATTTATATGAAGGATTTAATCTGGTAAAGAACAATGTTTCATGTGTTAGTGGTATGTGATATTCGTAAAAGACTTGAGGAAGCTATTACATGGGTCATTTAGACTGGGGATGGAGGTTAATGTCCAGTATGATGAGCTAAATTCAGAGCCTATAATAAACAGAATATTGGGAAAAGAAGCTATTAAATGAAATGGAGCTAGTTTATGTGTGATCTAAAAATAGAGGTATGTCATGATAGCGCATAACAGAAAAAAATTATGACGTGAGGATTTCGCAGGAATACTGAAAAGAAATATCACATTAAAGAAAAAGACTGGGAAGAACAGAATAACATGCCAGTTGAAGCAAACAGGTTTTATTGGCTCATATGGAAGATAGATTTTGAAAAATGATTTGCCGTTACACATGTAAGATTTGCCTCTGTATAAAGCAAATGAGTGCTTTGCCCGATACTTTAGGTCATTTTCTTACTTATGGATACCCACTGGACAGCACCAGCAGCAAACATATCTATGGAGATCTCAGTTTGGCATCTCATCTGAAGGATGGCATTCCCCATCAGTGCAGCACCTCTGTGTCGTATTTGGCTATCAGTGCTTCAGGCATAACCTCAGGCTTAGTTTAAGGCCCTGCAGACTTCAGATTCAGAGGAAAATGCATTACCAGTTGCATCACAAAGGCATTATCCTCTCTCAAAGGATATTATTTAATCTGTACGACTGTAAAGCCAAAGTACTTGTCAAAACCTCAGTAGTCACAATGGACAAAATAGAACTTATACACACAGGTGATGATCAGACCAGATTTATAAGAGACTACTCTTTCTGTGTCCATAATAAATCCCTATGGCATGTCTGCTTTACAGCTACACATCTCAGCTGATGTGTCTTTCGGCTTTTCCCGGTTAGGGGTCGCCACAGCGGAATGCTGGTCCGCTAATGATTGGCAATAGATTTTTACGTGCCGAGTTGCCAGCCCTGATGCACAACCTTCAACGAAGGTACGCCCATTCACGCATGTCTCCACACAGAAGATGCTCTAGCTGAGAATCAAACAGGACAATGTCTGTGAGGCGACAACGCTACTGCAGCACCACCACCACAGTGCACATCTCAGTTGATGTAATGTATAAAATAAAAATGATACGTTTTACATTGAACATATGAGGTCTCAAAAGTCATCCTGTAATTACAGTAAGGTACTGTATATTAATCCTAATACCTTGTCTACTCCAAAGATACTTTATTTTTCAAATTTCAAAATAGTACTAGGAGCATGCCATGTTTATTTTGTTCACATATCTATTGAACTTGCCACTGAAACCCTAACTCAGGCTTCAAAACCCAGTGTCAACACAAAAATGTTATTTGAGATACTATCATTAAGACACTGCTTTACACTATATCACACATTTTTAGTTGTCAACAACCCCAAAGTCTCCTAGCTACATGCCTTACATCTCTAAATCTGCATTAGAATCTGCAGCTACACCATGAAGATGAAATATTTTTATTCACTGCATACAACTACAGAAAAATAGGATTTCAGTTTGTATGATATGGTAACTGCTACGCTTTATTTATTTAGGGCTGAATTTAAATAAAGCTATAAGTTGTTTTGTGATATCTAACCTACACATTTGTAAATTTAAAGTGATTGACAAACTTAAGAGAAAAGCATCTTCCTCTTGTTTACTTGTTTACGGGACATGAAAATGGTACTAATTATTAATGTCACCTCTCTCTCTTTCATAAGCCTTGTTTAAATGGTTGCTTTATGGGGTATTTTTATCTAGACTTAATATGAAAAGGAAAACTCAAGAGAGGACAGAAAGTACTACTTACACTCCAAGTGCAAGCTGAGACACCTAACACACACACTGTTACTTTCTACAAATGGGACAGCTATACTTCCAGAGATGTATTACAGCCTAGAATACAGATCACATTTTCTATATCAGAACAGTATTCACTTTACGACAGAATGAAAACATATTCCCATCTTCTACTCCTTTCACTTGTTCTTTTACCCTCAAAGAACCTACACTTGATGCCATTTAATGTCTGCAGTCTAAGCAACAAAACTGTTTTGTCACTTATGGGACACATATGCAACCATCTTTTAAACAGAAAGTAAAATCTAAAGAAAACAAATCGTGGAATGAAACAAAATAATGTGCAACTCCAGACTTAGCAAGCAATGATCTGCTTACAGTTTCAGGGATTACAGAAAAGGAGCTTATTAAAGATTTCCATTTCTGAAGCATATCATTTATAATATCTTCATTCTTCCTCAATACAAATAAAATCAAACTTTTTGAAGGAACCCTACTTAGAGTCAACACCTAGAATAGCAAAAAATACAACTTCATAAATGCAATAAGTCAATTATTCTTGTCTCTCTGGGAATGTAAGTGTGAGAAAGTATACAGGTTTGCCTTATATAGCACTGAAATTTATTAATATTAAATATATGGAAACATGTCTGTTTTACTCTTCCATGGTTTCCAGATATTTCATATGTATTCCCTAAGAAGTGCTCTAGGTATTGTACTCTAGAGGATGACTTGAGGTATACCAGCTGGTCTTAACCAAATAATTTCAACATTTTGAACTGATACTAAAATAACGTTGGAAAACTTGATCTATTTACATTAGTGATATGAATTGTGGACTTTTTTTGCATGTCACTCACAAAATGCATCTATTATAAGTTCATACAAGGCAACTAAGTCATGAGTCCATATACACCTGGCCAACACCCATCTTCACGATGAACCTCCTGCTTCCAGAAGGGCAAAGCAGGTGAAGACTTGGATGGACATCCATAAATTCACTCCAATTGTTAAAATTCATCTTGAAGGATGCAAGTGTGTTGCTCTGTTTAACCACCAAGGGTAACATACCTCCAAGCATGTTTTACTTGGATTTGAGTATTTTGGGAGTTATTTGTGTTGTGGATATGCAACATATCAAGGAAGGTAGGGTCCTTCATGACAAAGAACTCAAGACTGATCAGTATGTTGACATCTATAAGAGACCAAGTATAAAGACAAAACTTCGAATATATCTTGGAAGCCATGGGATTTTAGACCTTTAATATTTTTTGTCAGCAACCTCTGGAGTCTTTCTTGCTGAGTGTTGTGTTTGAATAGGTTCTCACCAATGGGAGCAATGTATTATATAACTAGCCTGATTAGCACGGAATACAGTGGGTTGATCATTTCTTTTCATCTGAATAAGATGTCTCTAGAGACCAGTTTTACTAGATAGATGGGTCTCCTAACTACTGAATCTACATGGTGGTCAGAGTGGAGAGAGATGTCAAACATGGTGCCAAGATCCCTGGCAATCACGTACATCTTACTGGTTATGTTGTAAAGGTGCTGAGAGTTATTTTCCAGAAAACAACAACACTGCAGTTTTTTACACTTAATTTTATCCCCCTTTCAGTACATCACTGATTTCTAAGTAATAGTTCTTGTAATTAATTACTTCTGTTAACTATCTCATCCATACTGTGACAATGGAATGGCATAGTTACAGGTAGCTGGAGCATTGGCTTTTGTACGTAAATTTTATGCTGTGATGAATTTTACACCTCGGTGTGTATTGTGCAAGATGGCAGTGCTTTTTGGGCCCCCATCAAGCTCAACGGCAAAACAATTTGTTTTGCATCTTTTTAGTGAGTTTTTAACTGATAGTTTTTGAAAATTGGAGAGTTGAACCAGTGATCGCTTGTAGGTGAACCTAGTGGAATTTACCTAAACATAAATGTGTGACCTTCTTTAAACTCCTAAAGGCTCTTACACTTACCCCGCTGAATCTGAAGACTACAAATATGCCAGCCTCTACCTGCTATGTAATCAAATATTAAAACTCACTTTTGACCAAAGACCATACTAGAGCAGCAAACTTCAATAAGGAATTTACACCCATTTAGAAAAATTCATTAGAGCTAGCAAGTCCCTACCCAAACCAAGTAGCATGGGAAATTCAAAAACAGACAATACTGTTAATCTATCACCATAAATAAACTATACAACAAAAGAAAAAAACTCCTTAAATTTAGTAAAACCAAAACACATCTGCTCAAGGATAGTATCAAAAGCATTACACAAAACTAAGAACACCATCAGATCTACGAAGGAAGAGCATAAACTTAGGCTGGCCTGTAAAGCCAAAGTTAATTATAAATACTTGTAATGTATGTTAGAAAATTTAAAAAAAATACCCTGCATTGCTCAGAATGTATTCATCACAGGGACTCCCTAGTCTGACCCCACATACATTGTCAAAATCCTTAAAGAAATTTAGTTAACTTCACTCCTGAAGTTCTGTTCAAAGCCCCAAATTATCCGAATCCTTTACTCTCTGAATTATCTTTTAAGATTTTCTGATACTGCTAGCCACAACCAAAAATTATTCCTGCATGGGACCTGGTTGCTTAATTTAGAGTGCTGCATATGCCATGGCAGACACATGCCTTAAACTGTTTACCTTCAGTTTAGGAACTAGTTTTGCTCCTGATGAGTGGTGATGGCCCTCCAAATGGGTGGCTTTACAATCAACCTGGGTGATTACGGACCCAAGAGTCTTACATACCCCATTTGCAAAGTCATGGAATGTAGTATCAGTGACCTCAAACCGCAATATCAAACTTCTTGTTAGACTTGTCTCCTAACAGTTTGGTTTTGTGAACGGTAGATCCTGTCTAATCAGATAAACTTCTTCAAAAGGGTTATGGAGGCTATGGATGGTAGCCATGCAGTGTATGTGGTTTATCTAGACTCTGCTAAGGCCTTTAACACCATTTTCCATGCTGACATCATACAAAAGCTAGATGCTTTAAAAATTGACCCATATGTTGTAAAATGGATAGCAAATTGGTTGAAAGACAGAACCCACGCAGTACAAGTTGAAAATACCTCATCAGAAAGTCGGAAAGTGACTACCAGTGCCCTTCAGGTCCTACTGCTGAGACCTCTCCTTTTTGGTATTTTCCTCTCAGATCTCCTAGCAGAGAGCCATTTTCTCTTGCAAACAAAGTTTGCAGGCAATTGCAAACTGGGGAATTATATTAATTCAACCTATGACACCTAAATCCTCTATTATGAACTTGCCCTGTTAAACCGTTAGTGTGCTAAAAGTAGGCTCAAATTAAATACTAAAAGGGTGGTGCCATCATTTTTGGTAGATAACTCCTCCTGTCATCACACTGTCTACATAACACACCCCTACAAAACAAAAAATTAATTAAGGACCTAGGTACTTGGGTTAATAGCTCTCTTTTGACCATCATGTCACCAGAGTTGTCAGAAAATCCTTTTATTTAGCCCAGCATACTACCTAGGAATATCATCAAAGTCTAACGAGGCAGTTACTCTCTTATACTCCGCATTGATTAGGCAAGTTATTGAGTACAATGACTCCTTTTGGAGGTAGCTTATTAAATATCTCAAACAATTAGAACGACCACAAAGGTTCCTAACCAAAAGGATCACAGGCCTAAATTCCCAGACCTACCAAGAGAGAATGGAAGCTCTATTCCTTTATTTAGTGTCTTACAGACTTTTGAGGAGTGAGCACTATTTTACTTAGTGTGCCATTAGAAACCCAATTCTTCTGGGCCTCCTGTTCCTATTCAAGTCAAATATCTCTAATACTAGAACCCAGCACCTAAATATTCACCAACAGATAAAACACGACCGAGGGACAAGGTTTATACCCTGTCACCTTCCAAATCTGCAGTATAAGCTTCCTGTACAAGTTAAGCAGTGAAACTCCCTACCTTTAAACATAACTAGATGACTGGATGGATATCCATAAATTTACTCCAGGATTTACCCTCCTGGAGAAAGGAGATGTCACCTGAGGGGGGTACAGGCAAGGGGGGTATGGTCACGAGATTTAGTGACCTTGGAATATCTACAAATGTATAAACCACCACATTAAGACTAGCATTCCGATACATGATCTCACTGCAGAACATCAAAATGTACATAATCATAGGTATGAAAATTCACCACATGAATTAGATTGCAGTGATGAAATGCATTCTGTTTACTTCAGTTAAAGGTAAAGCAATCACTGTGTTATAATGTAGTTTGACAGTTGCCCTAGTAATTTGTGATCTAATATTACTTAAGAAGAAGCTAATCACATTAACTAAAATGATCTTTCCTTTCATTACTACAGGAATAAATATAATATGTATAGATGAAGATTCATATATTCATAGGGTCATACTAGGCTAACCAAAACCGGGGTCTTTACCAAACCAAGCCTAGCCATGCAACCCAACACAGTTTTGTCCCAGAGCTCCTTGGATGCCTATATGGTGGGGTATGTTAGTAATGAAGGTAGCTAAAGGTTATATATGGGGAGTATGTTAGTTGGGAATTAATTTACTGTCAACCTCTGTCCATCAGAGACGTGGGGTAATTTGGAATTTTCCACTCAATGATCAAGTTTTTTTTTTTTTGAACAGGGTTAAGGATGAACTCTGCTTCATGCAGATGGGGAAATTTTTCTACAGTGCAGGGATCCTTTGAGACGCATATCGGTCCCTCCATCAGGTTCTATTTATATTGCAGACAAAGTTCATGTTCTTGGATCTAGTGTTTCTGGTGCTGTTAATCTTGTGGATGTGTAAGATATCCATCAGAGCTGGATCGGAGGGTGCTTTATATGCTAGGCATAGATCGGCTCTCAGTAATCTGTAGGAGACTGAGTACAGAGATAGGATCTTAAAGTGATCTGTGTAGAATAAGGTATTCATACCCTGGATTCTCCTGGAGAGGAATTTTTGAGGGCATTCCAGCTGTTGCAAGCACCTGGTTATGTTCATGCCAAAGTGAGTATTGTACTCAATTATGGGTCTGATAATGACTGAGTAGAGTGGCACTACTACTTCCTTGGACCTGGATGCCATACTCTCGCGTATGAGTTGGACGACAGACTGATTTTCTTACTATCTTGGCTACATAGTGGTCAAATGCCTGATTACTGTCTACGTACTTTTCCAGATACCTAACTATTGGGTCAACTCCTTGGGGTGTTTTAGTGATGAAGTAATTAGCTTGGATGGACCCTTTTCCAATGGGCACTATCTTTGTATTGAGTTTTAATCTGTGGCTTTGACAACACTTATTTGTTTTTGTTTGATCCTCTTGTAGAATGTTGATGAAATGGGGGAAATCTATGACAGCTTCCAATTTATAATTATCTGCGAAACTGGTGAGCCAGAGGCCATTGGCATTAGCCTCGACTTCTGAGAAGTAGATGCCAAATAGGAATGGGCCCAACACAGAGTCCTGGGGTACTCTGTTGGTGACTGGTCTCTTGGTGGAGGTGGTCTCACCGATCCTGACTTCTTGGGTCCTGTGAGCCAGCTGTCAATCCAGCAAGGTATGCAGAGATTTATGCCTAGTTCTTAGAATTTGTCAACAATACCTGACTGGGGTATTGTATTGAATGCCTTGGTCAGGTCAAGGCAGATGGTATGCACCATTATTCCATCATCTATAGCCATAACTATCTCAAAGAAGTCTACCAAGTTAAGTAGGTAAGGCCTTCCCTTAAAGCCAAACTGGGATGGGTCCAGTGTCTGTAGGTTGCCAATGTCCTTGTTGATCACTTGCATGTTAATTCAGTCCATTGCTTTGCATATTAGACTTGCCAGACTGATGGGTCTGTAGTCCCTGGAGTCAGTTGATGGTCTACCCTTTTGCAGAGGGGTGACTGCTTCAGATCTCCATTCACCTGGAATGTAACCTGTTTTGAGGCAGTAGTGGTTGTGGTCCTGTTTTTTAGGCTATTTAGGAGGCAACCGGAGATATTGTCAGGGACCACTGAAGCAGTGTTCTCGGCCTTAGCAAGCACCTCCAGGACCAACTCCCTGTTGATAGTTGGGGGGGGGGGTTACGCTAGAATGGATTTCACAGGGGTAGTTGGTAGTAGGGAGGTGAAGTTCGAGGTAAATTTATCAATAACTGGCTCAAGGACAGAACCCACATGGTTAGAAATGCTGGGGCCATGTCATACTCCAAACCAGTTACAAGTGGCGTCCCACAAGACTCAGTCCTGGGACCTCTCTTGTTCGGTATATATTTCTCGGAGGTACAGGCCAACACAGAAGGACTGTGGCTGACCAAGTTCGCAGATGACTGCAAACTGGGTGCCATAATCAACTCTCCAGCCGACACAAGCATCCTCCAAAAGGGCCTCATAGAAACAGACAACTGGTGCCAAAGCCATGGCCTCAAGCTAAACGCCAAAAAGTGTATTGTCATCCCCTTTGGCAAAAACAAAGTGCCCACAAATTACCACATAGGTGGTAATCCATTAAGTACGGAAGAAGTAATTAGGGACCTGGGGACCCAAGTTGATAGCAATCTCTCATTTGACAACCACATGGCCAAAGTGGTTAGAAAAGCATTTTATATAGCCCACCTAATCATGAAGAGATTCACATCTAGATCAGGGGAGGTCATCGTGCCTCTTTACTCATCCCTCATCAGGCCCATAATTGAGTACAATGCCCCTTTTGGGATGTACCTTACCAGACACCTGCAGCAACTGGAAAGACCCCAAAAGTACCTCACCAAGAGGGTCAAAGGGCTCAAACAGATGCCATATGCTGCCTGGTTAAAGAAACTCCAGCTCTACTTAGTGGCATACTGCCTGCTCAGAGGCGATCTGTGCCTGACGTATAAAGCTATGTCCAACCCAGAATTAATGGACATGCTGCACCTCAGAAAATCCAAATATCATCGAGCTACGTGCTCGAGAGACTTGAACCTCAGCACTGAAATAAATAGAACATGCTGGAGGGACAGATTCATAACCCAGAGGCTCCCTTCACTCTGGAATAAAATCCCAGTCCAGGTTAGGCAGAGTCCCTCATTGACTCTCTTCAAGAGGAATCTTGATGAGTGGATGGGAGATCGTAGGTTCACCCCGGGTATCACTTCTGTGTCACTGTTAGACAGAGGCACAGCATACCAACCTCAAAAAAGGGCACAGCAAAATTAATTTAAAATGGGTGGCGAAAGCCAAACACACTCTGGCTAGGCTTATAAATGCCCTAGGGCAGATAGCCTAGTATGAACCTATGAACCAGTAGATTTGGTATGTCACCCTTGTCAGTGTATTTTGTACCATTTACAACCACACTGCTACTACCTTTAAGATTCCTGACACAGCCAAAGAAGGCCTTAGGATTGTTCTTAGCCTGGGAGGCTACCCTGACCTCATTATTGACCTTGCTGGACCTTATTAGACAACTTAGTCTCTTGTTTATTTGAATCAGAGAGCTCTTATCTCTATGAGAGTTGCTGTTACTGATTTTGGTCATGACTTTTTTCCTTTTCTTATACATCTTAAGGTAAGGATTCCACCAGTGTGTTTTGTTTTTGGTGTTAGAGCTGGGTTTATTTCTGGTAGATAAAGCAGCCGCAGTGCAGCCTTTTACATGTTTGCACAGGGTTTCAGTGAATACTTCTGCATAGATAGCTGTGTTACTCAGACTTGGGGAAGCCATGAATTTTGACAAACTGTCACTTAATAGGATACAGTTTGCTTTGGTTTAGTTCCTAACTTTTGAGTTTAGTTGGGTTTTCTGGATTAAATTTTATTTTGACAGAGAGAGCTTTGTGGTCTGACTTCACCAATGAGAATGTAAGATTGAGGGGGGGGGGGTGCAATGCTCTCCCCCTTGTTGGTGAGTACCAGGTCCAGTTTGTTTGATCCTCTGGTTGGAGAGTGCACTATCTGGTCCAAGCTGTTGGTGTTGATAAAGACCAATAAATGCTGTAACTGTGAGTTACAGGCAGTGTACATTTCCTTGTCTAGAGGGGTAAAGTCTCTAATGAACTGGGTATTTGGTTGTATGGTGAGCACCTCTAAGTAGGTCTAGGTAAGAGTTGTGAGTTTCATGGGTCATAGAGATTGACCAGTAGCTGGCCAGTACATAGCAGGGAACCTTGTCTATGGAAACATGAACATGGGCTAACTCCAAGGCATCATCCTGTTTAACAGACTTACAGTTGTATTTGCTGCTAACATAGATTGAGACACTTCTACCTTTATCCCCTCATCTATGTCGCTGTTGATCTATATGTGTGGAAGGCACTGTAGCCTGCCACTGCTGGACCACTTTCTGTGGCTTTAAATCAAGTCTTGGTAACAAAACAGATGCCTACATTCTCCAGAGTGAGGAAACCTTGTAGGTTGTGGAGTTTTGTTTAGGCTTCTAGGATTGAGCATTAAAACCTTAAGATTGCGGATTGCTTTAAGGTGTTTTTTTTTTCTATGTTGGTAGTTTTATCATTTCATTTTGACATTGCCTAAAAAAGTCTGTAAGGGGATGGATAAAGTTTTAGTAAATATTTAAATGCCTGGGGGGGGGGGGGCAACAGGCACAGACCATCCTTGGCAAAGCAAAGTGGTCTGTTAACCATGTCCTCTAATGCTGATAGATACTGGATTCCCCTGGAGTGTCACTAGGAACTAAGCCAATTATTAAAATCAATCATTTTCTGTTCATACCCTGGTATCATCCTTGATGAAGGTAGAATGCTGCTCAATGCAAGGCATGTACCTGTCGTTGACACACATTCAGAGAGATCTATAATGTCCGTTTTCATACAGTTTAGTAAGATATGCCACAGGTCATTTACACCCACAAGAACTATGATATAATTATTTATTTTACATTTGTTTACTGGGAGTGTCCGACTGGACGTAGGTCCATTTTCAGCGGAGGCCCTGGGAGAAAAGCTCCACAGTTAAAATAAACAGACAGTAGTTACATTGGATTTACATAGTGATTAACATAGCAATTAATTACAAACATAGTTACAGATGAAGAACCTAGTACATCAGTAGACAACTAGAATCTTTATCTGTGAAGTATATAACAGACATTAACAATTGTTACAATAAGAAGTTCCTGCTGTATAACAAGTACTAGGCTTATGAGCATCTGAGCTTGCTATAATCCAGGTAGCTAGTGGGGTGGAAAGAAAGGTAGTGGTTGGATGGGGTGGGTGATATTAGAGTGGGAGTTGCAAGGGCATAGCCAGCATGTTTTTAGGTGTGCTTTTAGTAAAGTTTTGAAGTGGGTGCATGATGGTATGGAGGTAATTGTGGGTGGGAGGGAGTTCCATAATTGGGCTATGGCGCAAGAGAATAGTGCTTCACCAGCAGAGTTATTGGCTTTAGTGATCTGCAAGTGATTTTTGTTGCTGGATCTTAATGGTATGGTGGTACGATAGGGTTGGAGTATCATACTGGTACCTGTGCAGTGATGCGAGTGTGAGTGTGATACTGTGGATCCTAGGTCAAGATAGGAAACTTATCTTCTCCCATACCTCTCAACCTGGAATCATAAAAATCTAGACAAAAGCCCATAAAAAATAGGTACAACAGGCCAAAAATCTGTACGCTGATTAACATAAAATTTGCATGCATAATTATGCAACCCCATCCACTCCAATGGAATTGTGGGATACCAACTTTTAAACACAAACTGAATAGAGAAAATAAACAGAATAGTGTTTTATTTTTATTAATATTTGAACTTGTATGAAACTTTGAACTTGTGTAAGACTAAAATACAGTTTGTTTTGAATTAATGGCAGTAAGAAGACTGTATAATAAGATAACTTACATCACTGAGTGAGTCAGAAATGTACTAAGCTGAAGATGATGTGGTGATGACATGGTAATGGAACTCAGCCTGGCACCTAACTGCTAATTTCTACATGAGAAAATGATATATAGATTTAGACGAGTGCTCCATGATATCATTGATGGGTATGGTTTCCAAATTTCTCATCATACTGGCAATAATAATAAAGATACTTCTTAAGTTATTTTCTTTATTGCTGTCTGTTTTATACATAGAAAGCTGCACAAGAACAGGAACTCCCAAAGTACTCAGAGATCAGTGGTGCAGTTTAATTAAATTTCCATGATATGTTTCAATTTAATAAACAACCCTGGTTGTGCACAATCCTCTTTGCCACAGCAAATCCTTTACATAAGTTTTAACATTTCCTGGAAGTCACAATAAGTGCTGAAGGGTCAATGGCTCCTTTTATATTGTGACTGTTTTCTTCTAAGTCTAAATCAGAGATTAGACTAGACCATCTATTCTTCATGGCTTCGGAGTGGGACACAGTACCACAGTACACCCTTTGTTTGCTCTGGATAGACATCTGCACAGAAGACAGAACCCTTTGGATTATTAGCAGGAATATCAGTTAATTAGATAGCTGTGGCTGCTAGGCTAAGGTTGGTAGGTCTTCTAGATGAGATTCTGTCTGGCATGTTTTCATACAGGAAAATAAAAAGAACTAAAGCTTGATTTATGGATTTCAATTGTCAAGTTAAGTTCTAAACTGACACATCTGAACAAGATTCTATACTTCTCAATCTCTTTATAAGATTGCTTTCATAGCAATAAATATGTCCAGAGATGGAAGAGTGCTTGAGCATGAAAATAGTTCCCATAAATCTGAATACAGTGATGTGCTTTTTTAATTCTATCAGTGCTGATTTAAATAAACTATGCATGTGCACAAGAACATTTAAAATATCAGTGAACTCTTTTTCCACATATTTTCTATACTTCTGAATGACTAGTTTTAATAGTAAAATATTTTTTGGCATCAAAAACTTTTGTTTCACTTGAAAAACGGATATATTCTTGTACTTTCCATTTAATGAAAAAAGTAACTAAACAGGATACACCACGAGAACACGAGCTGTAGATAAACCTTCTTTATTCCAAGCAGTAGATACACAAAGATAAGCGCTTTCGCGTGCTTCATGCACGCTTCTTCAGATCTATAAAACAGTGTCAATCCCTTCTCTTCTTATAGCAAACAGTACTTTCAATCAAGCAGTAACAATTGAATAATTAGCTAATCCATTTAATGAACACAAGCTGCTTTCATGATGTCATCATAATGACTCTTATAGCAATAATTTTATGTTGGAATGATTAAATTAAAGTGAGAGCTTGTATAACGGTTTAGCAGGCATCATACCGCTGTGTCTCAGAGTAAGAAATCTGGACAAAGCCACAAATAACTGGGGACAATGGAAAAAACAAAGGCATAAAATAGTGACACTTCTTAAATATTCCTCTTACAAACTTAGAATGTTGACAGAACAACAGATTTTCAATAGCATGAATTTTCTGAAGGACTGAAGTCTGAAAATCATATTACGTCTGCTGCCAAAGCCTGCCATCATTATTTTCTGACTTCGGTCCTCACTTGTCAAAGATCCGCCAGTGATTTGCCAGAAAACAAAACTACAATTTTTATGAGAAATGGTCCATGCCATGAACCAAAAATAGGAGTCATAAATCTGGACATTCTGCAAAAATCTGGACAGAGGACACTGAGCTATGCTAGTATGAATAATGAATCTAGTAGTTGCCTTTTTTTTTTTTTTTTTTTTTTTTAAAATAAGTCTTTTACCTGGAAGAGCCAGAGGAAGTCGAGCTGTGGCTGGAGATAAATTTTCCCATCCTCCACCTGTGCTGTGTGTGACCTGGCTGTCCTGAACCTCCTGGGTCTGGGACTGGCTAGGATTCTGTTGGGAGACTACTGCTTGCTTCAGATTTCAGCAAGCTTCTTTAAGTTAAATATGAATTTATTAAAACAGCTCGCTGGTCGCTGCTGTGCTGTCTGCCATCCCTATTAGTATAAATCCAAATCCAAACTGTTCAACCACTTATGAGTACGAACTATAAACGTACGTAGAGGTAGAGAGAGAGAGTGTGTACAGGGGCAGTCTGAGCCCGCCTCTTAGCCGAATGCCAAGTTCCAACAGGCTGGCAGTCTGCCTCACGAAGCAGATGCCATAGTACATGCCATGCATGTGATGACATCAGCAACAACTTAGAAAAAAATTAAAAAAAATGAGAAATTCGGGAATTGAAGGAGCCACTCAGGAATTCATGGCACCCCATTATTTGCCCTCAAAAGAAAGAGTGGTTAGCTTAGTAGGTGAAAGACTGACCAACGCATACAGGAACAGCAAGTCTTTGAAGAGGCTACTTTATTATGAGAAAGTGAAGAATAAAGAGTTCAATCAGTGAGGAGAGGAACTTCTGGCTGTAGAAGCTGCAACCACTGCACTTATATGGCTAATAGCAGTAGTTTCATATATCCCACCACCCAGAAAGTCTTTGAGTTCAAGCATTATGCAGACTGTAAAACTGCAGATCTGGTTTATTTAGCTCGCTGTACAAAGTGTCTGGCCTTTTATGTAGGGAAAACCAATATAGGACATTAAGGGAATGTGTTACAGAGCATGTCTATGCTATTAATAAAGAGGATGAAAGTAACGCATTAGCTAGACATGTTTTGAGCAATGGTTTGTCAGATAGATTTGTCTCCCTAGTATTAGAGTTAGTTAACAAAAGCGCTAGGCTTGGTAATTTCAAAAATTTCACTGAGAAGTTAGAGATGAAATGGATTATTAGGCTACAAGCTGATAAGGCTTTTGGCTTAAATGACAGAGCATCTTTGAAACCTTTTTTAGTAGATAGACCTCTTCCACAAATTAGGCATCAAGTCCTAGGTTAGTGAATGTTACATAGTACCTATGGCATAGGAATGTACTGTATTATATGTTTGAATGTAGAGATATATTGATATATTTTTTTATATTGATTTATATAGTCCAACTATTAATCACAATTTTCATTGTATGTGAAGTATATACCTGTGTTTTTAGTTTTATGATTCTTGTGAGTGACACAGGATTGCGCTACTATTTTATTTTGCTGCCACCTAGTGTCTCTAGATTTATTAGATTCCAGCAAAGGCAATAACACAGTGTTTTTTAATGTATGCATTTTTATAGTCTTTGTAGTAGTGTCTAATTTGTTTTGTATGAAAGGTTTAGAGAGATTTGTTTTATTTGTGTGTAGACTTTTATTGTTTTTGTTTTAAAATATAGAATATTGAGTGCTTACTACTAAAATGCAGTTCTTGTTTGACTGATACGATTGTTTAGTTTAATAATGATGCACCATTTGAGTGTATTTAAATGAATGTGAATATTTCAACTAGTATGTTTGATGAAGCATCCTAGATAGACGTGAAAACGCTTAAATTGTTTTTTCATTAAAGTTTTAAGTTTACTCAGCCGAGACCGTATTTGTTACCTCATTGCTAGGAGGCAAAATCAGGCATGTTTAAAGAATTCTGGAGAGTTTATTGATTAGGGCAATCTCCAACCCTGCCCTATTGGAAATGGTAAAACTGACAAACCGCAAGTGAAGAAAACAAGCTGAAGTTGCAGGACAAAAGTAAATCCAAGTAGCGTAAGTAGTTTAAAAATCCAAATGCGTTTATTTTGGCACAATCACGTTAAACACACTAAGCGTTTTTCGTCCCAGCAGTGCCGGAACTTCATCAGACAAACAACTTCCTTTCCCACTGTTACCTTTATACAGGTTAACAGTTGTTAACAATTAATCATTTTAATCATTTTAAAAAACGCCCATAACACATTAAATTCTTCACGTAGACAGTATGTTAAAAGTAATAAACAATAAAAACATGATGTACTAACAAGTAGATAGGTCCTATATGTCTTCTTTGTATAGTACTAGATTACATATAGCAAGTAAAAAATTGCGGTAATGTATAGTATATTTTATTTTACACCCGTAGCTAAACACAGAGCCCGCTTTATGTAATAAGTATATTTTTATACTTCTGTATTTAACATTTATCTAGTAACACGTGTTTTAAACTAAATTATAGGATGTATTAAAAGGTAATGTTGGGAATGTGTGGTACCTTGTTGTTAAAGTATGTGTGGTACCACTCTAGTTAAAAATAAACAAAAATAAACAAAAATAAACAAACATAGTTAGTTTAAGTTTCCCCTGCCTAATTATTTTATAATCGGTTAGTAACCATAATATATTTAATGTATTAAATATCATCAACCCATCTAATTCCATTAAAACTAAATATATAATAATATAATATCTGTAAATATGTAAATATACCAATATAAAAATATATATATAGGTATTCTAATCCATGAAACTAAAAAATAAAAAATAAATTGTTTATTTAAAAAATATTTTATTTTATTTTATTAAATTATTAACAACCTGTTTTATGGGAATTTTTGTTTAATGTCACAAGTAATAATTATTGGTTGTGTAAGTACTCAGTAAACTCAATATTTTATAACCAAATTCCATGCTAGGTGTGTATAATCCTCATCTAAATAAACTTTTGATTTTAAGAATACATGCTATAGAAAAAAATTCATTCAGGCCTGGGTAACTACAGGCCATTAATCTTATTTGCCATTTGAGTTCACTTCTCTCGAGCTCAAGTTTCAATAAATTTTCATTAACCAACCCATATTTATTGTAGTTTTGCACAATTTGGTTTATTACCATGAATTTAAATGTATGCCCTGGGTTCTTTGTACAATGCCTAGCCAGGGCATTGTCATCCTTGTTTTTCGCTATGGCATAATAATGCTCATATATCCTATCACGTAATCGTCTATCTGTTTTGCCCACATAGAATGAGGGGCACTTTGTGCATTGGGCTAGATAGACTACTGCCCTAGAATTACAGTTACATGATACATTAACATGGAAAGTTTCATTTCTGATATTAAAATTTTCAGATGTATCTATGTATAGGCAGTATTTACAACTTCCACATTTCGTGGTGCCTCTTTTAGTTTTCTTTATTTTGGGGTTTGTTTCTAATAGCTTTTTTAAATTATAACCCCTCCTGTATGAAATCGTTGGGCCAAAATTGAAAATATGTGATAGGTCTTTATCTAAGGATAAGAAGCGCCAATATTTTTTCACTATTTTACCTATGTTTAATGCCTCTATGCAATAGGTAAATGTAAATGCAATAGTGAAGTCCTGTTTGTTTTCTACTAATTCAATGGGTTCGTGTTCAACAATATCTGTAACCATGACAGCTGCTTGTTTTAAATTGTTGTCATGTCTTAATAAGGTGTTTGGTCTAATTTCAGAGTTTAAAATTGGTTTATATATTCCCTTATTTCTTTTCTCAATTACTTCCTCCCAACATTACCTTTTAATACATCCTATAATTTAGTTTAAAACACGTGTTACTAGATAAATGTTAAATACAGAAGTATAAAAATATACTTATTACATAAAGCGGGCTCTGTGTTTAGCTACGGGTGTAAAATAAAATATACTATACATTACCGCAATTTTTTACTTGCTATATGTAATCTAGTACTATACAAAGAAGACATATAGGACCTATCTACTTGTTAGTACATCATGTTTTTATTGTTTATTACTTTTAACATACTGTCTACGTGAAGAATTTAATGTGTTATGGGCGTTTTTTAAAATGATTAAAATGATTAATTGTTAACAACTGTTAACCTGTATAAAGGTAACAGTGGGAAAGGAAGTTGTTTGTCTGATGAAGTTCCGGCACTGCTGGGACGAAAAACGCTTAGTGTGTTTAACGTGATTGTGCCAAAATAAACGCATTTGGATTTTTAAACTACTTACGCTACTTGGATTTACTTTTGTCCTGCAACTTCAGCTTGTTTTCTTCACTTGCGGTTTGTCAGTTTTAGCTTTTCTCAGTTGTTTCAGTCTCGGTTACTTGTTGTTTATCAGCCGACTACCGCAACGTGATGGAAGACGAGGGGGACCAGTTACAGTCGCAGGGAAGCCTTACTCAATTGTTGAACTTGATCAACGATCGTCTTGACCGCTTATCGGAGAAGGTAGATGGTGTTACCAACTCCAGCGGACCATTGAGGGCCTCTACATCGCCTACAAATACATCTAGCGGTAACCAACAACTTCCTCAAAGGAATGGATTTACACAAGCTGAACAGCAGCAGTCAGCTGAACTTAGAGATACTAGAGAACAGCGTTCATTAAACGCGGACACTAACTTCAATATTAAATCTTGGCTAAACATGGAACTGAACCTGGATAATCAAACTGCAGGTACTGAGCATTTATACTACAATGAAAATAGTGAATGCTTAACTGACAAACTAAAAGTGTTTGACAATAAACTGTTTAAAGCTAAAAAGTTACAACTAGAACTGAACTATTTAAATAGATGTGTGCAGGAGAAAATTGTACCGAAAGGCCTAAGACACTACTCGTATCCCACTGGGCTTGAGTTTGGATCTGATTTTTTCAATGAATTAACCAACTTGTACAACAATCATGGCCTAGAAACATTGCAGTGCATGATTAAGTACTATAAACTTTCCCTTGAAGACCTAAATAATGAAATTACAATTCTGGAACATGAAATCAAAATTGATTCAGATTTCAATAGGTACAAATATGAATTTGATAGAACTTTAAACAGTATATCCCAGCAAATGGTCAAATTGAAGGGTAACAAACTTAAAAAGCTCCAAAGGGACCTTAAAGCCTATAGAGATGGAGAGGCATTCCCAAAACCGCCTAATACTAACAACCCCCCATTCAAAGCTAACGGGTTCATTCACCAAACATCTTCAAAAGGCAAAGGCAGGCGCTTAACATCTAGAAATGCGCCTAATGTTTATGCAACAACCTCTGGCAACATGAACACAGAAGATGAAACCTTTGAAGATGAAATTAATGAACCCGAAACAAGTCAACCTTACCAGCAGGTTAATAATAGCAGGCAAAACCAAGGTGTACAAAAAAACTACAAGGGGGGGAGGGGGAACAATTGGTCGACGAATCCCCCTCAAGGACAGAAACGGAGATACAATACCAGGAGCAACAACCAGTATCAGGGTTAAAATTGTATGAAATTTTATCAAACATCAAAAAAGACTTTAAAATCTACAATTACACTGAGTGTCAAATTGACCCTAGCCTCGTGGAACTATTTGCAAAAGGAATGACCTTTGTACCTACAAAAAGATGTGACATTTCTGAACTAATCATTGATTTCAAAATGTTTATACGTAAACTTAATTTAAACATTCTTTTTGGTAACAACAGTTATAATACAAACGAACTAAGGATAACTAGTACTTATAATCCACCCCAAAACGACGTATTGAACATGTTTGAACATTTGTGTATTAGTGAATTTAGAGATCTTACTAAACATGTTAACAACAAGAACATTGAAACAAACATGTCAGAAGAAGAAACTAATTCACTAAACCTTATCAGACAGCTGCCTCTAAGATTAATGAAACCTGACAAGGGTGGAGGGATAGCGGTTCTCTATAATGGAGACTATTCTAACATTATGTGTTCAATATTAGAAAGTGATACCTATGAAGCAATGAGTAGAAATGAACTAAATCAGGCATATAATAAAATTAAGATGTTCTTTAGTGACCTGTACACAGATGGCATTATAGATATTAATCAATATACTTATATCACTATGATGGCACCCAGGATCCCAAAAATCTTCGGTATACCGAAGTTACATAAAAATGTATCAAACCCGCCTTTTAGAGCCTTGGTAGATGCAAGGCAGTCCATAACTTATCCATCTGCAAAGCTTGTGGACTGCATACGAAAAAAGTACGTGGAGTCAGAAACCCAGATTCTTAAGGATTCCTGGTCCTTTTTAGAATGTATTCAGAATACACCCTTCAACAAATCTGGGAATTTTCTAACCATTGACATCTGTGACCTGTATTCATGTATTCCACACACAACAGGCACTGAATGGGTAGTTGACTTCATTAGAACAAAAGGAGCCCATGACAATGAATGTTTACTTGTTGAGCAACTCCTAGATATAATTTTGGCAAACAACTTTGTTTGCTTTTAAGGATTGTTATTTAAACAAAAAATAGGGGTAGCCATGGGCTCCCCAGTGGGTTCTAGTTTTGCCAATCTGGTCCTAGCCCACTGGGAAAATAAACATCTTTTCAGTAGTGAATGGATGAATAAAATACTTTGTTACAAAAGGTTCTTGGATGATATATTTATTATCATCAATGGGGACGAACTGGTTGCAAATGAACTAGTCAACTATCTTAGTTCAACTACTTCATTTTTAAGGTTCACAAAAAACTATCAGCAAATTTCGATTAACTTCCTAGATGTGTACTTGACCAAAAATTCAGATAAATACACGGCTAAAATTTATAGGAAGGAAACACATTGTAACAGTTATTTGCATTTTACAAGTATGCACCCCTACCATCAAAAGAAATCAGTTGTCAAAGGACAACTGGTCAGGGTTTCAAGAATGGTGACATTAAATGAGGATTTTGATGAAGAATGTACCTTATTGTACGACATGTTCACAAATAGGGGGTATCCGGTTTCATTCTTGCAAGTTATATTCCAGGAAGTAATTGAGAAAAGAAATAAGGGAATATATAAACCAATTTTAAACTCTGAAATTAGACCAAACACCTTATTAAGACATGACAACAATTTAAAACAAGCAGGTGTCATGGTTACAGATATTGTTGAACACGAACCCATTGAATTAGTAGAAAACAAACAGGACTTCACTATTGCATTTACATTTACCTATTGCATAGAGGCATTAAACATAGGTAAAATAGTGAAAAAATATTGGCGCTTCTTATCCTTGGATAAAGACCTATCACATATTTTCAATTTTGGCCCAACGATTTCATACAGGAGGGGTTATAATTTAAAAAAGCTATTAGAAACAAACCCCAAAATAAAGAAAACTAAAAGAGGCACCACGAAATGTGGAAGTTGTAAATACTGCCTATACATAGATACATCTGAAAATTTTAATATCAGAAATGAAACTTTCCATGTTAATGTATCATGTAACTGTAATTCTAGGGCAGTAGTCTATCTAGCCCAATGCACAAAGTGCCCCTCATTCTATGTGGGCAAAACAGATAGACGATTACGTGATAGGATATATGAGCATTATTATGCCATAGCGAAAAACAAGGATGACAATGCCCTGGCTAGGCATTGTACAAAGAACCCAGGGCATACATTTAAATTCATGGTAATAAACCAAATTGTGCAAAACTACAATAAATATGGGTTGGTTAATGAAAATTTATTGAAACTTGAGCTCGAGAGAAGTGAACTCAAATGGCAAATAAGATTAATGGCCTGTAGTTACCCAGGCCTGAATGAATTTTTTTCTATAGCATGTATTCTTAAAATCAAAAGTTTATTTAGATGAGGATTATACACACCTAGCATGGAATTTGGTTATAAAATATTGAGTTTACTGAGTACTTACACAACCAATAATTATTACTTGTGACATTAAACAAAAATTCCCACAAAACAGGTTGTTAATAATTTAATAAAATAAAATAAAATATTTTTTAAATAAACAATTTATTTTTTATTTTTTAGTTTCATGGATTAGAATACCTATATATATATATTTATATTTGTATATTTACATATTTACAGATATTATATTATTATATATTTAGTTTTAATGGAATTAGATGGGTTGATGATATTTAATACATTAAATATATTATGGTTACTAACCGATTATAAAATAATTAGGCAGGGGAAACTTAAACTAACTATGTTTGTTTATTTTTGTTTATTTTTGTTTATTTTTAACTAGAGTGGTACCACACATACTTTAACAACAAGGTACCACACATTCCCAACATTACCTTTTAATACATCCTATAATTTAGTTTAAAACACGTGTTACTAGATAAATGTTAAATACAGAAGTATAAAAATATACTTATTACATAAAGCGGGCTCTGTGTTTAGCTACGGGTGTAAAATAAAATATACTATACATTACCGCAATTTTTTACTTGCTATATGTAATCTAGTACTATACAAAGAAGACATATAGGACCTATCTACTTGTTAGTACATCATGTTTTTATTGTTTATTACTTTTAACATACTGTCTACGTGAAGAATTTAATGTGTTATGGGCGTTTTTTAAAATGATTAAAATGATTAATTGTTAACAACTGTTAACCTGTATAAAGGTAACAGTGGGAAAGGAAGTTGTTTGTCTGATGAAGTTCCGGCACTGCTGGGACGAAAAACGCTTAGTGTGTTTAACGTGATTGTGCCAAAATAAACGCATTTGGATTTTTAAACTACTTACGCTACTTGGATTTACTTTTGTCCTGCAACTTCAGCTTGGTTTCTTCACTTGCGGTTTGTCAGTTTTAGCTTTTCTCAGTTGTTTCAGTCTCGGTTACCTATTGGAAATGGTGCACATATGCAAGTCAAACGGCTCAAGAGTCATTCACTCTAGGGATCTCAACCTAGCTTGTGACATTAACAGATCATGCTGGACAGACAGATGTCTCCCAGAAACTGACGTTTCTCTGGAATAAACTCCCTTATTCACATAAAACAGAGCTCCTCAATGACCCTATTCAAATTCAACCTAGATAACTGGATGGGAGACCGCATTTTTTCCCTGGGGTGACACCCATGTCCCTCATGGACAGGGGTAGCCAGTGTTGATCACAGACTGGGCTCTGTTCATAAATTTGTTCTGTGAACTACCCAAAAAAAGAACAAATGGGGATTAGGCTTGTAAAGGCTCTATTGCCGCTAGCCTAGTAACCTTTTAGGAATCTACGATTGACTGCTCCTTGTTTAACAGGTAAGTGAGCTGTCCAATTGACCATTTTCAGACAACAGCAGAAAATACAACACTTTACAAAAGTAAAATATGACATTAAATTCATGCACATACATCATACAGCTGAGATGTATGTTTGTGCACAAGTTGCTACAGACTTGTGTGTTTTTGCCTTTCACTCATCGAGTACCAGGATAGGCTTTTGCTGTTCTGTCTAAAAGCGTGTTTCAGGTAGAATTTTTCCACAGATGTACATTTCACTGGAGCTAGACTGACTTCTAATTCTGTAATTGTTTTGCTGTATTTAATTACTCATTCATTCTTTTACACTCACTTTATGCTGTTCATGATCATTATGAGGGCAGGCAGAGATGTCTTGACAAGCTACGAGAGTGAGCCATAAAAACAGTTTAGTTGGCCCCAGAATATCTGTGAGACTAATCTTATGACCATTCATGCCTTGAGAGTACCCTCCCACAAGCAGCACCTCCATTCTTTAGGAGGCCAGACTAGTACAACTGAAAGTAAATGTGTGGATACCCATCCAGTCATTAGTCTATGTTAAAAGTAAGACAGTGACTCGCACTGATTAACATGTAGGGGAAGTTTATTCCAAAGCATCGGGAGAGCTGACTTATAAGACTGCCTCCCCACTGTGCTGTATTTACCTTTTGGTGAAGATTTGGGTCCCTGGTTCAAATACTGGTGACAATATTGGACTTGTGGAGAAACAGGATTTCCAGGACAACTAGGTCTCTAATGGTGCAGTAAGCAAGACAGATCTCTCCTGAAAAGTCTGTAAAACACTGAATAAAGGGAAACAGTTTCCTGCCTCTCTTGGTGCCTCAAGGACTTTAGGCCTGTGATTTTATTGGTTAGGAAACTTTGGGGGTCATTTTAATTGTTTTATGTGTTTAGTGAGATACATCCCAAGGGGAGTGTTGCACTTTATAACTGCCCTTATCAATGCTGACTATAAGGGAATGATTACCTCTTTAGACTGTGACAATATTTGCTTGGCAATTAGGTGGGCTAAATAAAAGGATTCCCTGGCAACTGCTGTCACATGACAGATGAAAGAAAGGGAGCTATCCACCCAAGTTGCTAGGTCCCTTACAAAATGTTCATGTTGTAGTGGTGTATGGGCTATACAGTATGATGAGGGGAAGGGTCATGTACCAAAAGTGACATTATACTTTTTAGCAATTAGTTTGAGCTCATTTTTAGTACACTAAGGGTTTACTTGGGAAGAGTTCATTCAGAGGAGTTTGAATATAGTAGGGTGACTTAATAACGACCTCTAGTTTGCTGTCACCTACAAATTTAAAAGTCAGAGATCTTGGCTCTCCACTTGGGGATCTGCGAAGTAAATACCAAACACAAGAGATCCCAGCACGGAGCCCTGAGAGACACTACTGGTCACTTTAATACTTACTGATGAGGCATATGCAAGTTTCACTGTGTGGGCTCTGTATTTCTGCCAGTTTGTTAGCCATTTTAACCACAAAGCAATTAGCGTTTGTCTGATGTAAGAATGGGAAATGGTGCTGAAGATGTTAGGTCAAGATACACTGCCATGGTCACCATCTACAACCTTTGTAACTCTTCTGAAGAGGTTTACCAGGTTAACTAGGCAGGATCTACCATTCACAAAGCAGTATGATACCACAGTTTTTGAGGTTAGATTTTGCAGATGTGCCTAAGGCTGATAGGACTTTAACTACTCAGGTCAGTTGTGAGGCCACCCTTATAAAGAGGCATCACAACTGCAGTGTGACAGCAGCTAAACATAAGCTAAAAAGGTCGAGGAGGTCTGCAAGGGCATATTTAGCACTGTTATGCAACCACAGTGGCATACCTCTCAATTGTACCGATTTTCGCAAAATGTCCAGATTTTTCGCCCGTTTTTCATAAAATTGTGGTTTTCTGGCAAATTAATGGCAAATCATTGAAGACTAAAGTTAGAAAATAGTGACAGACATTTGAGCTTCAGACTTCATACCTTTCAGAAAATTCATGCTAATGCAAAACCTGTTACTCTATCAACTTTCTAAGTTTGTAAGAACAATATTTAAAAATTGTCCCTAATTTTGGGCCTCTGTCCACTTTTATGTATGGCTTTATCCAGATTTCTTGCTCCAAGTGGTTGAGAGGTATAGCAACCAGGTATACGATACATAGTAGTAAATAAACATGCAATCAAAATGATTGTTATATATCAGAAATCTGACAAAACCAAGCATCTTGCATACTTTTTTCTTATCCAGTGTTACAGTGTTATAAAATGTTTTAGTAGCAGATGATGTTGATAAGCTGTGTTATGTACTTAAATAGGACTGTCCCTGACAGTACTGAATATTTGACTTTGACTTTTGGTGAAATTAAACCCTTGAAAAAAGGATTAAATGAGCCTCAGTCTACACTCACCCCGGTGTGCCCCCTACTTTCCCCCATCCTGGCTTTGCCACACCATTTAGATTACTGTTTTTCTTGTTTTCCCATACTTTGTTGCACAGAGCAGAGCTTCTTCCATTGTTTCGATATATCCTAACTGTCCACAATTACACCATAATAAATGAGGAGGAAATAATCAAATTAAGCCAGAGGCCTCACCCATCCCCCAAAGCCATTGGGTTCTAGATGTTCTTAGCTGAATTTTAGTTTTCAAACCTTTTGAGACAAATATGGCCTAAACAAGCATTGTGACTCCTTTCCTTTTGGCTCATCTCAGTTAGGATTTACTACAGCGGAACAACAGTCTGCAGAACGATTGGCAGTGGAGTTTTATGGTGCTGAGTTGCCAGCCCGGTGCCCAACCTTCCACAGAAGGCATACACACATGCGCACACTCACACCTAGGGCCAATTGAGCATGTCCAATCCATCTACAGCATAACTTTGGGATGTGGGAGGAAACTGGAGCACCCGGAGGAAACCCACGTGACCACAGGGAGGACATGCAGACTCTGCACAGAAGGCACCCCAGACAAGAACTGAACAGGAGAACCTCTTACTGTGAGGAGGGAATGCTAACCACTGCACCACCGCAGCTGCTCCTAAACAAGCATTGTGACTAAAGAAATTCATTCTTACTCTTCATTTTCTTCCTGCATGTGTGGAGTCTGCATGTCCTCCCCACAGTCGAGTGGCATTCGAAAGATGCGTGAATGGGCATGCCTTCGTTGAAGGTTGGGCATCGAGCTGGCACCGTAAAAATCTACTGCCAATCATTAGCAGACCGGAGTTCCACTGTGGCGACCCCTAACTGGGAAAAGCCGAAAGAAGAAGATTATTCTCTCACCACTCCCTAAATGTAACAACTGTGGAGAAAATATCATTAAGCTTTCAATCTAAAAGCTGCTGCTTGGGCCTTTATATTTTTCAACAGCCTTTTTTTCTTTACAATTGTGGCATGGACAAAAATCCTAACTAAAGAAATTCAGTCTTTTTTTTTTTTTTCAGGGAAGAAATAAGTTGTGCCCAAGGCTTAAATGTCAAAGCTGACAAAAAAAGTAGTTCACAGTAAGCTAAGATAAATGCTTGCACAGATAAATAAATCATATCTGAGAATAGTGTCTATATCCCTGTCAACATACAAAAAAAGAAAGAAAGGAAAGATAGTCACCTTTTTCTGTATCCATCTGATGTTTGATTGGGATGAAAGTCAATGAATAAATGGCCTTAGTCATATATTTCAAGCTGCTGCTGTCACACATCATACAGCTTTGCCTCTTCACTCCATCCCTAAAAGACTGCTACCATCTGTGTATCCATCGGACAACCAGAATATAGTAACATATTTTAACATATTGATCACAGATGTATATTCACAACACACCCCCTTACCCCTAACTCCCAGAGTTAGACACCTGAATATATACTTTTGATGTGTGATTATGAGAGAAAAGGATATTAATCATGAATTCCAGACAGTTGTTCCTAGACAGTACACTGCCCCTACACAACCCTTCACACCACCGTGATTGTGTTAAAAGTTAAAGAAATAATGACCATACTTGTCACAGCCCCCACAAAAGCCAGAGTGACCTGAGCATGCCTCTGAAGCTTAATTGTGAGGAAAGTTAAAAAAAATAATGAACCCCCCCCCCACACACACACAATAACCTCTGTACCATCATGCACCCACTTCAAAGCTTTACTTAAAGTGCACCTAAAAACATGCTGGCTATGCCCTTGTAACTCTCCCCTCTAACTTCTCCCACTCCATCTACCCTCCACCTCTCTTCCACCCCACAAACTACCTTTGATTACAGCAAGCTCTGATACTTCCATGCCTATCTACTTATTATACGGCAGTAACTTCTTATTGTAACAATTGTTAATATCTGCTATGACTTCGTGGATGGAACAGACTATGTTTGTAATATTTTAATTGCTAGGATTCTTCATCTGTAACTATGTTGTAATATTTTAATTTGTGGAGCTTTTCTACCCGGGACTCCGCTGAAAATGGACCTGTGTCCAGTCAGACTTTCCCGGTCAACAAATGTAAATAAATAAATTTCCACATCCCAAACAAGTTATGGTGACCTTCTGTGCACATCGCTTAGGTTTGATTGTGAGGAGAATTTAAGAAATGTTCTCACTGCTCCCAGCTCCCACCCACCCATAAACACAAGTTATTGCAACCTTCTGTGCACACTTCGGAGTACAGTCATTTGTAGAAAAGGTGAGTCCAGGGCAGAAGCACTCAATAAGCTTTTGTCAAATTCCACTTCTTTAACCTGACTTCTGGACGCTGTCAGAATCTAGATGTTCTGTGATGCATTTTATGTATTATTTTTGAAAGATAGTTATGCACTGAATTTAGGGGAAAGACATGCTTGTTAAGCACCATTCTGACATTGGAAAGGCTCTTAAGATTTTATTAAATACCTGTTAGTATTGTTAAGCTCTAGTCACACACTAGAGCATTCAGCAATAATCCATGGTCACTACAAGGGAGTAGTGGGAAGCTGGTAAATGCTTCTTGATTTAGACTGTTTTTCTAAAGTAAGACTGAAGTGTTTAACAGTTTGAATGCATTTTTAACAGCTTCCCACCACTGTTCTGTGGTGGCTGCTCTCTTTGTGGCCACAGTAAGTGTGTTACAGCACTACTGCACTTTTTTCTAACTTTTGAATATATGGCTATTGGATCACATACCATGCAGGTGCAACTTTACATTCATTTGTACATTTCTATGAAATTTCTGTGCAGTCATTCCAAATGTAACTCATAGTTACACAACAATATACATTTTGTGTCATGGATATGCTTCTGTCATGGTTGTAGACAGTAATCTAAAAGGGCAGTTTTTAAGTGCCCCTTAGCAGTTTCTGGCACCCTTGGAAATAGAGAAAACAAAATGAATTAGTATAAAAAAAGGCAGCTCAAAAGATATTCAAAGAGAAATAAAGAGAAAGCCTGGAGCATTTTTCCCCGGGCCTCCGCTGAAAACAGGATCTGTGGAACCTAGTCGGACTTTCCCAGTCAACAAATGTTAAATAAAAAAATAAATAAAAATACAGGCAAAGACACCCAGATATGGAAAATTTCACAATACAAAAAATAAGATCACAAAAGGGGAACGTAGAACAAAAGATTAGTAGACTGACAGATTACAGTACAGTGATCATGATCAAGTGTAAAGATGATATAAACTGTGCAGTTCATCAGATGAGGAACTGACAGCACCACTGCAAGTGGTCAAAACTTGCTCAGCTGATATAAGAATGTCATTTGCTCTTGATAAATGTGCAAAAGCAGCTTTTAAAGCAGGAAAGCTACAGCACCAAGAAAATATGAGTGCGGGACAGGAATGTGATATACAAGAACTTGAGCAAGAGGAAGTGTATAAATATTTGGGAATTGATGAAGATTAATAATAAAACATGAACAAACGTGAGTAAAACTTAGTAAGGAATATTTTAAAAGACTAAAATTAATACTAAAAACAGCCCTGACATCTAGGAACAAAGTCCAAGCTATAAACTAATTTGCTCTTCCTGTTTTAACTTACAGTTTTGGGGTGACTGGCCCCAAAGGGTATTGATCAGTTGGATAGGAAAATGGGAAAAATGCTTCATGGTTATGCAATGATTTATAAAAATCAGTGTATACCAAGATTATATATTCCCCATTCTGAACGAGGCATAGGCCTCCTCGAAACTGATTACATGTACAGATCTTCAATCGCAGGACTGCATACATATCTGATGACCTCACAAGATCCAAACATAGTGAAAGTTTAAAAACATACAGAGAACAAGTCTAAGATGACTTCCCTGCTTAGTTTAGCAGAAGCACATCGGTGTCAAGTAGGAATGGAAATCAAACCAGAAGTAGATAAAAATCAGGCAGCAACCGAATGTGCAGAAAACAAAAGAATTTACAAGTATAGAAAACTCCTGGAACAATCTCATGTCAATCAAGATCTAATGCCAGGAATGGTTATGAAGAGATGAATTTAAACCAAGAGATGAAAGGTTAATATTGGTGGCCCATGATAGTGTACTATGTACACACTGGTTTACAAAGTCCATTGAACATGTCAGAGAAACTGACAAATGCAGGTTTTGTAAAACAGAATTGGAAACAGGTGCACATCTTGTTGCTGGGTGTGATACACTAATGGCAGAAGGCATGTATACTGAAAGGCATAACAATGTGGCTAGACTGTTGCATTGGAGAATGTGTAAACCTTGTAATGCTGAAGCAGCTGAGAAGCACTGGAAACATGAGCCACAAAGCATTATAGACAATTATGAGGTTTATATCACATGGGATCATCAATTAACAACAGTTCAAAAAATAGATGTGAGAAAACCAGTAGTAGTCTATGAAAAGAAGACAAAAGTAGCATCGACCCAGTGATTATAGCGTCTAACATACAGAAACGCACAAAGTCATAAAATAACAGGATTTGCAGGCAGAAATGAGGGCTACTTGGAAGGAGGATACCCAGGCATTTCTAATATCAGTAGGAGCAATGGGTCTCATAAAAAAGAATTTACAGCCATATTTAGACATGTTACAGATACATGTACTGCACTAAAAGAACTAAAATGGCTTGAGCTACCACAGCTATTTAACTATCACCAGCTGGGCACACCCTAGAATAGTCTCAAACATCCTGAAAAAAACCCTCATTATCCAACCTACTTACTTGTCTATACTGCAAACCAGTACCTAAGATCCAGTGAAAAATCTCTCCTCTCCATCACCAAGGCTAACAATAATGCAGGGAAAGAGCTCTACTCCCACACCATTGCCAGAAATTGGAACACTCTTCTCCTATCCATGTTCATTTCCCCCTCCACATTCTTATTCAAAAACTCCCTCAAATTGCATCTTCTTAGTACCTGGTTATGGCCTTGTATCACATAACCCTACCCACACTATTAACTCCCCAAACTCCTCTCTGATCACATGCTGGATTCTCTGATCCCCTGTAGGCTTGGTCATCTGAAAGGGTACTTCTAACTGTAGAATCTTACTTGATATATTTTCTTCTCTTACCAATGTGTAATGAACATTGTCTTTTTACCTATGTTTTATATCTTCTTTAACCTGGATTGTTTTATTAATTTTTTGTTAAATTACTATGCTCAGCATACATGATGAAACCTGTTTTGTGTAGTATGCTGGATGTACTGTACTTGTATAACTTTATGCTGGAGCTTTTCTTCCTGGGCCTCCGCTGAAAATGGACCTGGTCCAGTTGGAATTTCCTGGTTAACAAATGTAAAATAAATAAATAAATGTAACTCCGTATTAATTGCAAAAGTCGTCAGTTCTAGGCACATTGTGGGTGCTGTTTAGAGCACTTTTGGCTAACATCAAATATAGAAACAATACTAATTTCATGAACTTTAATTAAACTTTGACTTATGAACGGGGTCCATTCCTGTCATGGTATTAGAAAGCAAAAAACCTTAGAGAAATTAAAAAACAGAGGATATAGCACAGTTGATGGCTAATAAATTTAGTTCAGTTTTCACCCCCAGTCACTTTTCAGGAAACACACACTACCATTTTTCTCCCAACTATGACTAAAGAATAGCTACATGCTCTACTCTCCAAAGTGAAAAACACTGCAGCAATAGGTCCTGACAATATCTCAGAATGCCTTCTAAACAGCTTACATCATAATCTGTTAGGCTCAATTGAATCTCTATTCAACCACAGCCTGCAAACAGGCTTTATCCCTAGGGAATGGAGAAATGCAACAGTCATCCCTCTACAAAAAAGGGGACCGTCAGCAGTCCCAGGGGGGTACTACATCCCCATAAGTCTGACTAGTGTTATATGCAAGACTGTGAAAAGAATTATCATGCACATGATAAAGACAATGAAAATCTTCTGACACTGGAACCATCCCAATTCGATTTCACCAAGGGCAGGTCATGCCTAATAAACCTCGTGGACTTCAAGGTCAATAGAGCCATGGACATGGGTAAAATGACCAAATACCTCACTCAAGTACTATAGAAAAACTCACAAATTTAGGCATAAATCTCCATGTCGCCCAAAGTATAGCCAAATGGCTCTTGTTAGGAAACATGAAGTTAAGGTGGAGGAATCCACCTTCACCAAGAGACCTGTTACTAGTGGCATCCTACAGGGCTCAGTACTGGGATCTCTCAATAACATGCATGAGTTAAGAAAGACAGGGCTCAGTACTGGGATCTCTCAATAACATGCATGAGTTAAAAAAGATTGCTGTTCAGCAAGTGTTTTTTTTTGATAAACCAGAGCACAAAAGCCTTTAGCACAATGGCTCAGGCAACAGAAAGTAGAAAGGTTTGTTGCAAAGCTTAGTGAGCCTATAACAGGGAAGATAACCAGAGATCCTGTAGTGGTATTAGAACTATTTAAGAAATTTTATAAAAATCTGTATAAAGCAGAGGAATGTGAAAATCAGAAAAAGTACAAATGGAAATGTTTATGGAAGAATTAAATATGCCAAGGTTAGAGGCAGATGAGGCTCAATTACTAACACTTAGGATAGGAGGAGATGAGATAAAAATAGTGCAGAGAAAGCCTTCAACAGAGTAAGCTGAGGTTTTGAATATGGCAATAGAAACTTTTGTATTCCCTGACAAAATAATAAGGTTAATTGGAGGATATATGAAGGATTTGAGGCAAACATTAAAGTGTATATGTGTCGGGGTGTCCTCTCCGATAAGTTCTGTTTGAACAGAGGAACCAGGCAGGGGTCTCCTCTTTCCCCTTTGTCATTTGAATTACATTTAGAATGTGTCTATATTAGAACATCGAAGTTTCACAACTTCGAATGTCCTAATATCAACCCCTATTCAGTGAACGCTGAAAATAGTGAAGCTGCAGAACACCAAATTTCTTCCTAGGGAAGGAATTCGGTTGGCCATTCCTGTGCCTTCACTATTTTCAGCACTGTGGTGGAAAGTTACGTGTCAGGATCAGGTAAGTGTGCGATTGTGTGGACGTGAGGGTTAGGGTGCGAGGTAGGGGAATTAGGGTTAGGGCGTGGGTCAGGTAAGTGTGTGATTGTGCGGACATGAGGGTTAGGGCAGGGTAGGAGGGTTAGGGCACGGGTGAGATGAGTGTGCGATAGTGACGGACCTTAGGGTTTGGGTTAAGGTAAGTGGATAGCTAGTGGCGTTATTTACAGTTTAGTGTAGGGTTAAGATGTAGGATTTTAGGTGTATGTGTATGGATTGCTGTTTGTTTGGTGTGCTTGTGTTGTGTGTGTGTGTGTCGGAACAGCAAATTTTTTCCCTGGGAAAAAATTTGCTGTTCTGCATGTTCGATATTGTCAGCGTTTGCTAAATAGGCGTCGATATTAGAACATTCGACATTTTAAAAAGTCGATGTTCTAATATAGACCCATTTAGAACCACTAGCAAAGAAAGTAAGGGATTCAGACATTTAAGGGTATAATTTGTATGGCAATCAAGAAAAGCTGGTTTTATTTGCAGATTAACATTACTTTGTATATGATAAAACCAGAAAAAAGACATTTCAGTGTTGTGGCACATTATATTTCAAGTTTTTTTGGGATATAGAATTAATGAAGATATAACAAAAGCAACAGCTGTAAACTATGTACCTACACACAAATTGATTCAGCAATATCCACACATTGATGGATATATAATAAAAATAAGTACCTAGGAGTGTGGACTAAAAAGGATTCTGTTATGGCAGTTAAGGATATGTGGGAAGAGAGTAAACAAAAGATAATACAAAAACTGGGAAGCTGTAAGGTCTGTTTTAAAGGATATGGATAAGAAGATACAAGCAGTTAAAACATTTTAGTTCCTTTAGTCTTATACATAGGTCAGGCATATTTTTTCAACTAGAAAAGAAGTTGTGGATAGCAATTAAAGATTTGAAGCATTTTATTTGGGAGGGTAGGAGGGCAAGAGTCAGGTGGGATAAGCTGACAAGGTTGTTTTGAATTATCTGATTTGAAGTGGTATTTCAGAGCTACATAGTTAAAACTTGTATACATAGCACAAGCAGAAAAGCTATTATTAAAGTGGAAAGGGATTTATAATGAAACAGGTGAAGCTCAAGAAATAAGGATAGACTGGGATTTTGGATACAGATCATTAAAGAGAATAACAATAACTATACTGAATGTTATATCTGATAAATAGGCAGTATAAATTATTCTAAGAACTAAATCAACATGGGACAGGAGAAAGAAGATTATGCTGATAGAGATAACTGCAATTAGGGGTACAGAGAATAGGCAAAGGGGGCCAGAATTTACAGGAGAAAACTGGCAAAGGAACCAAGGTATTGGAGCAAATAAGAGAGGGAGCGGTAACAGTATGGGAAAAGGCCAAGAATTCAATTTGGACTGCAGACTAGAGATTGCCTATCAAGGATTGAGAGAGTATAGGCAAAGATAAAGGAATAAGGGGATCCTAAGTGAAAGACCAGCACTGGTAGAGTTATTAGTAGAATCAGAAACTGCTGTTAAAAAAGGAATAATTAGTAGGACATATAAAATATTCCCCAATAAATATATGAATCAAGCAAATGAGGTTAGAAAGGATTGAGAAGATAGAATGGATAAGGAATTCACAAAATAAATGAGAGGATATACAGATGACTCAGAAATGTGCAGTAATGGTCTAAAAGATTGATGATCTTTGCTTTGAAGTGTTTACATAGGTATTTTTATACCCCCAGCAGACTCCAAAGAACTTTTCCTCAAATGTTGGAGGTGTGATGGGGAGGAAAGGTGTAATTAAGAGCATATGTTTGGGAGTGTAATGAGCTGGCAGACTAAACTCTATGCAGAAATACTTGGTGAGCAAATTGGTGTAACCTACGGAAATTATTTTTTTTAGCTGTGATACAGAATTGGTATTACCTAGACAAAGAATTAGTTTAATTCTGGTGACAGCCAAAAAGTAATTACTTGAAAATAGAAATCAAAGTCTAAACCAGCTGTACTAAAAGTAGTGAATATAACAACAGATACAATAACTGGAAGTGGGATCTTTAGAAAAGGGTAGGAGCAAATTACATAGGAAGAATGGGAATGAGGGGAATAATACATGGAGAATAATGTTTGGGAGGAGGAATGAGGTTTAAGGGAAGGCATGAATTGAATGAGCTTTGCAATGTCTGACTGACAATGACTGGATAGAATATTATATGTGATGTATAATGTTTGCAACTGAAAATATGTCAATATGGTATGTTTTCATTTATATAATTGTATGACTGCCTATGTCATAAGTGACAATTCAATAATGATTTTTGTTTAAAAAAATATAGGAACCTCTCCTGTTCAGAATATTCTTCTCTGAAGTCAAGGCAAATGTAGAGGGCCTTTGGCTGACCAGATTTGAAGACTGCAAGTTTGGTGCAATTATTGCAACTCCCAAAAATATAGATACCCTCCAAGAGGGTCTGGGCACAGACAAATAACTGGTATCAGAGTCATGACCTAAAACTCAGTGCAAAAAAAATATATAACTTTACCCTTTGGTAAGACAACCAAGCCTACGAATTACAAGACTGATAGCACTCCCCTAAGCTGAGACTCAGTGGTAAAGGACTTGGGAAATAAGGTTGACAGTATCCTGAATTTTAATCACCATGTGCCCGTGATGGCAACAAAATCTTCTATGTGGCACAACTTATAATTAATAATATATAAGGAGATCATAGTCCCACTCGACTCATCCCTCATTGGACCAACTGTTGAGTACAGTGCACCCTCTAACACATACCTGACCAGGTATTTGCAACAACTTTCTCAGCCACAGAAGTTCTTCATTAAAATAATACAGTTACATGTCCTATGCAGACTGCCTCAAAGCCCTGTCTCTGTACTCTGTCTCCTATAGGACTCGGTAGCCTGTAGGAGACAGAGTTCAGGGACAGGGCTTTGAGGCAATCTATGCCTAACCTTCAAGGCATTCTCTGATTCAGCTCTGAGGTACCTGCTGCACTTCCACAAAACAAACAGCACTAGTATAGCCCAATCTATATCTAAATCTTGTCTGAGATATAAACAAAACAAGTAGGAGGAACAGTTATGTGTCTAAAAGATTACCCCTTTTCTGGAACAGACTTTTCATTCATGTGAAGCAGAGCTGTTCTCTAAGCCTATTCAAATGCAAATTGGACCAATGGAAGGGAAACTGCAAATTCACCCCTGACTTGTTACCTGTGTCCCTTATGGATAGGTGCAGTTTCTGGATGCCCTAAGGCACAGGCGGGTCTACATCAGAACATTGAAGGTTCATACTTTCGAATGTTCCTACATCGAACCCTATTCAGCGAACGCTGAAAATAGCAAAACGACAGATAACCAAATTGTTTCCTGGGGAAAGAATTTGGTTGTCCGTTTCTGTCGTTTCGTTATTTTCAGCACTCTGGTGGAAAGTTATGGGTCAGGTTCAGGTAAGTGTGTGATTGGGCGTGGGTTAGGTGAGTTAGGGTTAGGGCACAGGTGAGTTGAGTGTGCGATAGTGATGGACCTTAGGGTTATGGTTTGGGTTAAGGTAAGTGGATAGTTAGTGGCGTTTGTACAGTTTAGTGTAGGGTTAGCTGTATGATTTTGGGTGTATGTGTGGATTGCTGTTTGGTGTGTTTGTGTTGTGTGTATGCGTTTTGGAACAGCGAATTTATTCCCTATAAAAAAATTCACTGTTCTGAATGTTCGATGTTGTCAGCGTTCGCTGATTAAGGGTCAATGTAAGGACATTTGAAAATGTGAACTTTCTGTGTTCTGATATAGACCCGGCACAGGCATATATGAATGATATTCTAGTCCTTCGGCATTAATAATTGGGAAAACTGGAACATGAGTGGCCAGGCTTAAAAAAGCTCTAGGAACATTAACCTAGTAACCTGCTGTGATCCTATGAAATGGTACATGCACTGGTTTAACAGAAAGTTAAATAAGGAAACCACCACAGAAGTAAGCTGGAGTGCATTTTGATTCCTTGCTAGATGCTATGAAAATAGGAAGCGGTTACTTACAAACACTTAAAAACTGCATTTTTAACATGCTAAATAAGCATTATGACTTCCTTAAGATATTATTTAGCAACATCTTGCTATTAATTGCCGAGCATTTAAAAACAGCTGTTTATGCTTTATGTAACAGAAAAATCAGTCAAACATTACTCTGCAGTTCCCAAGGCACTTGTGACGATTTTGAAGTTAGTGATATCAGTTCATTGAAACCTCATACAATTAACAGCAAAAACAATTAGAAAATTTTAAATACTATGGTTAACACCACAGCGAACCACACTTTATCCAACCTAATAACAGGTGGTAGATATACTTTCTTTAAAACTTTCCAAAGTATGAATCTGCTTATGAAAGTAGGGAAGCACAAACCGGTTCAAGTTGAATCTTCCTTTTTTACTAAATAAGTAACATACTAGCTTAGTCATTTCCGTTGGCTGCTTTGGATATTTTATTTATGCACTACACCTCTGGTCCTGTACATATACACAGCAATTCCTAATATGCAGCTTCTGTAATATGAGATTGTTTTTCTACACATATTCACACTGGCACTGCTGTTTGTAAACTCCTTGGTACATGGCAAGGGATTCCTGTGAACAGATCTGTATACACACAGCTGTCCAACAGTCATCTTCTCGTGAGATAAGCTCTTTCCAGACCACTCCCCTTGGGACGAACAAGCTAATATTGGTGGTGCATTCCCATCCCTCATTGGCTGTGAACATTAACAAATACAGTGTCCGCGGAGTAAGGATTCTATTCTTCCATGGCGCAGAACCAGCTTGTGCTATGCATAGCTTTTTTAAAGTAGCTGATCAAAATAGTAATTAGTGGCTTTAGGTTAATTCTGTTTGATGATACATGCAGTCTATAGTCCACACACACATGTAATGAAAACCTCATGGAAGTAGAACTACATACATTTGATTATCTTGTACGGTATCATTGCTTTTCAGAACATACTTCTATATATTGCCAAAGCAGGTTAGTGCTTTGAACAATAACTTATGCTTACAATGGGAACATCAGTGTTGGATAAGCTATGCATTGCACAGCAATAAAAATTTTATTTTTGTTAAGACTTTGATGTAGATATAACCAGAATGCATTATTTTCTTGACTTAGATGGTCAAAAGCTTATTGCACACAGATACAGTACAATACAGAATTCAACAGTAAACCAAGGTAATTAATCTGTCAATCACAAATTTTTCCCTTCTTCTGGTAGGGTTTGCACTCTACCTTGTATCCAACTTTGCCATCTATATGCATATTTACTCCATTGTCAAGAGAAGGGAATTTTGGGGGTGAGCACATTGAGGTTACCAGCACTGCAAACTAAAGATCCACAATGAGCAGGTAAACAGTTAACTAACTCCCTGACTAGAGAAGTCAGCTTCATTAAAACGAATATGCACTGAAACTGCAGATGGTTTCTGAAGAAAAAAGTGTTTTTTTTTTGTTTTGCTGGGGAAACCCTCCTTGAAACCCCAATAGGGAGCTTTTCCACATACCTTCAACTTAATGCAAGTCTATGGTTGCACAACCCCAGGGAAAAAGAGATGCCTGGGTAAGAGTGGGGGGAAAAAACAGTTTTCACACTTGCAATCTTGTACTAGAGCCAATACACACACACGCACACATGTATTTTATATATATATATATATATATATATATATATATATATATATATATATATATATATATATATATATATATATATAAAGTCACAACTATTAGGAAGTTTATTGAGTTGGGTTTGCCCAGATAACCTTCAACTACTTACCATCCACTGAATCATAATTCTGTATACTGCAATTTTTATATCACTCCAGATGGTTGCACATTGGGCTATTAAGCTTATTTTCTTTTTTCATAATAATTTGCCTGTGTATTACAGAAGACTGAATAGGCTCCTCATTGTGAATTACTTATGAGAAAAATGTTAACATTGTAGAGTTTTTTTAATCAACTTACCTAACTGATGGTCTTCGAGAAGAATCCTCCTCCGGATTTTCACACAGTTCCCTTGAGGATCTGCCTGTTCCTTCTTTTCAAAGTTAATGGTATATAGCTGTCCTCCATGTGTATATGTGAAGATATTTTGCTTTTTGAGAAAATTCATCTCAAGTTCATAATTTAAGTTTGAATTAAATGGTTTTATATTCTCTTCAGTCACTATTTCCCACTGAACAGTTTTTTTGATTATATCCTCCTCTTGTTTTCTGTTGATTCTCTCCTTAAGATCTTGCAGAAGACTGTTGATTTTGACAACACTTGCTAGAACATCATCTGTCTTTCCCTTCACCACTATGCTGTCTGTCTCCAATTCGACTTTAATTTGCGTTTTTTCACACATGGCACATATTGTCTGCAGTTCAACATCTGAGAATGAATTTCCATAGGTAGTGTTTATAAGTTGCGTAGAACAGTTGTCTTTTATAATATCATCAATATAAGAATGAACTTTTGAGATGGCATCCTTTGAAGTACTATAAATTTGAACTGTGCATGAAGGGTATTGAACTGATTTCAGTAATTCCAGTGGACTTTGGTTCCCTGACTGTGCCAGGGTTATTCTTCCTTGCTGATGAACTACAAACAAATACAGAAAATATTAAATACAGAAAATGTTATATATACACACTTCCTGGTCTGGCAAATATTTTTAACAAATATTTGTAACCATCTAATTCATAATATTTCCCACTTTGATAAATAACTTTTTCAACAAATGATTGAAACTCCCTAATAATATATTCACAATTTTACAGAACTCTACAAAATGATTTCTTATAATGGAAGGGCAGCATTCTCATGTTTTTCAAGTTCTGTCTTACCTGTGCACCCTACTCACCCCACGTTTTGCTGTTTAAGGAATGTTGTTATGCTTGCCATTAGTAGATTACCACTAACAGTATCTACTCCAGAACTACCATATCAAGCTGTAAACTAAAAAATTTCAGAATATGAATAATAAAACTATGTACTTGTTAATTTTATTTGACAAATACTTTTTGATCAACACTCAAGAGCTTTATAATTTTTTCTTTGTACTTCATAAACAAGCACATAGCCTTGAAATCATCTGAATTGGGAAAATATGAAACACATTCTTGAAGTTGGTATTCAAGCATAATATACAAGATTATGATTGGGTTTCTGATTATAACCAATTTATGTGTGTGAGACATGGATGTCAAGAAATTCATTTCAAGAACATTTCTTAAGAGGTCAAGCTTGGCATCAATGTCGAGTACAGACAATGGTTATGATCACTGAGACCAATCAAAATTCTTTGTAATGCATGGAGCTTTATTTGTTGCAAGTACTACCAGTTACAAAGAAAAAAATGTATGAGTGTAAAATGGTTCTCCAGCTTTCAAAGCCTTTGAAAGACGATAAAACACCTCTGTCAACAGACAGCAGGCAGAAACAAAGTGACCTTCTTAAGAACAAAGTACATTAATAGCTGTTAATCACTTACTTTGTCAACTTTTGTTTTTACATTTATCGAACAGCTTGTAAATCTGTTTTTCCTTCTGCCACTGTTCTTCACTGGCCAGCAATCTCTGTTGTAAATCATCACTGCAGCACTCAGTTTTAACAGCATTTAGGGGTGATTCAGAAAAGCTTGTGAAGCACCTTTCTGATGTCATGTAATAAGCATGTTTTATTTTTCCACTTCAGGAATGTAATTGTCTTTGTTTCATTTTGAAGTTATGTAAAGTTTGATGAATTATCATATTCAAAAATTAAAAAAAAAAGTATAGTAAAAAAAAAAAGGAATGTAATTGTAGCACTTAATGTGCTGCATTTTATCTATCACGACACATTATATTACATCTCATGTCAAGAAGAAAACAGGAAAATGAAGCATTCTGGCTCAGTTTTATTCCATCATCCACTGATCAGTGTTCATTTAAATTACAATTTAAAATAATTGCTTATATTAAACTAACAGTCAATATTTTCAAAATGTTAACTAGTTTGCATGTGAAATTCATGTCCTAAATTTGTTTTGTCGTTAATTTGCACGTGACAGTGACCACTCAATGTAATTTCCTTCCCAAATTTTGCATTCTGCTTTGCTTACCATGTGAGAGATGTTCACAAAAAGACAGATGCATCTGTTTATTTGCAAAAAAACATAAATGTACAGCAATTCCTTTCCATCAGAATATATAATGGCACATAGAGATGGAGACCTGACTGTGACCCAGTGAGCCAGTTTTGTTTAGAAAACCCAATCCCTGAGCAGTCAGCCAGGGATAGAAACTGAGCAGCATTTTGTCCTGCTGCCTGTACCAGGGGAAGGGCAAGGTTTCTGGCCAAGGATTAAGTGGTCTTGCTGAAGACCAAGGAAGCTAATTTAGCAGCATGTGCACTGCATGATGCACACTCTGGACACTGGGAAAGTGGGACAAGTGGGCATAGCATAATAAATAATATCCTCTGCAGCTATCAGGATTGTAGTGTACTGCGATACTTGGATATTCTTTCTCTCACCGCTATACCAGGGATGTCAAAGATGATCAAGCAGAAGCTTGAAGATACAGATCATAGCAGACAAGTGTGGCAAAAACAAAAAATCCTGATGCTTGTTGAATATTCTGGGTTAATTATGTCAAGTGCCTTTTGGTTTTAGATTATAAAACAAATGCAACATAAACATATGGATGTGCAAAATCACAATCATAAAACACCAACAGATATACTTGGACAAGGAGTAAAACTTTTAAAATGAAGCAAACTGCCATTGCCTCAACAAGAAGATGGATATCTGAATCAACAAAAACTAAACAGTGAGGGTGATTTTACATCAAAGCATTTAAAAGCTTGGATCCATATTAACAAAATAATTATAGAAATGTAAAAACCCGTTTTAGGTAAACATTCTATCTGATACTGGTTCTTAAGAAAGGTATATTATGCTAGTATGTATTACTGTTACATGAAAACAGCCATATAAAAGTTTACTGTGTTACCGTAAACACTTGTGATATAAAATTCTGTTAGCATGTTATGGTTAGTTATTCCAATTTATGTACCGACTCATACTAACAAAATTAGTACTGTAGCACATTTTTAGGATGGTCAGTATAGCAATGAAGTGCTAGCTTTAATGGCACCATCTTAATAATGCTTCAGCTGGGTGTTATCTTCTATAACTTTCTGTCTTGTTTCTGTGTGCTAGCATAGTTAATACATGTTTTACAGTCTCATGTATCATTTCTGTTATTACTGAGAGAAGGGTATAGATAGCTAACTGTAGGCTTCTATTGTCTACCAGATGGATTTATTTGCTTACTAGAAATAAAACCTTGGCTAGCTGTTAATGGTTATACAAGGCATTTATTGAATCCATTTCACCATGACAATATACTTTTTCTTTTGTGTATATATGTGTATATATGTATATATATATATATATATATATATATATATATATATATATATATATATATATATATGTGTGTGTGTTTGTGTGTGGGGGGGGGGCTGGATGCTGCCTATATTCTCTTATCTCAAGATCTTGGTAATCATTTGTCAATATTTAGGGACTGTTAGTAGTTCCTCAGTATTTACTGGTTAGAGTTTTTCTTTTTTAACGTTGATTTGTACTATAGCAGCAGAGGAATGTTAGGCCTAGAGCTTTCTAAGGCCATGTGAGGAATCTGCATGTACTTTAAAGTGCAGGATGAGTAAGGGGTTTGAATTTTAAAGAACATGGGGCTGGAATGTTGTGTTTAGATATAAATATTTGTGGTGCAACGAAGGAGACTAAAATACTATAAAACACATTTCTGTGATGACATATACTATGTATAAAGCGACAGCTACAAGCATAAAAAGCTGTAGGAGTAAAAAGAGTTTAAGAAGGGTAAATAGGATGGGATTTCTATTCAAACTCTGGACCTTCAATTCCACGCAGGGGAATTTGGTTTACTTGTAGTTTAGTTATCCTTAATATTAATTTTACTTGGCAAGACACAGAGTTAACAGTCAGGCAACAGAATAATGGCTGTATGAAAACAAAAGAAAACTGAGAATATTGATTACAGAGATCACAGAACAGCAATTAGTAATAATACAAACGTAACAGGTTTTCTTGAGTGTGATTCTTTAAATGTAAGTGGCCTCACAACAGTGGCAGTAACAGAAATTAAGAATTTAAAAATACACAATGTGGATTTTTTTTTTTTTTTTTATTACAAAAAAAAATCACTTACTGCAAATATCGTTTGTCAAAGAAATATACAGTACTAGCAAGTTCTAGTTTTAGAGGAAGGAGGAGGGGAACTGCAATATTATGGAGAAATAATGCCTAGCATTATTGAGTTGTACAGTGATAATGGTATGATGTGTATGGTCATTACTGAATATTAAAGAATCTTAACCTAAACAAATATAGTCCGTGGTGGCACAGCAGTAGTGTTGTTGCCTCACAGCAAGAGGTTCTCCAGTTCGATTCTCTGCTGGAGTGCCTTTTTCACGGAGTCTGCATATCCTCCCCACGGTCGAGTGGCCTCGGAAGACATGCGTGAATGGGCGTGCCTTCGCTGAAGGTTGGGCGTGGGGCTGGCAACTCGGCACCATAAAAAATCGACTGCCAGTTATTAGTGGACCAGAGTTCCACTGTGGCGACCCCTAATCGGGAAAAGCCAGAAAGACAAACAACAACAACCTGAACAAATATGTACTGTATTCTGTGAACTGGAGCTACAGTCTCTAGAATGTGTCTGGAAATGTTAATCTTCATTTGAAGGGAAATACAACAATGGCAGGAGACTAACTATAGACTTGAAGAACTGCATGCTAGTGCAATTAAAAAACCTGGAATGTCAGTATCATTTAAGGATTTAGTAAATGTTACAGACTTTAATCTTATATTAATAACTTTCATCAATCAAATTATTTATTTATACCTATTACTCTTGTACTTTGATTATGCTAATAACAATAAATGAGAGGCAATTATAACCAGCCTGGACCTAGACAAAGCCTTTGATTCAGTAAACTGGTCCGTTTAATTTAAAAAGTACTAAAACTATACAGGTTTCCATGTAATTTTATATTATCAAAATTCATTCTCATATGGTAAACTAGGATATTTTATTCTATATCTAGTTTCATAAAACTTATAGTAGGAATTAAAATGATCACTATACTTCCAAAATCCAATTGTTCACAGATAATACACGGTAAACAATAGATATTATTGATTCTTCACAAACAAAACAAAACAAAAAAAATATCAATAAGCTAGTTTCAACTGATTACAAATCTAAATTTCAAACAGAATAAAACTAATAACTTATTAATTAACAAAGAGTTAAATTACTTGATAAAATGTAATAATGAATTTAGATGGGAGAATAAAGAGATTACACATTTTCAGGGGATAATCGTATGCATCTGTAAAAAAAAAAAATAAGTTACAAAATGATTTAGATAAAATTAAAATAAAAATAAATGTAATAAATTACTCCGTTTTATGGAATATAACTTGAATTTAATCAATTATGATTTTACCCAAACCACTATACATTATATAGACAACTTCTTTAGCTCCTTCTAAAAACATATTTAGCAGTTTAATGGCATTTATTTGAAATTCTTATGGCACCCCAAACAAATCTAGAATAGGTTTGGGACATCATGTAAGGAAATGGGAAGATGATGGAATAAGGATTCCTGACCTAGAAACATATGTTATAGCTTCAGTTATTAAAACAGCTTTATGGTTAAATTCTGACTGTTCAGAAAAGAATACTGCATGAAACCATTTTGGTAAATAAAGAAATGTTTGCTGACTACATATATATATATATATATATATATATATACACACACACACAAACATACACACAATCGTGTGTGTGTGTGTGTGTGTATATATATATATAAATATATATTATGCTTACATTCAAAACTTGGAAACTCCATCAGTTGACTGGAGGTTTTCAAGTAGTCAGAATGTCAAACCAAAATGTATCGACTACACTACAGCGAATGTATCGACTACACTATAGTGAACAGGAAGTGAAGTTCAAGTATTTGGGTTTGACATTGTGCAGGGCAATCATGGTTATGTGAGGAGCAGGGAATTAGCCCATTTCTTCACTGTAGTGCGACCTCGGAGTTGGTATATTTAATGTGCAGGGGGTGTAGCACCCCCTGCAAAATAGTAGAATTAATGTACCATTGACTGTAGAATGTAATGGTACATTAATGTGCATAGCAGGAAGTGACTTGAGGTCACCTCCTGCTATGTCGAATACATTGAACTACTGATGTCAACTGAAGCGGATTTGGAATTTCAATAGTAAACCATATATATATATATATATATATATATATATATATATATATATATATATATATATAGTTCGGCTTTTTCCCGTTAAAGGGTCGCCACAACGGACCTCTGGTCCGCTAATGATTAGCAGTAGATTTTTACAAAATGCCGAGGTGCCAGCTCAACGCCCAACCTTCAACGAAGGCACGCCCATTTATGCACACGTCTTTCGAACGCTACCCAATCGCGGAGAGGACATGCAGACTCCACATAGAAGGCACTCCAAGCCAAGCCAATAATCAAACAGGAGAACCTCTTGCTGTGAGGTAACAACGCTATATATTATTTATTTATTTTACATTTATTGACTGGGCTAGTCTAGCTGGATATATGTCCATTTTCAGTAGAGGCCCAGGGAGATGAGCTCCCTGAGAACAAAATCAAAACATCTCATATAAACACAAGCTTCATAAACAACTATTAATATGTACAATGTTCATAGGTTGGTACTAGGCTATCGGCCCTAAGGTCTTTATAAGCCTAGCCATAACAATTCCCTGGATATTTCTTCTAACAATATTTACTTCCCTGGGACCCCTGTCTAGCAGGGCGACTGACATGATCCCTGGAGTGAATTTCCTTTCTCCCATCCAGTTGTCAAGGTTCCTTTTGAAGAGGGCCAAGGAGGCGCTTTGCTTGACTTGTATGGGCAGTCTATTCCAGAGTATGGGGATTATCTGGGTCAGGAACCTGTCCGTCCAGCATGTTTTGTTCATTGTGATGACAAGGTTTAGATCCCTGGAGTGTGTGGCTCTGAGGGATTGGAATTTCTTTAAGTGGAGCATGTCCAACAGCTCAGGGTTTTACATGGCCTTGTATGTTAAGCAGAGATCACCTCTGAGTAGACGATATGTGAGAGAGTATAGCTGGAATTTTTTTTAGATGGTCAGCATAGGGCATCTGCTTTAGGCCTGTGATTCTTTTAGTGAGGTATTTCTGTGGCCTTTCCAGCTGTTGCAGATGTCTTGTGAGGTACATACCAAATGGGGCGTTGTACTCTATAATGGGTCTAATGAGGGATGAGTACAGTGGGACAATGACCTCCTTTTTTCTGGATAAAATCCCTTAGTGATGAGATGTGCCACATAGAAGGATTTCCTGACTGTTGTGGTGATGTGGTTATCGAAGGTGAGACCACTGTCCACCTGTGTCCCTAAGTCTCTCATCACACTTTCAGTGTTTAGTGTACTGACACCTATGTGGTAATTCATGGGTACATGGTTTTTCCCAAAGGGGATAACTATACATTTTCTTGGCATTAAGCTTGAGCCCATGGCTCTGGCACCAAGTATCTGTTTCTGTAAGGCCCTTTTGTAGAATATCCACATAATTTGGGGATTCAGTAATGGCTCTGTAAGGCCCTTTTGTAGAATATCCACATCATTTGTGGATTCAGTAATGTACTTTGTAGGAATAGTTAAGAGATTATCAAACAGGGTAGACAATCCAAACATAGTACAGAGAAATGCAGGTAAATACAAAAACTGCAGGTTAATACATAATATAAAAAAGCAAGCAGGTTAAACAATAATTATATAGTAAAAAAAGGTTGTCACAATCATAAGTTTCCAGAAGATGCAAGTAAGAGTATATAGTAGGACAAGGGTAAGTTGTATTTAAGGAGAGTTGGACTTGATTAAAGAAAATAAGAGGGTAGGCAGAGGCAAAACAGAAGAGCTAGTTGCTTATTCAGGCTTCGTACAGGGGCACAACCAGTGTGCTCCAAGGAAGAGTTTTAGTTTACTTTTGGAAAGTGATATAGAGGGAAGTTTATTGGCAAGTAGGTTCCAGGGTTTTCCAACGGTATTAGAGAAGAGAGAGTCCCCAGCTCTGTTTGATTTTGAAATATCTACAAGTTGTTTATGTGATGACAGTAGGGTCTTCAGATTGGTATAGGGGGTGATGAGGGTTGATAGTATAGGAGTATTGATAGGTTGGTAAAGGGTCTAATGGGCTATGGTCAGTTGGTGGAATTTAAGCTGATTTTGCAGTTCAAGCCATCAAAGCTGCTTTAGATTACAACAGTGGTGGGTTCTGAAAGGGTTTCCTGTAGCAAATCTGGCTATGTTATTGTAGGAATGTTCATTTTATTGAGGTTGTTTTTAGATAGATTTGTATATATGGGTGAGGCATAGAGGAGAGTAGAGATTAGATGAATGTGAGCAATAGTTATTCTAGCTGAAGGAGAAAGGAAGGGTTTGATACTGTAGAGAACCAAGTTTTCTGTTAACAGTTTTTAAGAGTAATATTGATATGGATGTCAAAGTTGAGGTTGTCATCTATGGTGATGCCTAGTAGTTTGGTTGTAGGTTGTGGGGATATGAGAGTACCATTGTTAGATGTTACAGTGAAATCTATTGGAGAGGACCTACGTGTAGGAGTAAAAAGGAGGAGTTTAGTTTTTGGGGTTCAGGAGGAGACAGCGCTGTGTAAACCATTGTTCAACTGTGTTAAACACTGTTTGAGTAAGGGAGTGAAGTTCAGATGTGGTTGAGGGTGAGCATATAAGAGTGCAGTCGTCTGCATATTGGATGCATGTAGCATGGGGGATTGCTAAGTGAAGGTCATTGAAAAATATAGAAAAAAGTAAGGGTCCTAATATGGACCCTTGAGGGATACCAAGGTTAACAGGCAGGTGGGTAGATAGAATATTATGCCAAAGAACAGCCTGTTGTCTGTGTTCTAAGTAGGACTTGAACCATTTTATAGCAAGTTCATCTAGTGACAGGGATGTAAGGATATTTAAAAGTATCTGGTGATTTACCATATTGAATGCTTTGGACTGATCAATAAGCAATGCAGAGGAAAGCATACTGTGGTTGCGGTGTTTGTTGATACAGTCAGTAAAGGAGAGGAGGGCAGTAGCAGTGCTGTGGGAAGGTCTGAAACTATGTTGACAGCGGGATAGTAAATTATTTTGGATTAGGTGGTCTAGCATTTGCTTGTGGATACATTTCTCCATGATCTTTGCCAAAGGAGAAAGTAGGGCTATGGGACAGAAGTTGGAGAATTCAGTAGAGCTTCCGCCTTTATGTAGGGGGATAATATGGGAGACTTTCCAGATACTTGGGATGTGTCCTTCACTGGCGGTTCTATTGATCAGTATGGAAATGGGATAGGCAATGGATTTGGCTGCCTTTTGTAGATATTCAGTGGGTAGTTGGTCTGCTGAAGGAGAGGATGGTTTCAGTTTTTGGATAAGGGTAAGAATATATGTTGTTGGGACTGGTTGGAAGAGAAATGGAGGGGGATATAGGAAAGCCTTGAGGTGATAACTGACTGGCAAGTGTTTGAATGACTTCAGTGAAAAAGGTATTAATGGCATTGGCAGGATGCTTGGGATTTTCCTGGTCTGTGCCTTGTGGGTTTGGAGTGATAGATTGACCTGGGTGTAATAGTTGGTTAATACTTGCCCAGAACTTTTGAGGTTTATAATTGTAGGTAGTAGTTTCTTTTGTCAGAGTATAGATTTTTTAGTGTCATTTCTCAGCTGTCTGAAATTTTGTTAGTCTACTGGGTTTTAGTCATTCGCCATTTATTCCAGTATTTACTTCTAAGATGGATTTTTTGCATGATTTCTTTTGAAAGCCATGGGGCGGATTTAGTTCTGATTCTCATAGAGCAGGTTGGAGCATGGTGGTCAAGTATAGCTAGGAAGTTAGAGTTAAAGTATTTAACACCATCTTCCAATGGGAGGAATTTTAATGGAGACCAGTTATATGCTTTTAGTTCATTTTAGAAGAGATCAGGGTTACATTTTTTTTTGGTTCTTGTTGTCCTATAAATGGTTGGAATGGGTAGATTGGTTTTATGCCTGATGATATAGGTGAGTGAGTGGTCACTCACATCATCAGGGAGGGTTCCAGCTTCATAAGTCTGGGGGAGATTATGTATGAGAATCCAATCTAAGGTAGTTTCTTATTAGGCTTGTTTATCCTGGTAGGGGAAGTAATGGTTTGAGAGAAACCGAATAGGTTAATATGGGTGGTAGGGTGATTACCTCTGCAACATTTCCAATCAGTGTTGAAATCCCCTAGGATTATGGTTTCTTGGGGTAAGTATTGAGACAACCAGCAAATGATATCTTCTATGGTGGCACTGTTATTGCCAGGAGGTAGATAGATAATATAAATGGATTTGTAAGTGTTGATTTGAAGTTTGGAAATAAGAATTTCAGCATTGGAGGTGGTTTATAATCATAGGTAGCAATTTGTAGGCTTGATTTAAATAAGATAGCAATCCCACCACCCTTTTTAGCTACATGGTCAAGTCGCAAGATGTTACAGCCGGGTGGGATGACATCATTGTCTTTAGTAACAGGTTTTAACCAGGTTTCTGTTAAACATAGAATGTCAAAGGAGTAGACTTCTAAGAGAGAATGGAGCTGTGCAACTTTGTTATTAATACTACGTACATTGAGGTGAGCTATTAAGAGTGAGTTAGGTGGTTTGATGAGGGAATGAACAGTAGAGGAATTGGGGTTGAGGAGTTGAGTAGTAGTAGTAATTGTTGGGCCTGGGTTTGGGTGAATATCTTCATCTTCTAAAGAGAGGAGTTGTATTTGAGATCTAGGATCTGGGGATTTACAGTATAGGTTTGGGGATCTCCTGGGGTTGAGAGTGTTGTATCTAATGTGGGCTATTCTATGATATTTAGGCAGTAGATAGCTGGGTGTAGATGTTATATTAACATGGTTAGTGAGAATAGGTAGAGAAGGAGAGGTGGTTAGCTTATTGGGGTATTGAAATTGTGGATTTAATGGGTGTTCATAAGAGGTAAGCAGGTAGGCTAAAGTTAAAGGAGGTAGTAGTATGAGCGTGAGTAACAGCAGTAAGTGGGCTGTGGTGTGTAGTTTGTACATTTGGATGGGTTAGGGGTAAGGTTTTTGTTATAGGTAAGGAAGTAAAGAAGGTGTAGATAGGGAGAGGTTTAGGGTGTGGTGGGAGAGGTAGGGAGTGGTAGGTGAAAGGAGGGATAAGGTGGTTGATGGGAAATTTTAATGTTTGCAGTGATTGGTGGGAAAGGGGGAAGGGGTGTGGTTAAGTAGTATAAGGGTAGGACCCCTGGAGGTGGGTGGGAATTTGGGGTAGGGGAGCGGAGTGAGCTCGCAGGGCAAACGGAGCAGGTAGAGACAGGTAATAGAGCAGCTAGAGGAGAAACAAATCAGTGATGCTGGTTAATGAAGGTAAGTAAGGTAAGTCTAAAGTGGGAAAGAGCAGATATAAGAAGGAGTCTATAAGAAAACAGGAGGGTGTAGACAAAGTAAAGGGTAAAGTGTGAGGTTTCAGAGCAGGTCTAGGACATAAGAAATGTAGAGTAAATAAAAGAAGAATAACAGATGGATAAGCAGGAGAATAGAGGAAGGGATGGGGTGCCACCTACTGGACAGAGCTAGTATTGCAGGCAGTTCTGTATGGGAGCTAGCTGGCATCAGACTAGGGGAGGGGGAAGTTAGTAAGAGGGGTTACTATGAGGTGGTGGAGGTATTTTGGTAACAGGGTAGATAGAAGGGAGGGTAAAGGCTGCTGGCTGTCCAGGCTTGGAGCGTACTTTTGAAGCCCTGAAGTAATAGCGGACAGTAGTAGTCTTTACAGTCAGGACATAAGATAACACACTTTCTTTCTTCCTTGAGAGAGGGTGCAGGGAATAGAGGCTGAGTGATGAGAATACAGGCTTTTGGATGGGGTCCTTTGTCACCAGGTAGGTAGTTTTGCAGAGATTTAATTGCTGGAACAGCACAATGGAGATCAGGGTACTTATGGGAGAGAGAGAGACAATAGTGTAGTGAGTAGCAAGACATTAGCACATAGAAAGGTAGTTATGGCAATATAATATCAGGCATTTCATTAAGACAAGAAGTAAAAACAGTCAGCATTTGAGCAGTCACTTATTATTGGTAGAAGCTACCAGTATCACATATGTATGCTAGCAGGCAGGTTCAGAATCTACACTAAGCATTGGTCAAAATGATTCAGCACCTTCTATAATACAATATATAGCACACCATTAAACAGTTCTGTAAAAATATGCAGTAATTAACATGGACAACTACACAGGCGCTTTACCCATTAATACTTCCTGTAATGTAGGCGCATTCCACAATTAACATTCACACATTAGGCTTATTTATTAGTCATAAAGGTAAAAGTGATTATCTTTAGTGATAAGCAACAGAGCACACACAGGAGGCTACTAGTTACCACAGCATTCTACAAATAACTGATCCATAAGACCCTTAAGATATATATAAGAATATATATATATATATATATATATATATATATATATATATATATATATATATATATATATATATATATATATATATAAAATATATATATCTATATATAAAATATATATGTGTGTGTGTGTGTATATATATATATACATATATATATATATATATATATATATATATATATATACACATATAAATAAAACACAACCTTAAATAGTGGATGTTAAAGAATAGTTATTTAAAAGCACTAATAATCCAACAGATTATACCTCCATAAAAATATTTAAAAATGTTATACAAATACCCTAAGATAAAAGCATAGCCTTTCACATTATTCCCTATAGCATTTATACCAAGCCATATAGATTTAAAATGTTAAGCTTACAAACAAAAAATTCATCCTTTGGAGTCAAATGATAAGAGAGACTAAAGTGCTTAATACAAACCTACCCCAAAATATTCTAAAGTTCCCTCTAGCTACATAGGAGGAAAGAAGACAGAATGGGGAAGAATTAAAGGCTGCCAACCCAATTATATACGTTTACAATGAAGGTGACAAGGGTGCTTGCTTGGCTTGGCTTCACATGCAATGGGAGTTTGTTCTAGAGGTGAGAGAGCTGTTGGGATATGAAATTATACCAATGTTCCTTATTTATCTGTTGATAAAGGTATTTAAGTACCATGTTCTTTGAAGGAATATTAGGCCAAAGAGGGATGGGTCTTTCATTGCTCAAAAGGCTAGAGACAAAGCTCCACAGGAGTCAGTAAAAGACTGTACAAAGAAAGGGCAGAGTCTGTCAACTATTTTTGAGGCCCCTGATCTTTTTATTTATGAATTTGAGATCTCTCAAGTTGAATTATATGATCAGAATGCCAAAAGGTGCATTAGATTCAATAACTAGTCTGATGAGTTATGATTAAAAGGGAATTCAAACTTATTGGGATGTTGTGGAGATACATTTGGAAATCAAATGAGCCAGATAAAAGGCTTTCTTCAATACTGCAAAGACATAATGGTCAAATGATAAATAAATTATTAGCAAGAGTGCCTAGATCCTTTCAGCAGTGACATATTGCAGGCATGTGTCACCTGTATCACATAAGTGTTTTGTTTACCAAAATGAACTAAGCTACATTTATCACATTTAAATTGAGGGCATTCTTTTGAAACAAATATTAAGATGGTATAATCTACAGTGGATATAAAAAGTTTACACACCCTTATTAAAATGCCAGGTTTTGTGATATAAAAAAATGAGACCACAATAAATAATTTCAAAACTTTTCCCACCTTTAATGCGACCTATAACCTGTACAATTCAATTGAAAACAAATTAATGGAAAAAATATAAAAAATAAAAAACGTACAATAAGTTGGTTGCATAAGTGTGCACACCCTTTAATACTTTGTGGAAAAGCATCTTTTGATTTAATTACAGCATTCAGTCTTCTTGAGTAGGAGTCTATCAGCATGGCACATTTTGACTTGGCAATATTTGCCCACTCCTCCTTGTAAAAGCACTCCAAATCTGTCAGATTGCGAGGGCATCTCTTGTGCACTGTGCTCTTCAGGTCACCCCACAGATTTTCTATTGGATTTAGGTCTAGGCTCTGGCTGGGCCATTCCAAAACTTAAATTTTCTTCTGGTGAAGCCATTCTTTTGTTGATATGGATGTATGCTTGGGGTCATTCATCTTCAGCTTTCTAGCAGACACCTGAAAGTTTTGGGCCAGAAGTGACTGGTATTTGAAACTGTTCATAATTCCCTCCACCTTGACTAAAGCCCCAGTTCCAGCTGAAGAAAAACAAACCCAAAGCATGATACTGCCATCACCTCCATGCTTCGCCGTGGGGATGGTGTTCTTTTGGTGATGCGAAGTATTGTTTTTGCGCCAAATGTACCTTTTGAAATTGTGGCCAGAAAGTTCATCCTTGGTCTCATCTGACCATAACACATTTTTCTACATGCTTTTGGGAGACCTGATGTGTTGTTTTGCAAATTTTAGCCAGGTCTGGATGTTTATCTGTGTAAGAAAAGGCTTCCGTCTTGCAACCTTAGCCCATAGCCCAGACATATGAAGAATACAGGATATTGTTGTTCCATGTAGTACACAACCAGTACTTGCCAAAAATTCCTGCAGCTCCTTCAGTGTTGCTGTAGGTCTCTTGGCAGCCTCCATGACCAGTTTTCATCTTGTCTTTTCATCAGTTTTGGAAGGACATCCAGTTCTTTGCAATGTCACTATTGGCCCATATTTTCTCCACTTTTTGATGACTGTGTTCCATGGTATATCCAATGCTGTGAGAATTTTTTTGTACTCTTCTCCTGATGGATACCTTTCAACAATGAGATCCCTTTGATGCTTTGTAAGATCTCTGTGAACCATGGCTTTTGCTGTAGTAGGCAACTGAGTAAATGTCAGGAAAATCCTACTAGGACAGCTGAACTTTATTTGAGGTTAATCAGAGTCTCTTTAATTGATGGCAGGTGTGTATCCAAGAAGACTAATTGCTGTAATTAAATCAAAAGGTGCTTCAACCAAGTATTAGTTTAAGGGTGTGCACACTTATGCAACCAGCTTACTGTACATTTTTTTATTTTTCCCCCTAACAGATGTTTATTTTTCAATTGAATTGTACAGGTTATAGGTCACATTAAAGGTGGGAAAAGTTTTGAAATGATTTATTGTGGTCTCATTGTTTATATCACAAAAATCTGGCATTTTAACAGGGGTGTGTAAACTTTTTATATCCAGTGTATGTTGGAGCAGTAAAGTCAGTGGAAGATTGACCACCACCACCACCCATTTTACACTCTCCAGCAAACTTAATTATAAAATGTAAGGTTTGAGAAATAAATGACAAATATGAGTGGGTCCAACAATTAGTCCTGAAAACAAAAAAGTTGCCAGAGGTGTACCACAGAAGTAGCACTTGTGACTAACTACATGAGTTCTGTCAGATAACCAACTATCTGTCCAATACACAACATAAGGATTTATATTCAGATTTACAGTTTTTGACAAATGTCTCCATGAGGAATAGTGATGCTGTGACCAAGTCCAGATATGCAAAACCTCTGTTTGAGAAAGCCAAAATGATGAGGGTGCAGTGCTAACAGATTTTTAATGTCCACATTAATGAGGTCAAAGATAATATGTTCTGTAGATTTGCATAAAAGGCTACTGAGACTAACAAGTGTACAGTTATAGCAGAGTCTGTAGTTGGGACACACTACAGGACATTAGAATGGCAGCTTTCTGTGCTTCAGAAATGTAACCAATGGAGTAGCTTAGATTAAAGACATTAAGGAGAGGATGTGCAGTTGCTCTATCTCGACTTAATTCTCACAATTGAAGACCTTGAGCTTTTGTATTTGGCCGAGTCGGAGCAGAGGATCGGCTCCAAACTAATCAGTGAGAATGAAGACGAGATGAACAACTCAGATGGAACGTTATGGTGAGTACATAACTTCTTTTTCAGTAAGGCCAAATTTCATACTGCTAATAAGGCAACGTGGTATATTATTGGGGTCAATGGATGAGGTGTTCTTAGCTTTTGAGAGGGCTGAGACAACTGGCTACATAGTAATTAAAGGGGTGACAAACTGTGGAATCTGTGGGTAGTGCAAAATGTGCACTAAATTTGTCAGCCAAGATATTAGCCATTTATTTTTTAGGTCAGCACACTATTACTGTGGACTAGCTCTGAACACTGTTGGGTGTCAGAGTTAAAGGAAAATCTGTAGTTAGTTTTATATTCAGCCCTGAGCATTCTTTAGCGCTAACTCATTCTCGCCAGTACAGCCCTTTTAAGTGTGTACTTTTAATTCCCAGTGGGTGTGGCTTGAGTCTTTAAAATGAAGTTATCATCTTACAGTTCAAAGAAATATTCATCTCTCTGGAACTATAAGTGTTACTAGAAAACTGCAAATGGCAAACTATTCAGGATAAGTTAATCTTTGCATTAATGTCACTCGGTCAGTCTGATGCTTTAAACTGGATTTTATAAGCCAAAATAAAGGCAGTGAATATTAATTTTGTAATGTTGTATGAACCGCTTATGATATCTCAGTAAAGACACATACTGCCAGCAGGATTTTCTTCAAACAGATGTGAACTTTCATATGAGGCTATAAAGTTCTGTCCATGTTACCTGAATGTTGAGATATTTAGAGAAATATGAAAATTATTACAATACAAATAAACAGTGTACAAATAATATTCAATATCTTGTTTAGCTGCATTAGACAGAGGTCAAATATCAATACAATTGTGTTTGCCATCATGTATGCTTTAAGATGAAATCTTGTGATACCTTGTACGTAACATAGTTTTGGCATTACTAATGCAAATCTGAACAAGAAATATTTGGCACCTATAGATGTCAGTAGGAGGTAACTGCAGAAACACCTGGAGGCGCAGTCATATTCCACTGCAGGGGGTTGTTTTTAAATCTCTCATTACATGTGGTGCAGAGAGGGACTGCCTTATCAATACAACTATTAAAGTTGGTATAGAACTCAAAGTGGGATCCATCAGAGTTGAATTGCACTAAGTGGGATCCATCGAATTGCACTGAAATTTATTTAGGCCATCAAGTAACAGAAGGTTTGCTTTTGAGAAGTCACTAAATACAGATGTATTTACAGGGGTAGGGTGACAGATTTTTTAAAGAAAAGGTCATTAATTTATGGTCTGATTTAACAAGACAATATGATACATGTGGAGATGTGTACAAAATGTCTCTATTTGTGAAAACTAGACAAGGATATTTGGACCCCTAGTAAGAATGGGTAAGTATTTGTAAAAGAGATCATTTACAATGCCAAGGAAGCCTTCAGCATGCCAACCATTACACAGTTAATCGAATGATATCTTAACTAGTAGAAAGGTATTGGATTTAATGGACATTGCAGGTAATGTGTCAAGATAGCTTTCACACTTAGATGGGAACATAGAGGGTGTTCTATAACTAGCTATGATGTGGTAATTCACCTTGCTCATGGTGTTGGGACATTCAGGAGTTCAAATGGGGTGTCCCAAGGAATCTGCCATGGGATGATGATATACTTGTCAAATACCAATACATGACGGGTACTACAACAACATGGGTAATGCCTTCACTGCTTTGAAACCATGTCTCTATAACTAGACAATTTTTTCAAGTTGCAGCACAGCCTGAAGTACAGGCATTTTTTGTGAAGACTCCTGGCATTTAGTAGAACCATATTAATGTTTTCCAAATTACAATTCATCAGAGTGGAATGACCAATTGATTGACCTTGTCTAAAAAAGGTGCTACTGCAGCAGCAGATACTTTAAACCTTGGTAAAAGAGGTGCAGACCATCCCTAGCAGAGCAGGAAGGCTAGTCAGCCAGGTCATCTCATGCTGACACATACTTAATCCTCTAGACTGACACCAGTTGAGTTCCTAAATCTAATTATCTTGTCATTGAATCTCAGCATCATTCTGGCTGATTGCAAAATAACACTGACAATCAGAGTCTTTACTGCGTTAGACACATGCACAGCAAAGCTCACTCATATCCTTCTACATGTCCCTCAAGGTAGAGTACCTAAGGTCATTCACCTCCACGTGGGTCACTATCAAGTCATAATCATATTTTTCAGGATATAGAAATCTAACACCCTTTGTTACATTTGAGATACTGGCTCCAGGAAGTCTTCTGTCAACTTTGCATTTTGAAATGTGGGATTGTAGTAAAAAGGAAATAATTACTAGGATTATAAAATTCAGGAAGTATGACTACACCGATTGAATTACAATATATTTGCAAATATAAACCAGTTAGTAAGCAGAACACAAATGATTT